>NC_140956.1:20457500-20992500 GCF_014529385.1 Adiantum capillus-veneris | reverse complement strand
TTTTGGCACCGCTGCCGGGGAAATGCCTTGCATTAAGCTTGAGTAGCACTCTATGGTGCTTTGTGGTGCATTTTGAAATGTAGGAAAGGTAGAGAAGGAAGGTGTGTGTGCTGAGAATGATTTTGTTTTGCTGCAGTGTATTGTTTTTGTTACTAAGGTGTTGAAAGGTACCGTGTTTTCTCTATGATAAGGTGTTAGAATTAAGGTAGTAGATCCATAATGTTAGTTCTGTGTAAAGTACAGTAACTAGACCTATTAGCTCATGAGTTACTGTAGTACTATGTTACTGTGTAACAATAGCTCTATTAGTTGTAAGTAGGTAGGTTAGGTGTGTGTGCTCGCGTGCACAGCGCGGCCGCGACGACCTTATCCCAAAAAAATAAAAAATAATAAAAATTATAATATATATATATATAATTTTAAAGGTAGGACCGGGGTCGGGAACATTCCCCAGACCCAAGCCCAACAAACCCCAGTCCAAGCCCACGCTCAGGCTCAGGCCCTAGTCACCCTTTAAAATTACTTATTTTAGCCTCATGCCTAAGTAAAAATAGACCTTTTTGAGGACCATCGGAGCTTCAAGTAATCGAACGTTGTACTGTAAAGCACACAACGACCCTCTAAGCGATACGCTCGTCTCCAGCTATCACACGCTCTAATCCAAAAATCGATCATTAAAAATATTAAAAAATGAGTGAAAATGATCAAAAAATCAGGCGGTTAACCTTTGAGGGAATTTGCCGACGCTTGTAGGGTTGCCAAAGGCACATGCATCTGCATTCTGGTTGTGTGCTAGAGACCGAGCAACTAGCGAGCATTTTGAATTACGCGAGTTCTCAATACCTATCTACTTTAGGTATCGGGCCCTCGATGGGAACCCAAGGTAGTACCACTCAGGACCTGCATATAGCGTCTGGTGACTCTTCCTCTGACTACAACGTCATGGACGGTTACCCAATGCCTAATCCTGATAGATCAAGCCAAGACATGCATGTCATGGGCCCACGGTCCAAGCCGAGCGTGCCTAGCCACTTGAAGGAAACGTTTAGTAGAGCCACTCGCTCCGTACATGGAGCTAATGATGTAAATGGGGGGGGGGGGGGGGGGGGGGGGGGGGGGGGGGGGGGAGTAAATTCTCCATTCATGACCAACATAGACCCTATGTCCTTAGAGAATGTGCACGTGAATACTCCATTCACTGCACCCTCTGACTCTTCAGATCTATTTCCCTCCGAGGTTATATTACCTGATGGTAGAAGCCTTGCCGAAGTACAAGAAGCTGAGCGGTATATCATCGCGGCTAGGGAAAAGGAAACTGAGAGCTTACGCAAGGCGGAGCAACGAAGAGGGTTAAAAGAGAAAGCCCCTATGTCAATATCTTTGCTAGGAGAGCAATTGAGTGCTCCTGAATTAGCAACCACTAAGGGTCAACCCATAGAGAGCCACATTGCATCTAGTTCAAAGACACCCCTAGCACCTCAATCCTAGATGGAGTGTTCTTAAATGAGAACTGAACTACAAACAGAAACTCTAACAGATCTATAAACAGGTCACACCTATCACGTGGGTTGATTAGATGTTTTACAATCCACAACGGGTGCTACTAGTGTGGAGGATCAACAACAAAGAGTTTGTGAGGTCATCCATAGGGTTATTGAGTTAGAGAGACAGAACAAGGGGATCCACATGCCTTCAACGAGTCTCATGAGATTCTTAGATATAGGGAAGGCTAAACAACCAACCTTATCGCAAATGGAGACTCCCTCGGTAAGTCCAATGGATCCTCCATATGTTGTTTCCCTAGGGGTCTCAGTGAAATCTGAGCCCACAAGTGATAGCTTTACTTTTCCAAGTTTAGCTCATCTTTCCCTTGATGACACCACGGCGACCATGCCTACACCAATGATGGGCATGCCAAGAAACACGCCATGGACCTCATTTATTAGTAAAGCACTGCTACATGGTAGCTCAATGCCTGCAACAGTACGTACAAGTGTGTACCAATCGTATACACCTATGGGTCCTCATACTCATGTAGTCTCCACCCCTCCCATTGTTTCAACAACCTATGCTCTACAACCACAGCACCCAAGTTCTTATTTCCATGAGACCATACCAGCTAGCATTAGCATGTCACATCCAACGTCTGCTATGCCTAGGGCCACACATATGAACTTTGGGCCGCCACATGGCACAACACTGTATCAAAATTGGAACCCAAGGGCTTCCTACGCGCCAAGCCCAATGCCAATACCTACTCCACATGTAGTCTTTGGAGAGCCTTCACCCACGGTGCCTGCTCACTTAGGTGACTTGGCAACATTTTCTCAAGCTATCGGTGGATCTATTGCTAAGAATATGCGTAACATGCATGATAGAGAACCTAGGAGTAAGACAATACAAATAGCCAAGCTCACACAAAAATTTAGTGGAGACGGGGATGTGAGAAAGCATATCAAAGTGTTTGAACAAACATGCGATTCTCTAGGAGAACACAATAACCTGCATAAGAGTAATGATTTAAGCCTAACCTTAAGTGGGAAGGCTGGGGATTGGTATAGAACCCTAAGGGTGGAAGAAAAAACAATTTACCCTACTCTTAGGAGATTGTTCTTGAAAGAATACATACGAGAGGGAGTGCTTTGGGGTGTAGCCTCTCAGCTCCAGAAAGCCCAACAAGAGAAAGGAGAGTCGGTGAGAGACTTTATTAGTCTCTTGAAGTGTTTGAATTCTCGTTGTAATCCAAATGAGCGCTTCAATAATAATCAATTGATTGATAGATTCATTAGGGGATTACGACATGAGGATATCTTCAATGGCCTAGTCATTAAAGGTATCACCATTTGGGAAGCAGTCACCACCAATGCGATCCAATTGGAGGATAATTTAATGATTCAAGGAGAAAGAGTGTCGTTGAGCCTAAATCTATTAGCTCGCAAGCATCGGGGCATTAGCCAATGACCCTAAAGCCTATTGCTAAGGAGCCAAGATATATGAGATGACTTTAGCAGATCTCACCAAGGCCATTCAAGAGAGTCTTAGAGACAATCGTGCTCCGCAAAACAATCATATGTATCCAAGAAGGGAGCAAAAGAAGGGAGCCAATGGTGCTCAATATGCTACGATCTGCATAGTACCAGTGAATGCCCTACTTTTAGAGTAAAAGTCAATGGGAACTGCAATGCCTGTGGGAGGTATGGTCATCAAGCTAAGGATTGCATATTATTTAAGCACGCAATGGCCAATAGACCAACCTTAGCATGGACAGTCACACCCCGAGTGCCTACATTGATGTCGGCCCCACCTCTTGAACAAACGCCACAACACATGGTCCCTAGGGCCCAAAATGTTGTTCAAACAACACCCTTACCACCTCCAGTGCTAGGACCATAACCACCACATTCGAGAATCACTTTTTTGAATCAAGTGGGTTGTGAGTCATCTATTGCTTGTTTGGAAGGCTGTGAGGAAGATATAGACCCTAATATTGCCTATGGGATTGATGTGCTTGAAGAAAGTTCAAAATACTACATGGAGGACTATTGGGGACAAGTCAAACCTGTTTATCAAGTAGCTAAAATGCTGCAAGAGGCCAAAATATCAATTACACTGGTAAGAGACCACCTCTTCAATGCTATGACTGTGGAGGTCCACATCGTGTGGCCGAGTGTCCTATTAGGATACAAAAGAACGCCACACTAATGCAAACCAATCAAGCGAGCACGTCTACAATGCCGATACTTATGTGTAATCGATGTGGTATAAATCATTTGATTGCCCAATGTCCAAATAATCCAAATGCACCGAAGATCATGCCATTAAACTTGATTGAGGTTACCGAGGAGCCATCACAGAGTACACCTGTGGTACCAGTAAATATACTCACACGATCGATGCTTCAAAAACAAAATTATATTCTTGAGGAAAGAGACATGGCATCAATTGCCCAATCTTAGAAAAGGAAGAAAACACAAAGGAAGAGATCGTAAAAAGCAGTGAAGTCAGACCCCAGTTCAAAGACCAACATAGGGACTGGTGATGACCCCGTATATATGAACGATGCTAAAGAAGATTTTGATTCAAGTGAAACCATGGAGATCAAAACGACCATAAGATAGAAACCAACAAGGAAGATTTTTATGAGCCACAATAGCCAGGATCCAAGAAACGATAGGAACTTATCCAAACCCTATAGAGGAGATCAGGCGAGTCAAACAATTAAGGAGTTTGGTAGAAGATACCCAAAGGGATCTAGAGCCAGCACCTAGGAAGATCCAGATTACAAACACAATATTCCCTACGCAACAACAACCTCACCAAGTCCATAGACCCTTAGCCATACCTAGTGTCATCCAAGAAGAAAGTGACTTAAAGTCATGGGAAAGTGGACGTACTCACTTCTTGATGGAAAGAATGTTTACAGAGGGACTATACCCCACACGACTTGGGGTCAGAATCATGAATTGAATTTGACTCTAAGGACGAAGAATCAGAGTTAAATCTTAGTGCAAATGTGGGGACAAACCATTCAGGGCCCAATGGTACCCTAGATGACAATCTATCCAAGGGAGCAGAAGACACTAGTAGCAATTTATCTAGTGACTCTTCACTAGAGATTGGCCATAATAAGAATTTAGACAAGAAGAGTAAGAGATATAAGAGGCAACAATATCAAGCAAATGTGCGTGTTAGAATAAATTAAAAGAAACCTAATGCATAATGGATTAATTATATAGGGGCATGTGATGCTCATTAGAAGTTGGTAGATAACTGGGGTGAATACCTTCAAAGCGTTATGTGGTGTAGTCCACAACCCATTGACATCGCACAACTAGAGGCTACAGAGAAGCCAAAGTTGAGCCGTACGATAAGGAGACGACAAAAATTGAGAGTTAGCTCAACAACAAAAGGAAAAAAAGTGAAATCATAGTTCACAGAACAATAGGACCCCACAGACTTACACCCTGCACCTGAACATTTCAAATCCTACACCACAGAGGAACGTAAGGTTGTGTATACAAAGGCTCAAAGAAAACCTATCACTGGAAGCAATGGAGTCTATGATGGTCCAATGATAGTTAAGGAAATAGAGTTAGCTGACCCAAGAGAAGAGTCCAAACCTGTCTTCATTGCCCAAGATCTGACAGAGAGTGAGGAGTGTGTACTTAGAGAACTTCTCAAAGAATTCAGTGACTTGGACATATCATGATATGAAAGGCGTTCCACCTTCTGTGGTGCAACACACAATCTCCATGAATAGCATGGCTAAACCAGTTCATCAACGAATCTACCAAATGAATCCTAAATATGTAAAGATTGTTCAAGAAGAGATTGAAAAGCTTGTGAAATATGGATTCATATACCCTATTGAGCACTCAAAATGGGTGTCTCCAATAGTGATTGTGCCAAAAAAGAATGGGAAACTCAGAGTGTGCATGGATCTCAAGAAGGTCAATGCCGCCACTAGGAGAGACCATTACCCCTTGCCATATTCAGAATATGTGCTTGAAAGAGTTGCAGGGAAGGAAGCTTATAGCTTTTTAGATGGGTACTCTCGCTATAATCAAATCACAATTGCACTAGAGGACCAATGCCCCACTAGGAGAGACCATTACCCCTTGCCATATTCAGAATATGTGCTTGAAAGAGTTGCAGGGAAGGAAGCTTATAGCTTTTTAGATGGGTACTCTGGCTATAATCAAATCAAAATTGCACTAGAGGAACAAGATAAAACAACCTTTAGAACCAAATTTGGAGTGTTCGTATTTTGTGTTATGGCTTCTGGCTTAACCAATGGCCCTGATACCTTTCAAAGATTAATAAACACCGCTTTTAAAGAATATTTGAGGAATTTTTGCAAAGTTTTCTTAGATGACCTTTGTGTTTATTCCATCATGCTTACGAAAAGTGTTTGAGAAGTGCAGAGTGTATCACATCTCCTTAAACCCTTTCAAATGCCAATTTTGGGTTAAACATGGAGTCATTTTAGGGCATATAGTGTCCAAAATGGGATTTCCACAGATGAGAGAAAAATTAAAGCCATTGCTGAATTGCCACCACCTACAAACTATAAAGGACTTCAAAGGTTCATGGGCCATGTTGGTTATTACCGACGGTTTATTTTAAACTTTACCGAGATAGCTCGTCCTTTGTACAAGCTTCTCATTGAGTTTCACTGGACTGCGGAGTGTGGCCATGCTTATAAGTCATTGAAAAAGACCTTGACTAGCGCTCCTATTCCAATTGGAATGTAATTTTCCATGTGCATATTGATGCATCAAACTTTGCTATTGGGTGTGTTCTAGCTCAACCAGGAGAATATAAATTGGAATACCCCATTAGCTTTGGAAGTCGTCAATTGAATGATGCCGAGAGAAACTACACCACTATAGAGTGAGAAGGTTTAGGTATGATTTATGCAGTGAAGAAATTTTGCTACTACCTTCTGGCCAACAAGTTTGTTTTCTATGTTGATCATCAAGCCTTGTTGTATCCAATAAATAAACCTTGTTCCACAGGAAGAATTACACGATGGTTGTTAATTTTACCTTTGTGGTGAGACCTGGTAAAAGACATGTCATGACGGATCATTTGTCTCGCATACCCAATGGTGAAGACCCTACTGGAGTCGATGATGAATTGCCTGATACTTCTCTATTCCTAGATGAGACCATACCTGAATGGAGTGAGAAGATTTTGAACTTTCTAGTTAATGGTTTTCCACCCAAAGAGCTTTGTAAGGACATAGCTTGAAAACCGTTAAAAGAATGTGAACCATTGAAGGAAATCTCTAGAGACTAGGGAAGGATGATATTCTTAGACGTTGTGCCCATGAGGATGATTATTTATACATAATGCAAGAAGCCCACATGGGTATAGCCGGAGGACATTCTCAGGGAACTAACAGCTACAAAGGTGTTGGAATGAGGCTATTGGTGGCCTACCTTATTCAAGGATGCATCACTTTTTGCAAAAGGGTGTAATGAATGCCAACGTTACAGATCACACAACGAAAGGATAAGATGTCCTTACATCCTGTTAAAGTGATTCAGCCATTTGAAAAGTGGGGTTTGGACTTTGTAGGCCCAATTAGTCCATGCAGCTTGTAGCACTCAATCTCGATATATTATCATTGCCACTGACTATGTAACAAAGTGGGCGGAAACCAGGGCGACACGCAAGGCTGATGCAAGGTCAAATTCCAAGTTTCTCTTTGAGAACATTATTAAAAGATTTGGTTGTCCCTTTGAGATTGTGAGTGACAATGGCACTCATTTTATAAGCGGAGTGATAAAAGAACTCAATACCAACTTCATGGTAGCTCACCATAAGTCCACACCTTATTATCCACAAGCACACGGCCAAGCTGAGAGTACCAACAAAACTCTCATCTCCATTTTGACAAAGACAATTGAGGCTCATCGTACAGATTGGGATTTAAAGCTTACATCAGCTCTATGGGCTTATCGTATTGCGTACAAAGTTTCCATTAACTGCACACCGTGTAATATGGTGTATGGCCAAGAAGAGGTTATGCCATGGGAGTTTGTCGTTCCTAGTCTTTGAGGAGCTTCACAAGAAGGTTGGGATGGTAACCCTATAGTTGAGCGATTATATATCCTTGAAAGGCTAGATGAAGAGAGGCAATTAGCTGTGCAAAATGCACTTGTGGAGAAAGATAGAAGGAAGAAATGGTTTGACTGTCATCTAAAGAACAAGGATATCAATGTTGGTGATAAACTTCTTATGTATGGACTGCGTAACGAAAAGAAAAAGTTGAAATATGCGGGAAAAGGACCATATAGAGTATGTGAAATCACCCCACAAGGGACCATTTGTGTGGAGACTCTAGATGGAGTTGAAACCATTGGATTCCTCAATGGGAGTAAATTCAAAAGGTACTATGATCCTTTAAAACAAGAGGAACTACGTGTCATCCATAAAAAAAGGCAGCCAAGGCACAAACAAAATTGAAAAAGATACAAGCTCAAGCCGAGGAGAAAGAGCGACAACAACGCATAAGACGCCAACGAGAGGCCAACCTTGGAGTTACACATGCATTCCACGTTGAAACCAACGAGGATTGGTTGGACTCTGACACACCTCTAAAATACCCTATTGAGCTAAACAACGCCTATGGAAAAGTACTATATAACGCCTTATTGGACACGGGTGCTAAGTATAATCTACTATCATATGGGGTGTGGTGTCAATTGGGAAATCCACCTCTATTTGAGAGTATTATCCAAGTCAAGGATGTCAACAAGAAAAAAACTGCAACTTTAGGAATCTGACACACTTCTGTTAGTTATGACAATGGGGTTGTACCTCAAGACTTTTTGGTCATGCCTGCTGGAACTATGGAGGGTAATATAAACCTAGGATGCACGTGGATGATAGCCACCAAATGCACTATTAATTGGGGGACAGGGGGTGTCACAACGCAGAAACCAATGCCACTCAAGCCATAGTCCTAGAGATATTGCCCTCTTAAGGAAATAAAACCCAAAACATTGCATGTCCAAGAGGTTGAACCATATGTCCCCATAGCCCAACTCTCTAGAGCTTCAACTGATGTAGTTGAATTAAAGCTTGAGACACACAAGGCCCATCCCAATATAACAAAGAAAACATACAAGTGGGTCCCTAAAGCTTCTTTAGCGACCATAGCTAGTGCTAAAAGATAGGAGCCTTGTACGAGACGTCCCACTCACCCCAAGAAATGTAAAGAAATGTTGCATTAGATTTCTAAAAGACTATTGGAAGCCCAAGGCTACTATGAAGGAAATGATCAAATCTGAGTGCCAAAACCTAAATTGTGCTCTTACTTGTCACCTGGCCATGTGAGCCCAATCCTGTGTCTCCAAAACGAATTGAAGATTGTGGAAAGGAAAAAATCATGGAATGCTACACACCCGCTCCAGATTTAGTTTGGTATCGAGGAAAGAATGATTTGTTCCACCTAGCTCAGGAACAGGGAAGTCAAATGAAGCTTCTTGCTCTTTAGTTCTTATACAAAAATAGAAGCTTTGACACAATCTCCACCTACCATTGTACATATCCATACAAACAAGGAAGAGTTTGCACCTCCCGTTGTAAGTTCACCACCTACAACAATGTTGCAAATAAAATCATGGGAGAGTACCTTACCACCCTTGCAACTAGATGAAATGCATAGGACGGTCGAAAACTATTGGTTAAAGTCTTTACCCATAACAACTTGGGACAATTGGTTTCAAAAGGTGACGACATCATTCCAAAAGGTATGATCTACCCAAGGAAGGGGGGAGTGTTTCTGACATCCATCATTCACTTGCTTCCCTCTCAACCTTCCTCCCTGACCTCTCAATATCCAATCCTAGGGAATGTATATATAAAGCCTTATAATCACAAAAACAAGATAAAAAAGTAAAAGAGCAAGAGCCACCAAACAATAATGTGGAAATTTACAAGTTCTATACAAAACACAAAATCATAAAAACACATTATGCACAAGAACACGACCCTTGCAATATTTGCACTCTAACCATCATCTATCTGTGTGTATAGATATTGCTAGTATGCTAGAGTCATCCACTCATGCCTTGGGTGAGAGGTACCCTTGTTACTTTTCACAAGTATTTCACATGGTCTTTCCGGTGCTTGCCTGTGAATGGGATTTGGTAGGTACGCTAGCATGTGAGAGGGATTTCAAGGAGTTAGAATGGCTGATACGTCTCTTGACCACGACTGATCCATACTTAGTAGAGAGTGTCTCTCCCATTGCACAAGCCTATCCTTTTGACAAAGATGACTATAGGCGTCTAGTGACCTTCTTAGTAAACACTGGTGCCTTTGATGATGAAGAAGATTTACATGATTACACGGATGGCACATATGGTCTCACGGATGATGACTTTGTTTTTCTCTACGACGAGGATAGGGGTTTAGCCTTATGATTCCCCCCCAATCACTATAATATCCTATTCCCTTTACTCTCTAGGGGGAGTGCAAATAATTAGATTAGGGTTCCTTATGTTTTTTTAGTTGTGTTCAATAAGTGTTGGTACTTTTCCCACTGATCTGCCATTTAAGATATCAATTTGTAACAATCAAAGATCAAATTTTTGATCTAAAAGACTGTATTATCCAGTAGACACAGAATGTTGTATTGGTCTATATGAAATGTTAATCGAGTATTATGACATCTTGTTTAAATTTCTTTTTTGTTATTTTAATATATTATTCAATACAATTGTTAAGTATGGTTCAATTATGAGGGGATTTTCATACTTAAACACACACACACACACACACACACACACACACAAAGAGCTCCGTTCAGGACCTCGCTACCGATCAAATCCATCCCCTTGCTTGCAAATGCTCAGACCCCTAAATCTTCTTGCAATTCAACATGGGCTGCCACAAATCATGTCGAGCGGCTAGACAAGCTGTCCACACACACACACACACAAAGAGAGAGAGAGAGAGAGAGAGAGAGAGAGAGAGAGAGAGAGTAGATCTGATGTGTGGACGTTGTGCATGTAGTCTTTTGTAGGTAAGTGGGTGAGGTAAACTCTTGCACACGGGCCATGTCGACCCGCCTCCTCTTGCACATTTCAAGAAAAGTTGTGTGCATTTCAAGATTATGCACACACTACCTTAAGGTTGGGTGTTGAGGTGTAATACTGCTTGCAGAACAGGCAGGGGTTGGGGTGGGAGGAGACCGCATGCAAATGTGTAGGAGAGGGAGAAGTAGGGGGAGCTTTCGAAGGCTGAAGCAGAGAGAGAGAGAGAGAGAGAGAGAGAGAGAGAGAGAGAGAGAGAGTTGTCACGCGACAAGGGATTGTTGACTTGGATTTTGGAGGGGGGAGGGGAGAGGGAATATTTCAAAGTATCATAAGAAGTAACTCGATATCTTTTAGTATGAGCTAGCGTCGAGATAGTAGAAGTAAGTGGAGGCAGTTTACCAATCTTCTTTCCATGATCTTCCCCTTTCCGACAGCAAAATGAAAACACATCACTATGGTTTTAGCCCTTTGGGAAGGCCAAAAACATTATGTGCAATTCTTTAAAGGTTATCGTTTTTGTTCTCTCTTAGACCATAGTAAGTGTGATGATTGTTACGCTTTGTCACTTCACTGAAGACTAAGGTTGAATACAAAGGCCATTTTACAGTTGGGAATCCCTATTCCATATTTAGACATTAAACTTTAAAAAGTAATATATGAAACCCTTAGATAGGGATGGCTCTCTATGCCTTTTTTGGCCTGCTAAAGAAAGGCCCTAGTATTGGGTCAGCTTAGGCGTCCTTTAACTGATGGCGTCCACGTGGATGACCATTACTTTTTTGAGTGTTTCGTTGTAGGTGAACTCGTGAGCCTCGAGTCCTCAGTGGACTTTGTTCCTGGGGTCCCTGCCTCTCGTCATTAGAGCTGACGGAGCCTTATCATCGTCAGCACAGAAATGAAGCACTAAATACAGGCAAATTCGTACTCGTTCCTGTTCCGTGCACGCACACACACATAGGGAGTCATCTGTGACATTCTTTGTGTACACTGTACAGTGTGTGTGTGTGTTGAGAGAGAGAGAGAGAGAGAGAGAGAGAGAGAGAGAGAGAGAGAGAGAGAGAGAGAGAGAGAGAGAGAGAGAGAGAGAAACTGTCTTCTTGACTCGTGAGAAACTGTCTTTGGATCAAGCAAGACCTAGCTTTGCCTCTTATCATGGACCTAGACCGTGTTATCCGCATAGAGAAAGAAGTAGCATTAATTTGTACCCTTTGTAGAGGGAGGTGGATCAAAGAAAACCCAAGCCCAAAAGGCAGTGGGATTCACAAGAAGATGCCGCCCTCTTCGCAATGCCTATGTCAGATGCTCCGTCGTTTACTATCTTGCAACGTCCAAATGGTAATGAAGCAGCCAATGAGTCGGCTACCTGGTTTCTCACCGTATCTGATGTAACCGAATCGCCCATTCTGGTGTCTAAGTCAAGGTTGGGTACCAAGGCCAATGGAACCAAACCTTGCAATAGTCCAAAATGCTCCCCTGGACCGGAAGAATAAGAATGGGATCAATGGGAAGAAGGGGTTTTTTGATTCACAGATGGACAAGTCCAACTTTCAGGGCTGCCACATGGGAGTGCCCAGACTCCATGACTCTGTCTCAAGCATGTCGGTAGATCAAGCGGTTGTGAAAGACCCAAAAGGTGAACAAAGCAAACTTAACAACGCTATGATCGGGAGTATGGTCAGGCCTAGGAGGAGCTGTGACGACATTTTGATGCTATCAAAAGGGCTGAATCAAGTGCCAGTGCTTGGAATCCACGCTGAGCAGAGTCTCCGAACTACGCATGCAACTGAGAGTGTCAGCCCCAAGGCGGTGCTCCTAAATCAAGCCTCCAGAATACTGGCTAGGATAAATTTCGAGCACTACCTCCAGCATGGCGGAGGTAATGCCTTGCCAGGACGGCAACTAGCCCACCGTGGCATGTCGCAAAAAGGCTGCAACCAGTCTTGCATGTCGTTGCCAAAAAGCTGCAGCCTGCCCTTGCGCTGGTACAGTACTGCCACACCGTCATTGCAACTGTTTAAAGGAGGCAATTTAATTTTGAGCCTTAAATTTTAGGGATTAGAGAAAATTACCAAAATACCCTCTAAAAGGGAAATGGCATAACCAATCAACCCTAGCGATCGAACCCTAGCCTGTCATTGCCTCTGTCAAGGCGGCGGCCCTCTTCACGCTCCATGCAAAATGTCTTCTCCCACTATCCCACCTCATCACACTCCTAGCGCAAGGCCCCGCAATATCTGGGCCACGGGCGCTCTCCCCCATCACACACTCGTGGGCAATAACTGCCAGATACTGCATGGCGATGGTCTCACAGATTTCGACCCAAGCACATTCGCCCCGCATAACCCCCTAGCCGCAATGCTACTAAATGGAATAGACCACCATAGCCCGCTCGTCGGAAGTGCAGAGAAGCTCGAGGCTGCTAGACTATTGCGCCATGATTTCGGCTTCTTCTCCCAACCAACAGCTCACCCTCAGCATGCAGGTGGATCTTCGGAGGCTCTGCCATTGGCATACCGCTGACATGGAAAGTAAATACTGACAAATCAAGTAGAGGCACCTATTGGGTAGGGGTTGCTGTTGAGTCACCAGTGCAATTTTATGATTCTGTTTGTCTACGCAGGGGGGTCTGTCAGAAACAGAACCCAACTCTGGCAACAACTCTCTACTCTAAATGACCCCACCATCCTCTTAGGGGATTTCAACATGGTTGAGAGTATAGAAGACCGATTTCCCCTCAGGGGTAATGTGATCAATGGAGCAGAAAGACATGAATGGAATCGACTCAAGGATCACCTCGACCTGTGGGATGTCGGCTCTCCTGGGGAATTCACTTGGCAGAATTACTCTAGAGGTACTAATGCTAGAAAAGCAAGGTTAGACAGATGCTACCTAAGCACTGCATTGGCCAGAACCTTTAACACAATCAAGGCCAAACCTAGGATCACTTCTTGCACCTCATATCATTATCCTCTAGTTATAACATTGGATGACAAATGTAAGAAAATAATGAATCACTGGCCACAAGGGGATTCTCCCTCTACCTTGGATCTCCATATTCTTTGGCCCTGAGGAGATGACCCCTAGTGGTTCCCCCCTTCTTAGATCACTGTGGGGAGCTTGGAACAGATATAAAGAGCTTCTAAGAGTAAACTGGGATTCCAAACACAACTACTACCTAAGAACCCACGAATCGTTGTGGTGGGCTATGCCTCCTATCCCCCCCCTCAGCCAGTCTCAGATTAGGACTGCCAAACGCATCCAGAACAAAGGAATCTCAACCTGAAAAAACCTGTGGCACAAGCTCGAGCACAGGTGGCTCTCCCTTACCGAACTCACAAGTCGTTACCCACTGCAACCTTGGGAGATAGCACTTATAGAAAGAATGAAGGCTCTCTTCCCAAAGCAACTACAATGGACCCTCTTGATTAATAGCGACCCCTCCCCCAAGGCTTTCCACTGGGCAAATGGGAGTGCTTTGCCCAACCCCCCTACTCTGAACCCTACCCTGAAAGAACCTCTGCACAACGCTCTTAACAGGAAATGGAAAGTCGCATTTAACTCTAGGCAATGGACTTTCAAATTCCAGGCCTTGTGGAACAAGGGCATCCTTGCAAAGCATTCCGTCATACTCTGGCTAATTTTGCACAAAGCAATCTGGGCAGGCCAGAGAATGAAGAATGCTGGTCTAGGAAACGGAACTTGCTCACGATGCAACAGAGATGAAGAGGACATCCCCACCTTTTCATCAACCGTCCTAAAAGCTTAAAGATTTTGGCCCCTCTTATTGCAGGTCTAGGGTTCACACCCAGTTGGAAGCAACTTCTTCTAGGAGATTCAGTTTCTTTACTGTCGGTTTTTTGGAATAGGATAAGAGGGGAGTTCTTTTGGATCATTTGGTCTGACCGAAATGACAGGTTGTTTAACAGGGCTTACCAGACTAAAAGTCTGAGAGAACTTTTTCATTGCTTTTCCCTGCAGGTTAACCATCTAAAGCTTGATCAATGCAAAGTTTACGAAGCAAGATTCAAAGTGCTTACCGATTGCATGAGCTCTTACAATAGCGCCAACATAAACAAGCAACAAGAGGTTCTCCTTGATGGTTCCTACACACACCTGCAAAGGATGCTTGATGAATGCAGAATGGACGTTGAAAGGCTACGAAGGCTTCACAGCAATGGGATACGTCTGGTCGCCCACATGCAGGATCTTTTAGAAAACCCGACAGCTTAAATACCTTGTATGCAGAATGGTGTGATGCTCCCCAATTTTTTGTAATTACCTCTGAATGTAAATCGCTGCTATCGGATCATACGGAAGTAACATTTTGTAAAGCCCCACAATGTAATTTTGTTCTCTACTTAATATAACGCTCTCACGCCCTTTATGGGAAAAAAAACCCCCCTCTAATTTGTAGAAATTCCCAAAATACCCCTCAAATTCCAAAAATTCCCAAAATACCCCCAAAATTTTGCCATAAACTTCTGCAATGTGCTTCTAATTTTCTAAAATTTCCAAAATACCCCTAGTTGTGAGAGTAAATTTCTCCAAAAATAAAAAAATTTGTAGCTTTTCATAAGATGACTAATTGTCTATAGTACAAGATGCTAAAACTAGAATTTGAGTTGGTTACGTAGGCTTTCGGGATGAATTCTTTCAATATCTTTGAACGTAATTACCTTTTTTGTGAAGTAATTTGTGACAAATTACATGCTAAGCACTCGAAAATGGATCTCATTTGTCAAAAAGGAATAAAGATTAGAAAATGTTGAACAGTCCAACCAAAATATTTTGAGAATTTTTGAAATTTGAGGGGTAATTTGAGAATTTCCACAAATTAGAGGGGTATTTTGGTAATTTGCCCTAAATTTTAATTGAGCCAAATATCGGTAATAATATGCTAGCCATTTATCCTTAGAACTTAGTTACTTTTTTTCAAACTTCACAAGGTCCCCCCCCCCCCCTCCCCCCCCCCCCCCAAAAAAAAAACACACACACGCACACACACACACACACACACACACACACACACACACACACACACACACACACACACTTTGGACAGACACGTCATCACTTTGTGACATACCTCCCTCTTGAAAGCATTGTAATCAATCTCGATTACGCCTGCAAAACAGGAAGAATCCATAAACCGTCTTAGCAGACACTGGCTGTCAGTACCTACGTACTAGGAACACACATCTAGCACATGTACCAATCGACAATCACATCACACGACATCACAGGACATCATAGGGCATCACATGACATTCAATCATTCATTGGGATCTTAGACCGTGATTTATCGACAATGTAGCTAGCAATCGCATCTAGATCCAATTGAGACCTCATCGATGTCCGATTGACTAACCCCTATTGTAACGATGTCTATTCGAGATCAATCAGACCAAAATGTTGCAATGATTTCGTGTATCAGTTCCTGCACTTAACAGAAGTCAAGAACGAATCAGTATCATAGTCAGGAATTCCACCCGACTCTCTCTCCCTCCCTCTCTTTCAAAATTAAGTGAACAAACAAAGAAAGCATTGTAGTGGTTTTAGGCTCAAACTTGAACTGTTTATGGATATTTAGACTAAAAAAACATGAAATTACCGCACTATTGTAAAATTATCCCATCCTCACTTTAACAAGGAATAAGAGGAACATTACTAAGGCTGTACTTATTGGTAGTGAATTTGAAGGCCGCAAGCAATCCAAGCGATGAAGATTAGGCAGGTGCCAGGGTGCTTTGGAAATATATCACTTCCCATTTTTAGGTAAAAATTTGAAGCATTTGTTGGTTTTAACACTAAAACTTGTAAAATTTTTCAAGCCAAGCTTGGAATAGCCAGTATTTCACAAATTTAACATATTAAAAATAGAATTAGTGGGATATGTGAACATTGGGACTCTACTGTCCACACACGTCCCAATTTTCAAATTCCTAATCCTGTTCGTTAATTTTGGAATTTACAAAAAATTACCTCTAATTTGTGAAAATTCTCAAAATACCCCTCAAATTTCTAAAATTCCCAAAAGACCCTTGTATCTATTTTGGTTGGAGTGTTCAAGATTTTCTAATCTTTATTCTCTTTTGACAATTGAGATTCTTTTTTGCTTGCTTAGCATGTAATTTGTCACTAATTACCTCACAAAAAAGTAATTATGTCTGAAGATAATGAAGCAATTCATCTCCAAAGCCATAAATTATATAATCAACTCAAATTCTAGATTTAGCATCTTGATTTTATAGACAATGAGTCTTCTTATGAAAAGCTATAAATTTTTTATTCTTTGGAGAAATTTAATTTCACAACAAGGGGTAGTTTGGGAATTTTGGAAAATTTGAAGTGCATTTTGGGAGAGGTATTTTGATAATTTTCCCTTATGAAACAAGTTGAGGTCTTACTAAAGAAAATAAGGCTCTCACTAAAGAAAATAAGGGCACTAGCTTGAAATCTACTTAACATAATATGGCGGCCACCCTTGCACTTTACACGTGTCGCCTTCTACGAAATGAAGGCTTGAGTCCAAAAAAAGGGAATGAATTTTTTTCAGGCAATTTCCGGGCGGCTCTGGAAGGCTTTGAACGCTCAGGCAATTTCCAGGCGGCTCGGCAAGGCTTTGAACGCTCATTTACTTGCGTCTCCTTGCTCGCTCATGTTTCTTGCTCGTATAGCTCCTTGCTCTCTTATTTCGTGCTCCTAGAGAGAGAGAGAGAGAGAGAGAGAGAGAGAGCCTCAGTCTACAGGTAATGCTCAACACCTGCCCGCCATTGTATTTCCTCCGGCTCTGCTGGCTGCCCGTCATCACCAAGAGACTCGTGCTCTCTGCTGCTCTCTGTCGTGCCCACCTGCTCATGTACCTTCTGCTGCTGCAGTCTTGCGCTGCCCATCATCGCCAAGAGGCTGCTGCTCACTAACGCGCGCACCTGCTGTACCTACGAAAGGTGCTGAGCCATCCGCTGCTGCAGTCTTGCGCTGCCCATCATCGCCAAGAGGCTGCTGCTCGTTGCCGCGCCCACTTGCTATACCTACGGAAGGTGGTGTATCGCCAAGAGGCTGCTGAGCAATGCCTTGCGCTTCCGACAGCTAAACGTCGACAGCTTCTGAATGCCTTGCGCTGCCGCCTGTCTTGAGCAACCTGCCTGTGCCGAGCTAAACACCGCTGCGCCTGCTGCCAGAAACGTGAGTCGCCTGCCGCATGTCCTGTACGCCCCCGCCACCTCACGCTTTTATTATATTAATATTCATATTAATATAATAATTAATGATTAATACTAATACTAATACTTACTATTTTATTATTTTTTGTGGTAGGTGCAGGCACACACAGCTTCGAGGCACACACCAGTTCTAGGTAACTTTGTTGAATTTACTCATTTGTTTATATATTTATTTATTAAAATCCCTTGACCTAAAAAAAAATCATAAAGATACACATGAGAGAGAGAGAGAGAGAGAGAGAGAGAGAATGAAAAAAAAATGGGGGAGAGGGAGAGAGATTAACCTTATGCAATGCAAAAAATTCATAAAGATGCACATAGAAGGAAGAGAGAGAGAGAGAGAGAGAGAGAAGAAGAAGAAGACCAAAGAGCATGAAAAAATGGAGAGAGAGAGAGAGAGAGAGAGAGAGAGAGAGAGAGAGATGACAATGAATCTCTTTGGGGGTCATATGTAGTTTAGATATTTTGTTTATTTAATTTAAGTGTGTGTGTGTGTGTGTGTGTGTGTGTGTGAGAGAGAGAGAGAGAGAGAGAGAGAGAGAGAGAGAGAGAAAAGACCAAATAGTAAATGACAATTGACTTGAATTTAGGTAAATTAGGTAGATGAAATGAAATGAAATGTTCGATTAGCGTCTTTAAAAGGCGAAAATGACCTATGAGACCAAACTGTTACAAAATTGAGAATCTGATACCATGTCTGGGTGCTAAAAGACTAGAACAAATATCGAGAGTATGACTCGAATCTTCTTGTGAACTCTTTGTCGATGCTATGTAGCTTCACTCCTCAATTGTGGGTGTCTGGACCTCCGTAGCTCCTATGAGAGAGAGAGAGAGAGAGAGCCATAAAATACCAAAAAGTAAATGACAATTGACTTGATCTTAGGTAAATTAGCTTAATGCAATGCCCGAGAGAAGAGAGTTTTAACGATGTAGGAAACGTTCCCAAAAGACCCTAAAGATCTAGCATACGAGGAGTTGAAATGAAGACATGTTATTCAAGAGGGGAATGAAATAACCAAACTACAACACTTGGGAGAGAAAGTTTATACTTTTTCTCTTTTTATTAGGGGACACACACTCACCCACCCACACACACACACCCGAGAAGAAGAGAGTTTTAACGATGTAGGAAACTATCCCAAGAGACCCTAAAGATCTAGGAGACGAGGACTTGAACCCAAGACATGTTATTCTAGAGGGAAATGGCATAACCAATCTACCACACTTGGGAGTCCACAATGGTTATACCCATGTGTGGACATAGAGGAAAAAAACCCATAAAGATTATACAATTTTTGTCTTTTCATTAGCGCGCGCGCACACACACGAGAAGTAGAGAGTTTTCACGTTGTAGGACACAAAATTGTCCATAACGCTTCACACACATAGAAATAAAACACACACATGCACAAAGACACATAGAGAGACATAGAGATGAAAATGAACTCAATTGGAGGGTACTTACACACATACACACACACACTACACATACACACACACACAAACACACACAGAGAGAGAGAGAGAGAGAGAGAGAGAGAGAGAGAGAGAGAGAGAGAAAAGAAGAAAAAGACCAAAGAGAATAAAAACAATTGGGGGGGGAGAGAGAGTGATGACAAGGGGTTGAACTTGAGAGCGTTATACCATTTAACTCTTTCCATTAGCGCACACACATACCCTGTTGGGGTATGAAGCCCAATGTGGTCGCCCAGGTAAGTGGGCGGGCCGCCAGGTATGTACACATATTCTTTTGTAAAAACCTAATAAGAACTCAGTATGCTCTACACATTACAGTAGAGCGAGTTCACCATATCGTCGTGCTCTTCTTCTCGCACTCTCTCTTGCGTCAATCTTTCGCTCGTACTCCTTCAACCGGTATAAGAGCTCAGATCGAGGCTCGGGGCAACACTGCAGGAGGCTAGAGTCACCAGCTCAGATTGGAGTGAAATTCGACAGGCGAAGATACGGCCCCAAATCTCGTGGGACAGCCCAAAGGGCTTGGTGTTGTCAGAATTTCATTCTGAGGTCATCTCGGCCACCGTTCGGCTTCGACAAAGGTCTGCGCAGGCCATTTTCGACTACGTGGTCTCGGCGGGTGCAGATCCGATTCTGTAACTTTGGGGTTTTCGGCCTACGACTGCAGGTGCTGAGGATATCGACACTCCCAGAGTGTTGATTTGTGGCTCTCTACACATCGAAGGACGGCTCACAGTTCTTGGAGGCGTGTCACATACGACACGGGCGCATCTACACATAAACTGTAGGCGACATCCACTAGTTCATCAAGTAGCTTGTGTTTGCTGCTTGATATTCCAGATTTCATCCTGACATTGCAGGTACTTCCACATGGGATGTATTGTCAGAGATGATGTATGTCTGTTGAGGGTTTGCTGGCTGTGAGTCACGCAGCAAACAACCGCCGCAGCGGTTACAGCATACAGTGGGAAATTTGTGGATGTATGACTTTGTGGGAAGTCTATGTACTGTCAGATTTACTGCAGCCTTTGTTGAGGGTCGAGTGAGGTTTTATTGAGCTGGGGGATTCTCGAATGTTGAGATCCTTTCGGTGATACAGGTCTTGGAGCGATCCCTCGAGCACCCTTACATAGGCAGCTAGGATGTATTGACTGTGAGTTAGACAGTTGGGATTACATATTTGCTTTACTGCCGTTGAGGCATTGTCGCAGTCTATGCTTATAGGACAGTGACAAGACAGTGAGAGACAGTACACGTGCAGGACAGGTTTACCCGCAGCTTACAGTGTCAGAGAGACAGTGTTCTTTGAGCTATTTTTTGGTCTGTTTTCAGTACACTAGAGCCATTTTACAAAGGAGACTCTGCCAAAATTTTTGCAGAATCTGAAGCTTTCTTGGTTCATTTGACAGGTTGATATTGGTTCAGAGGTCAGTTTACAGGGGAAACTCTGCCGAAATTTTCCCAGAAAAGTAAACTACTGTGAAGCGTAGCTATGGCTGGATCACAGGACACTGCTCTTTACAATATCAAGAAGTTGGATGGAACCAATTTCCCATTGTGGAAGAAGCAGATTTGGCACGTGTTGGTACAAAAGAAGCAGATAAAACCTATAAAGCTCAAGGGGATAAAACCAGAAGATATGGACGAAGATGAATGGAGCGAAATGGATGAATTGGCACTTTCTACCATTATGCTGACTTTGGCAAAAAGCGTTTACTTCAATGTAGCAGACGAGATGTCGGCTTATCAAGCATGGTTAAAGCTAAGTGATCTTTATGAACGAAGGGACACCTATGTCCAATCATCTGAATGAATTCAACACAATCTATAGTCAGTTGTCAGCTCAAGGTGTCAAGTTTGATGAACCTGTTAGAGCTATGTTCCTATTGATCACATTGCCAGAAAGTTGGGACACTTTTTTGCACAGCTTTGAGTAATTCTGCACCTCCAGATGGTTTGAACATAGCAGGTGTAGAAGGAAGTCTGTTTACTGAAGAAACCAATAGAAAGACAATGGACAAAGGCAAAGGAACAGCCTTAGTTGTCAGGGGAAGGACCAAAGAAAAGTACAAAGGTGGAAAGAGGAATCAGACTCGTAGCAAGTCCCGCAGTGCTAAAGGCAAGACTGACATAGAATGCTACCATTGTGGCAAGAAGGGTCACATGAAAAGAGACTGCAGAGAATGGAAAGCAGAAAAAGGAAAAGAGAAAGCTGAAGACCATGGTGAGAAGAACAAGTCCTCAGTGAAGATTCAAGAAATAAATGTGACAAACACTGTTGCAGAGGATGACAGTCTAGTGTCAGGAGACATTTACTTCTTGAAGAATACAATGGACTCAGCTCTTCTTACAGCATCTGATGGAAATGCACTGAGTGACTGGATTATAGACTCAGGGGCATCACTTCATGTGTCTCCAAACAAGGAGTGGTTTACCTCTTATGTGACCACTAAAGATCATGTTCGGCTAGGCAATGGGCAGACATGTGAGATCTTAGGTGTTGGAGATGTTCAATTGAAGTTTCAGAATGGCTCTTCTTTCACGCTGAAGAATGTGAGACATGTTCCCGCAATTACAAAGAGCTTGATCAACACAGGTTTACTTGATGACGCTGGCTACGTCACCACTTTTGGACAGAACATGTGGAAGATATCCAAGGGTTCTATGACAGTAGCACATGGAGTAAAGTCTGGAGGACTTTACATGATTTATGTATCAAATGTCTCTAAAAATGTAATCAATGTAACCGAGCAGCCGAACGTTTCTTTGTGGCATAGCCGGTTAGGACATATGTCCAAGAAGGGAATGGAAATCTTGTCTCGTTCTGGTTATTTGCTTGGCTTTTCATTTAATGATTTTGAATTCTGTGAACATTGTCTGTATGGTAAGCAAACACAGCAGCCACATAAGCATAGAAGCAGTAGAAGAGATACACAGTTGGCACTTGTTCATAGTGATTTGTGTGGACCTATGCCTAACCTATCTCTAGGGGCAGCTTCTTACTTTATGACATTTATAGATGATTACTCGAGGATAGTATGGGTTTACTTTCTCAAGCACAAGGATGAAGCGTTTAGTGTTTTCAAAACATTTGTGACACTTGTGGAGAACCAGAGTGGCAACAAGCTTAAAGGCTTACGCACTGACAATGGTGGAGGGTATGTTTCAAAGGCCTTTCAGGACTTTTGTGAGTCAAAAGGTATAAAACGTGAACTTACTTCTCCTTACAATCCTCCTCAAAATGGTGTTGCTCGGAGGATGAATAGGAACATACAAGAGAAGGTTAGAAGTATGTTGTCTAATGCACAGCTGCCAAATGGGTTTTGGGCTGAAGCTGTATCAACAGCTGTTCATCTTGTAAATAGATCTCCTAGCAAGGTTTTACAGAAGGATTCAGTGCCAGAGATGGTATGGTCAGGCAAAATGCCCTCATACAAGCATCTCAGAGTCTTTGGCTGTGAGGCATATACTCACATTCCAAAGGAATTTAGGAACAAACTTGAGCCAAAGAGTAGAAAGTGCATCTTTCTAGGCTATGGTAATTCTGGTGAGATGGGGTACAGACTTTGGGATCCCGAATCCAGATTGGTTGTCCGCAGCAATGATGTTCACTTTAATGAATCCAAATATCATTCTAAACCAGAGAGGGTTGAGGAGATTAGAAGAGTTGTCTTCCAAGAAGATGGACCTGCACGTGCAAGACAAAATGTCAGGGCTCAAGAGGAGCAAGGACAGGATAGAGTGGAACCACAGGTTGTGGCTGAGCCTGAGCCACCCATTGTGCATAGATCTGGACGTGTCACGCGACCTCCTGATAGGTTTGTTCCATCTATGAACTATGTCATGTTGACTGATTGCAATGAGCCTTCATGTTACAAGGAAGCACTGCAAATGAAGGACTCCGGGAATTGGCAATTGGCCATGCAGTCAGAGATGACAGCTTTGCATAAAAACCAGACTTGGAAGCTAGTTAAATTACCACGGGGCAAAAAGGCTCTACCTTGTAAATGGGTTTATAGGTATAAGATCACTGCTCATGATAGTCAGCCAAAGTACAAAGCAAGGCTTGTTGCCAAGGGCTTTAAGCAAGAACAAGGCATTGACTTTGATGAAATCTTCTCTCCGGTGGTCAAGATGACTACATTGAGATGCTTTCTTGCATTGGTTGCCATATTAGATTTGGTGTTGCACCAAATGGATGTCAAGACAGCGTTCTTGCATGGTGATTTAGATGAGGAAATTTACATGCAGCAGCTAGAAGGGTTTGTTGAGAAAGGCAAGGAAGATTGGGTATGCCAGTTGTTAAAGAGTCTTTATGGCTTAAAACAATCATCGATGGCATGGTACCATAAATTCCACAAGTTTATGCTTTCTCAAGGCTACAAACGTAGTGAGTTCGATCACTGTCTATATACAAAGAAGGCTAAGGATGGTAGTTGGCTGATCCTTATTTTGTATGTGGATGACATGTTGATTGCTGGCAAGCACTTGGAAGAAATTTCAGCTTTGAAGTCAAAGATGGAAAAATCGTTTGACATGAAAGACATGGGTGAGGCAAGTCATATACTTGGTATGCGCATTGAGAGAGACAGATAAAAGAAGTTGATTTGGTTATCTCAAACAGAGTATATTGACAAGGTTTTGCAATGTTTCAATATGGAGAAGGGAAAGGCATTGAGTGTTCCATTGCCACCATATGTGAAACTTAGCAAACAAGATTTTCCTGTGTCTAAGGAAGAACAGGCTGAAATGGATAAGATTCCATATGCGTCTGCAGTGGGTAGTTTGATGTATGCAATGATTTCTACTCGCCCAGACATTGCATTTGCAGTGGGAGTAGTAAGTCGATACATGTCAAACCCAGGCAAGAAACATTGGGAGGCAGTGAAAGGAATATTGAGATACCTAAAAGCTACAAAGAGTATGCGTATATGCTACGGGAGTTAGGAGCTAAGTGTAAAGGGTTTTACAGACTCAGAATATGCAGGTGACTTAGACAACCGAAGGTCTACGTCAGGGTATGTCTTTACATTGGCTGGTGGAGCAGTATCATGGCGTTCTAGATTACAAGATTGTGTTACTCAGTCTACTGCAGAGGCGAAATATGTTGCAGCATCAGAGGCATGCAAAGAATCAATTTGGCTTAATCGACTAGTAACAGATTTGGGAATCAAAGAAGAGATGCCTATGTTATATTGTGATAGTCAAAGTGCTATACAATTGGCTCGCAATCCAGTTTATCACTCAAAGACAAAGCATGTGGATGTGAAGTATCATTTCATCAGGGAAATGCTCGAGGATAAGCAACTTCAGCTTGTCAAAGTTCACACCACAGAAAATCCTGCTGATCTACTTACAAAAGGACTTCCCTCAGAGAGCTTTGCGCATTTTCGCAAGCAGTTAGGTGTAGGGTAGTACATCACTTCTCTATATCTCTTGTAAATTAGCTTGTATAGTAGCTTCTCTCACATTTAAAGTACCACATTGGACTTTAAGTGGGAGGTTGTTGGGGTATAAAGCCCAATGTGGTCGCCCAGGTAAGTGGGCGGGCCGCCAGGTATGTACACATATTCTTTTGTAAAAACCTAATAAGAACTCACTATGCTCTACACATTACAGTAGAGCGAGTTCACCATATCGTCGTGCTCTTCTTCTCGCACTCTCTCTCGCGTCGCACTTCCGCTCGTACTCCTTCACTAAAAGACTAGAACAAAAATACTACTACTACTAGAATCCATCTTCATCTGCACTCTGGATCTCCGTAGCTCCCGTGTTAGAGAGAGAGAGAGAGAGAGAGAGAGAGAGAGAGAGAGAGAGAGATAAACACAAACTTGACAATAAGGCCTCACACACATAGAAGTAAAACACACACACTAACACACGTAGAAAGCTAGAGAGATGAAAATGAACTGAGAACATACTTACAAGAGCATTTCAAGAAACCCAAGAGCTTAAGCTCATGATCTTAAAGCAAGAGCTTGGATTGATTCGTCATTACAAAATTTACTTGAGTTGGGTTCAAAATAGATTTAAGAGAGTATGGCATGAAATATTCTACTAATGTTTCCAAAAGGCCAAAATGATCTATGAGACCAATTTGGTACAAAATTGTGAATGTTTTGACCTAAATCTAGGTAAATTAGGTTATATTAAAGTCTTCAAAAGGCCAAAATCAACTATGGGTCCAAACTGTTACAAAACTGTGAATCTGATACCATGTGTGGGTGCTAAAAGACTAGAACAAAAATACTACTACTACTACTAGAATCCATCCTCATTTGCATTCTAGATATCGAGAGAGTATGGCTCAAATCCTCTGTTGTACTCTCTGCTATGTAGCCCCATAGCTACATAGCCGTCTGTATCTCCATAGCTCCTGTGCTTGATCGAGAGAGAAATAAAATGAAAGGAAATGTTATGTTAATGTCTTCCAAAAGGCCAAAATGACCTATGGGACAGAGGGTTACAATGTGTTGAATCTGATACAAGGTCAGAGTAATAAAATGAAAAGAAAAAATGATAAAATGATAAGACAAAAGTACTATGGGATCCTAAACAAGTAGACGTGAACTAAGCCGAGAGCGCGCGCGCGCGCGCGAGAGAGAGAGAGAGAGAGAGAGAGAGAGAGAGAGAGAGAGAGAGAGAGAGAGAGAGAGAGAGAGAGAGAGAGGAGAAAACACACACAAACACACATAGAGAGACAAAGAGTTGAAAATGAACTGAGTTTGAAGGGTACTTACTCACATTCACGCGTGCATGCTACACAACCACATACAAACAAAGAGAGAGAGAGAGAGAGAGGGAGAGAGAGGGAGACGTAGGGAGAGTTAAATGTGAGTAACAATTCCATCCAAAGATGTAGATTTTAATGTCACAGAGAGGGTTTCCAAAGATCTCGGGCTTGATGTAAATGCCTAGAGCAATTCCAATAGACCTTAGAGATTCTTGCGTAGTCTTGAAAATCAAGGGATGATACTCAAAAGGAAATCCCAAGAGAGCCTTCATCCTGAACCAAGATGGTATCTTTGTCTTCACCCTAATAAGGAATATTTTTTTAGGGTCCTGTCTATGGAAGTATTAAAGGATCTATCTAATGATAGGCCCTCCAAATCTACCTATGCTATTCCAATGATGGTTAACATAACCAGTTTGTCACTCTCATACGAATAGTTTCAAAAGTTTCCAAGGTTATAAGTGCCCTGTTGTAAGAAATTCAAGAGGGAATTTGGAAAATTAACATCAACATCTTCTTCTTAACAATAAGATAAAACACCTGATTGTTCTATACATCATGCCGAGTTTGATAATTGTGGGAGGAGATGATGTCCCAAAGAGGCAAGGACTGATCTATTTTCCGTATGATGCGAAATGAGGGCTTCTCTCCTAATGCATTTACATATGCATTACAGTTCAAAATAATCCATAGTTTGACCACCAAAAGGTGACCACATGGATAGAAGATCACATGAAACCATTATAGATTTCAAAAAGGGTTGGATAGAGAGAATAACACGTGTGATTGAAAGATCTAGTACTGCTTCCGAACCCTATAAATTTTAGATATAGAGTGAAAGTGAGAGATAGATAGATAGAGAGAGAGAGATGGAGAGGGAGAGAGAGCGATGGGAAACATACCTAGAAACAGACTTATTTAAAGAGACATATTGTTTTGTGGATGAAGTCCTAGAGTAACTACACTTACAATGTCTCTTTTTTTTTCTTAGGAACTTTATGGCACCTAGGGTATCTGCTGAATGCTTTGTTCATGGATTGGAAGCGATGGAAATAGTAATGGATCATGTAATGATTCACTACTCTCCGGAAGACAAAGCTGTCTTCTTTCAAAGCATTGTTCGAGGTTTCTTTTCGGGTGTTACTATAGAAGAAGCTTGGAGAACCTACGACCGCACTTCCATGACCAAAGATGGGACACCCTTTCACTAGGTGTTCGTCAGAATCCAGAATGATCCCAGTCAATGGTTTCGCAACCTACGCCTTTTGCAAATTCGAGTAAAGATGGGATATTTAGATGCCCTCTACCTTGATTCTGAGTTAGGTTGTTGTTCTGTATCTGAAGTTTATAGCAAAATTAATGTGCTAAAGAACATTGTAGGACCTGACAAGATAGAGAATCATAAGGAGCCTATTTTCAAGTGTCCCAGTGCTAAACGCTCTTTTCCCATTTTCAAATGTAGATGGGGTTGAGCATGTATTGAGCAAAACTTTTATCTACTGAACAAAAGTGATTCATGAGCATTTTGGTTTGTTTTCCACTTCTCATGCAATGCTTTGTTGTTTTTCACATCTAGATGAAGATGATGTATTTTTTATTCTAAAATAGCAAGCACTTAAAAACTGAATATTCTATGAGGGTTGATTTTTAATTTACAAGCATTCAAACCTTCTCTTTTGTTGTCACATTTCTCTTTGCAACCACTGTAGTTTTTTGTGTATAGTAAAATGGAGATTAGTTGTGCCATTCCATT
This sequence comes from Adiantum capillus-veneris, assembly GCF_014529385.1. Lineage (NCBI taxonomy): Eukaryota > Viridiplantae > Streptophyta > Polypodiopsida > Polypodiales > Pteridaceae > Adiantum > Adiantum capillus-veneris. The sequence continues at coordinate 20,964,762 of NC_140956.1, read as the reverse complement.
GGCTATTGCAACCAATGGCTTGATATCTTCTGGGATATCTGTAAGTGCATTAGCGGGTGAAGAGGAGATACTGTCATCTCTTCCTACTATTCGCAATGTGCGTGCAACAAAGAGAGAAGCTCGAAATGTAGGGAGGAATAGTGCACCTGCTAATGAACGGGAGATACTTTCATCTCTTCGTATTCGAAATGTGCGTGCGGCAAAGAGAGCAGCTCAAAATGTCGAGTTGAATTCAAAGAAGCAAAATATAGAAACCTTGCTAGAGATCAAAGCCTCCTGCAATAGGATAGAGACAATGCAGACCAATGTCTCGGATGTGGTTGAAACTTTAAGCTCTGCATTGGAGATTGAAAGTGGGATACTATGGAAATTGCGAGAAGAGACAAAATTGCAGAGATTAGAGAGTGAGGCATACATGAGAGAGAAACTTTCCAAAGTTGAGGATTCTCAACAGTTGATATTGGCATCTATTGAGAATCTTCAAAAAGAGGCTTCGCAGAGTCAACGTGAATCAAAAGGACGAATGCCAGACAATAATCTACGACAAATCGTGCCAGGATTGAGAAGTATCGTCAACAAGCTTGGTGCTTTGACAAAGGTTCAAGGTTCAAGGCTTTCAGATATCCGAGCTACCTCAAATAAATTAAGTAATTTGGCTAGATTAGTTCGACCAAAGCAGCGTCGAGTTTCTCAACGGCCTATTCCTACTAACCCTACTAATGGTAGAAATATGTAATGTTTTGCTGTATCTTCATCAAACTGTTCTTTTTAATTGAGTCAAGCTGTTGTGTCAAATGTATTTAGTTCTACTTATGGTAGAAATATGTAATGTTATGCTGTATCTTCATCAAACTGTACTTTTTAATTGAGTCACTATCAATGTGTCAAATGTATTTAGGTTAGAGGATATAGTTAGATGTCCCACCTTATACTGATTTTTATTATGCATAAGAATGTTCTTTTAGTGACAGATCCAAATTATATCAGGTATATTGTATTTATATGAGATCTATTTGCACCTGATTTCATAGATGGTATTTGGACCACGTATATTTTCACCTTCGTCATGCACGACGTAGTTGACTGTGTGATGATTCGCGAAAGGAGAGGCGCCAAATAGCACGAGAGAGAACAAGGCATTCACTACAAAGTACTATTGGAACTTTATTGGAGTGCAATGAAAGGCAAAGCATGCATGTTGTACATGAAGGAAACTCTGAAGCCATGAATGCTAGGACGACAATGAACTTAGTAGAGAGAAACTATTCTAAGGTATAAAAGCACTGTTTGTCCATCCACTTTGAATATCCAACATCTCTCCTTTTACATCACAAGTCTATGGCACCAATTCTATCCAAAAGTGTGTGTTGCACAATTTAGGAAGCTTAGATTATGTTTGCTCCAAATGTGGAGCAAAGGCCTGGAAGGACGAAGGAAAGACTATCCAAACATTTGTGGGTAAATATTGCTGCTCTGATGGAAAAGTCCAATTACTTCCTTTGAATGAGCCACCAAATGAATTGAAAGATTTGATGAGCTCAACCACAACAAGAAGTAGACAGTTCTTACAAAACATTCGAGGATATAATAATGCATTGGAATTTGTGTCTCTTGGTGCCCATATCGATGAGAGTATTAATTATGGTGGGAGAGGTGTATACACTTTTAAGGTTCACGGCTTTGTCTATCATAGCATTGGTTCTTTAGCGCTAGCCGAAGGACAAAATGAAGTCCCACGCTTTGCACAATTATATTTTGTTGATACCGAACATGAGTTGAGCAACAGATTGCATCATGTTTCAAATTTAGATCGTAGTATTCTAGAGTGTTTACAAGTGATGATGCATAGAGTGAATCCTTATGCAAATGCTCTACGATCTGCTGCTTCTTTTTCTGGAGATGCTATTGTACCCAATATGAGGATGGTTAGCATTGTTGTGATGGTTGGCAATATCTTGCTCCAAGGGGTTTTGAAATTGCTACAATTATGCCAGGACAAGGGGATGATAGAAATATTGGCTATTGCGACATTGTACTGAATTTTTGACACGGGGGTTTGAAAAGAATCTCCAGCATGCATCGAGCTTACATGTCCTTATTATATGTTTTATTATTTCCAAGTGAAGAGGATGGGTGGCATTTTTATTTACATACTACCGATGGAAAAAAATTGAGTCAAAAGCAATATTATGTCTTTCGCTCACAAATAAGAGATGATACTGTGGAGTGTCTTCTTAGAGGAGGTAGGCTATTACAACAGTATGTCGTGGATGCTTATAGTACTCTAGAGGAGTCACGGCTTTTGTGGATGCGAAATAACCGAAAAACACTTCGTGATGAAGTGTACCAAGGATTGGTTGACATGGTTGAGAGACTAGAGATGGCTTGGAGAGGGCTGAAGGTCAAAATGTTGGCCGTAGAATTGTTTTGCCTTCGTCTTTTGTTGGAGGTCCAAGATATATGTGCCAACTATTTCAAGATGCAATGGCAATTGTTCGTAGTAGGGGAAAGCCGGATCTCTTCATCACATTCACATGTAATCCACGATGGAAGGAAATAGATGATGCATTACTACCTGGACAAAGTGCTGTTGATCGTCCTGATCTGACTATACAAGTGTTTTATCAGAAGTTCCAAGATATGATGCATTTACTTATCAAGAAAGCCGTATTTGGGGAGGTGATTGGACATGTTTCAGTGATTGAGTTTCAGATGAGAGGTCTTCCTCATGCACATATATTTTTGATACTTGCATCCGAATATAAACCCACAGATACATTACACTATGACAAGTTGGTTTGTGCAGAGCTCCCTAACAAGAATGTGGTTCCAGAATTATTTGATGTAGTGAGTCGTTGTAATGTTCATGGGCCATGTGGTCCTTTGAACCCATGTTCTCCATGTATGGTTGATGGTAAGTGTAGATTCAAGTTTCCACGAACATTTTCTACGTCTACAAATGTAAACGAAAGTGGATATCCTGTGTATATGAGAAGAGATGATGCAAGGTTTGTTACGTCTAAAAATTACAATTTAGATAATCGTTGGGTTGTTCCTTACAGCCCTCTCTTGTCACTAAGATACCAAGCCCATATTAATGTAGAGATTTGCTCAACTGTCACTGCCGTGAAATACCTTTATAAGTTATTCTACAAGGGACATGATCGAGCCACTGTTGTCCTTCAAGATGATGAAGGAGCTACTGGTGAGATCAAGAGTTATCTCAATGCACGTTATGTTTTTGCATCTAAGGCTATGTTGATAATATTTGGCTTCGACATGCATAGTGAAAGGCTAGCTATTCAATGATTGCAAGTACACCTTCCATTGCAGAATATGGTTACATTTCAAGATGGTGATGATGTATCACATTTGCTAGATAATGAGCAAAATAGAAAAACTACCTTGACAAAATGGTTTGTTGCAAATCAAAATTATCCTGAAGCAAATAGCTTCACATATACTAACTTTCCAAATGGTTGGGTATGGAATAAAAGTCGAAAGGCATGGTCTCCATGACAATAGGGTGTTTCTATTGGAAGAATGTATAATATTGTCCCTACTACTGGTGAGGTTTATTACCTACGAATGCTGCTCAATATTTGCAAGGGATGTAAGTGTTTTGAAGACTTGCGTATGTATGATGGTCACATCTATGATACATACAAGGAGGCATGTATAGCTAGATGATTATTGCAAGATGATGAAGAATGGTCAATTTGCCTCCAAGAGGCATCTTTTTTTCAAAATGGAATGCAGTTGAGACAACTGTTTGCAATCATATTAGTCTTTTGTGAGGCACTTCATCCGGCTGCTCTTTGGGATAGGTTTTGTACTGAATTTTGTGAGGACTATGTTTATGCCCTAAGGATGCGTATTTTAGATGCAAGTGTGCGATTTGATGTGGCAAAAAATCAAGCTTTGCTTCATATAGAATGCTTTTTGCAACAACATGGCAAGAGGCTTTGTGATTATATGTTGCCTGCAATAGACTCAACATTGGTATCCTTAAGTAAAAATGGTGCTATAGCTGAAGAAACAATGTTCAATGTTGATGAACAGTGTAGTATAGCAGATTGTATGGAAACTTATTTAAATGAGGATCAGCGAGATGCGTATTACCAAGTGCTACAAGCTGTTGACACACATTCAGGGAAGGTATTTTTCCTAGATGGTCCTGGTGGCTCAAGAAAAACTTACTTATATAATGCACTTGTTTCACGAGTGCAAGGAAGTTGTAGAGTTGCTGTTGTACGTGCATCCTCGGGTATTGCATCTTTGCTTTTGAGTAATGGAAGAACTGCTCATTCTAGGTTTAAGATACCTTTGGAGCTTCACTCTGAAGAAACTTGCAATATAAAGGTAAATAGTCAACTTGCACAACTTCTAAGGAATGCAGCTTTACTTATATGGGATGAAGCTCCCATGACACATCGCTATGTATTTGAAGATTTGGACAGAACTTTAAGAGATATTATGCGAGATACTTTGTTTTGTGGAAAAGTCATTTTGCTTGGAGGTGACTTTCGACAAATACTACCTGTTGTACCAAAAGGTAGTCGTACAGACATTGTAAATGCTTTGTTGTGTCATTCTCACATATGGAAATACACGAAGATACTGAGGCTTACCAAAAATATGCGTATAGTTGATTGCGGCACAAATTCACTTCAACAAAGTTTTTCCTGTTGGGTGCTTGATATTGGCAATGGGGTTATGGATGATGGAGGAGACTTAGACACAATCAAAATACCTTTACACATGATGCTTCCAGGAAATAGTTTGGCAGATCTCTAAGCTTTATATATGGAGATTTGTGTCATTTGCAAGATCATACAACTTTTTTCAGAGATCGAGCAATACTTGCTCCACGGAATAAAGAGGTGGATTTAATTAATGACTATGCATTGCAAAGAATGCATGGAGATTGCAAAGAGTATCTGAGTGCAGATTCAATTTGTATGTCAGAGGAAAACACACATTTGTACACAATTGAATATCTGAATAGCCTTACTCTTGGTGGTGGTTTTCCACCTCATGCTTTAGTCTTGAAAGAAAATGCTCCTATCATGTTGCTGCGCAATTTGGATCCAAGACGTGGATTATGCAACGGAACTAGATTGATATGCAAGAAATTTCATCATAAGGTAATTGAGGCAGAGATAGTTACATGATCAAATATTGAAGAGAGAGTTTTTCTTCCAAGGATTGACTTTATTATTGGAAGCCATCAGGGGCTTCCATTTCAAATGAAGCGTCGTCAATTTCCAATTAGGCTTGCTTTTGGGATGACTATCACCAAATCACAAGGGAAAACACTTGGAATTTTTGGTCTATATCTTGAGTCATCGATCTTCTCTCATGGATAGTTGTATGTTGCAATGTCACGTGTACGAAGTGCAGCTTCTATGAGGATTGTTGTCAATACTGAAAACACTCAAGGAGAGTGTTACTACACTCCAAACATTGTATTCAAGGAAGTATTACAACTAGCGAGCTCATAAAAATAAGTTCAAATTGACATTGTGGCTCTCACTTAAAGTCAGACACACTTGATGTTAAATTTTATTCATATCTCTCAGATCAAAGTATTTCCAAAGGATGGACCCTCGACGCAGTGCTTCCTATGTAGTGGGTCACATCACTGAATTCATTCGAGGTATTTATCTTCTTTTTTAAATTAGTTTATTAACTTGACCTATTATTTTCTTGAGAAGATTGGCTTGTACATTGACTTAATCTGTTCAAGATCCACCGCAATGGAGGGGAAGAGTTCCTTCTATGTTGTTGGTGATCTTATTTGATCAAACTCATATTATATTGTAAGAATTTTTATATATGGTATATTTGTAGTTTTAAGCTTTTATTGCTCTACATAATTCATGGATGCCTTTGCAGAGATCACTCCCATCGAGGTTTTATCATCGTAGGTGTTTATGAAATGCTATACTTAGGTAGAGATATGTCCATGGAAGTTCTTGGATACTACCATGTTGCCTTTTCTTTGAACCACAAGCATCGTCAAATTCAAGTTAATATTTGGTTTGTGGGTGACGAGAGACCAGTCAATGCACAACAAGTGAGGGTTGCTGGAGACCGCACTACACCATATCGATTGTGGATATTTACTCAAGTTGAAACACCACCCCGTATCTTGAAAAATGTATACAACATAGGTCCTTGGAATTATAGAATCCCTAATGTGGTCTCCCGAAGGCTACACTTTGAATAACTATTTTGTATTGTCTCTTTGTGAAGTTGTGAAATTTCAAAGTCTTTTGAATTGCTTTCGTTCCTCTCTCTCTCTCTCTCTCTCTAAAACAAAAGAAAGAAGGACAGGATTCGCTACGACATGATCGTCAAAGTCTTCTTTATTCTATTTCATATTTTTTTCTCTTAAACTTCCAAATCTGTGCTGTTAGAGCAGATAAAGAATGGCACGACACATCATGGTTTCGTACACCCTCAATGATGTACTTACTTATATTAGAGGTATGTAAATATAAAATCTTATCTTTTTTACTTACTTTTACCATGAATGAGAACTTTTTGGCCTTTATTTTGTATGTTTACACGTGTAACATTTTTTCTAGATCCTCCATTGTGGAGGGGTCCTGCACATGCTGAGGATATTGTTCGTATTGTCGAGGATTTTGAGATCCTTCGGTGTGTATAGCTTGAACTTGAATCCATATGATGTTAAATGTGTTGTTACTTTTTATGTCTGAATGGTTGGTTGTTATTTTCGTTGCAGGCTTCAATATTATTGCAGACATTCTGTCTTGGCATTATATGAAGCACGATATTTTAGAAGTGTCGTAGGTTATTATCACATAGAGTTTGATATAGATGATATGCGAATCACTGTACGAGAGTTAGGTATGCAACACCCTCTCAATTGCAACTTTTCATATGGTCCCTATGGAGTGAATGAATGGATGTTTAGAATCTATTCTTTGGGTGAATCACCTCGACGCCTCGGTCGCAGTGTTCGACGTGTCGGACCTTGGATCTTGAGAGTTCCAAGTAGAGTGTGTCGTAGGATCAACTTCTCTAGATGATCGAACACTTTGATCCATTGTTTATGCATTCTAAGTGCCATATTTTTTTAGTTACCGTTGGCTTAATCAAGTGGGTTTTAATCTACTACATAGGTTAATGTGTGTGTGTGTGTGTGTGTGTGTGAGAGAGAGAGAGAGAGAGAGAGAGAGAGAGAGAGAGAGAGAGAGAGAGATTTGCGAATTGCTAATGTAGGTTAACATGGGTCATGATGTATTGGATATTCTCCCAATAGATATAAGGATGAATATATATTTGAAAGTTAAGGAAGAGTACATTTGTCAAGGATATGGTACATGGTGTTGGTGGCATCATTGGGTGTATTCATATGCTGATGGGTGGTATGGAAATTGTGGACGCTTAAGCATTACACTATGTAAAGTGTCACAAATATTGAGCGAAATAAAATTGATGAGAGTCCTACAAGAACTACATATGGTTGATATTTATTATGTCAATGTTTATGGTTGTGATATTCAGTTGCGAAAGATATATCACAATCACAAATCTTACATTTCGGATGAAGAGTTTAAAATTTTGAAACTAATTGTGAATTTTATCAATGCGGTATATTGGAGTGATCCTCATCCATCCAATTATAGAGTAGAATTTGAGTTGTTCTAAACAAAAAATTTGAGGTTGTTGTAAAGACTTTGACCTAATGAACCTCTTGACACTTTTTGGCATGACAATTAGTAATTAAAGTGTTCGTATTGCGCTTATACTTTTTTAAGTGTTTAAGTGGCCATGTTGATCATCTCTCTCTCTCTCTCTCTCTCTCTCTCTCTCTCTCTCATTTTAAGCTTTGAGTACTAATGTTGTCTTCTTTTCTTGCAGCCAATTAAATGGCCCACGAAATTGTGAATAATTTTCCAAGTGTAATTTTTTTAATTATTGATGCCTTTGAAGAAAATATGTTACCTGCTGAACGTGGATGGCAATGGGCATGGGAAGTGATTGAGAAAAACTACACTGTTTGGGGGTCATATGTAGATGAAGAGTTGGACACAATTTACATCAAGTTGCTTGATCCCTATTTCTTTCCCAACATTAGGCTCATGCTCTTAAAGCAAGAGCTTGGGTTGATTCATCATTACAAGATTTACTTGAGCTGGGTTCAAAAAATCTAGATTTAAGAGAAGTTTGTAGAGCTCCAACGCAATATCTTGATCCTGTTGAAATAGCACGACTTAGAGTGCTATGCACATATGTTCCTGAGCCTTGTTGGAAATAATGTTTTTTTTAAAAAAAATGTCTCTTTAGTCATGTGCTTTTATGTAATCTCTCTCTCTCTCTCTCTCTCTACCCCCCCCCCCCCCCCCCACCAGACTCTACGATACTCTCTCTCTATCTCTCTCTCTCTCTCTCTCTCTCTCTCTCTCTCTCTCTCTCTCTCTCTCTCTCTCTCTCTCTCTCTCTCAGACTCCAAGACTCCAAGCCTAGGCCCGCAGACTCTGTGTGTGTGTGTGTGTGTGTGTGTCGGAATCTTGGCCTTTCGTATGAAGCGCTGGCCTGCAACATCAATCTGTGACTAAGCCCGTGTGGCAGTACAACAAATTACAACATTGCATCCGACGCAGCTTTTGGCGATCAGGCCAGCCACGGTGGCAAGCATACTAAGGTGGCAACGGGCGCCGCGCCCTCCTGCCACACTGGAGGAGCGCTCGAAATTTATCTCGAGCCCCAGAATACATGCAGTGGAGGGTGGCCTGTCAAGGCTAAGGCGGGCATCAATGGACCCTCAAATTGTCGAACATCTGGGGAAGTACAGGAGCTAGGTGTTACAGATTCCAAGCAATCAAGGGAATATGATCACCAGAACTGCTTCTCTGCCGCTCCCTGAAAGGTGGGCTGGGCCTGCATATTGTGCTTCATCAGCACCTAGCTCCCTGCCTCTTCCAAAGTTCTCACTCCTCGGCCAGAAGATGCATGGCTCTCCTTTGATTGGAGAGGGACAAAAGAGTAACATAACAAAGCCCGTACGTAGGCTTAGGATCCACATTTTCTACCTTTGAATCTCACGTCCATGCGGAAGGGGAGTTGGATGTGGCCTTTGCAACAATGAACCTGCGAAGGATGTTGAAATTGGACCCATCTTGAGTTACGGATAGAGTTAATGCTATGATCTGATGTGGAGCAATAGAAGAAGTTGCAGCGTTAAGTAGTTTTTCTAAATGTATGCGCGCGCGTATAAGGGAATGAGTATAGTCAGGGGGAATATGTAAAACTTAGTCAACATATTAACTTACTACAGGGTCAAGTATTTGTAAACATGTAAATATACACGCAGGTATCTGACAGGTGACCTCACTGCTTACTGCATGAAGCGGATAAGTGTATGTAGAGTGTTTAGGCTTGCGCCCTTCGGCTTGGAGTGGCAGAGGGGTGCAAATCATCATCGACTTGTATGATGGCAGGAGCTCTGCTATCGCATGGATTTTTTGACATGCATTGCAACAACGAGATGCTTCTGGGGAGGGTGGTTTTTCCACATGCATGAGGTGGAATCACGTGAATGATTCCAGAAGGATGGAGGGGATGGATGGTTTGTAAAGAATGAGGATGCAAGAGAGCTACACAAGACAAGCACAAAGCACACAGAGATGGAAAGCTTCTTCTTCTTCTTCACAGAAAAGAGAGTACAAAATGACTAAGTGCTAAAGCTGAAAAGTAGCACATATGTACATGCGGTCACTAAGTGTGAACTCGCTAGAAGCGTACTAGGCTGGCACTATAAGTGTAGTCCAGCTGTAGAATCACTGGCAGAGATCCTCCGTGTCGGTCACCTAACGCGCCAGTGAGTAAATGCCGTAAGCGGCCAAGACCCGTAGTGGATGCCAGCTCAAGGTGTAGAGCTCGACATCTCAACATGGTTGATGCCAATGGTGAAGGAAAAATTGTTCCAGGTATGTGTGTCATCAGAGGGAGCGGAAGGGACAGCTGCGGAATAAGAGCTGCTCTTTGGGTGAAGAGTGGACAATATCAACGCAGCAATAAAGGTGGCTCTCTTCATTATCATTCTGTGTAGGTGTACAAAAATTGTAGTATCAACCCCAAGATTTTGATAGTGGGTGGCTGTGAACTTCTATCTCATCAAGTAGATATACTTGTGTCCGTTTTAATATGGAAAATTGCACTTATCTTCTAGTAAAGATCTAGATACTGGCATGCCCTTGGTCTTGGCTGTACCAAGACTGCTAGCAATGGCATGGTGTGGATTTGAATATATATAGAGGGTTCTGATGCACTACATATTATGGTCATGTGTGTGCTTGCTTGTGGCAAGTTTTGTTGGCTCCATGATTACTGATATAGATGTCTGCTTTCCCCCCTGTTTCTCGAGTGTCCTTTTGGCCTACATAAGGCCTTAGCCAGCCTTGAGGACGGTTGCTGCTATAAGAGTGGACGACAAGGCAGGAAGGCTATGGAAGCAGCTCTATAAAGCCTGGAGAATATGAGCAAGGTCTGTGTTGGAGCATAGATCTCTCTCTGGCCTTGCCATAGCCATAAACTTGGAGGAGGAGGAGAAGAATAAGTCCTTGCACATGAAGCACTATGTTTTCTTTGGCACGTATTTCCACAAACAGAATATACACCTCGTGGGTGGTGTTCAAGAAGCTAATTCAGAGCATAACCTCATTCATGCCAACTTCCCTTGTAGAGAGAGACTCACTCACATGATACTTAGGGAGAGAGAGAGAAACAACCGTAGAAATCCCTATTGTCGGTCTGAGGACGGTAGCTAGCTTGGATCCTCTACTCAACTTGAGCACTGCAGAAGCTAAAAGGGGACATCAAAATCTGGTAATTGAGTGGGAGTTCTCACCAGATATGCTCATGTGCCATACAAGGTGATGCTCAAGAATGCCTACCTCGAGGGACTCATTTCTCCTCAAATTTAGATTGTGTCAAAACATGATAAAATGATCAAAAGGTTCAATTGGATAAAGTTCACAAGTCAAAGTGTTTGTGGATGTTTCCATAATGATTCTTGTATATTTCATGGAGAGAGATGGTATTACATAGTTGTGCATGGGGATGTGTAGCTGCACATTTCTCGTCTATATTTGGGAGTAAACTTCCCATTTTGTTCATGTACGGATTTTGAGTTCAAATAGATGTGCTGAAACATGGTTTTACAATTGCAACCGTGTACATCATCTAAATCTGGGTAGTGGCCGAGTTAGGCTTCTCGAAGACAATAAAATCTCTCTCAATCTCTCTCTCTCTCTCTCTCTCTCTCTCTCTCTCTCTCAACCTTGTCAATCTTTGCTATGAATTTTACTAAGATCTTCATGCTTACATCAAGACTGATTGCCAAATTCTTTTGACTATCACTTGTATGTCCCAAAACCACTCTAAGGACACAAATGGTTAACCATCTAGAGGATGGAAGGCTCTGTTAAAGATCCTCTAGCACTAGGCCTCTTATTAGAAGAGTAGCAAAATTTGAGTGGGTGTCCTCTCTCTCAATCTATTGTAGAAATGTGATGTATCTATATGTATTCTATAATGGTAGAGAGAGTGCCCTTTACACATGGCGAAAACTACGATATGAAGACTAAAGTCCAAAACCAGAGAAGCTCCTCTATGCATGATAAAGAGGGAGAGAGAAAGAGACAGAGAGAGAGGCGATATTTACTGAAAATGGTAAAGGAATTGTACAAAAACATTCCTTGTGGACACCCTTAACATTGGTACTCCCCATTCCTTTGCTCTACTGCAGGCCACCGTGAAAAACTACGATATGAAGACTAAAGTCCAAAATGAGAGAAGCTCCTCTGCGCATGATAAAGAGGGAGAGAGAAAGAGACAGATAGAGAGGCCATATTTACTACAAATGGTAAAGAAATTGTACAAAAAATTCCTTGTGGACACCCTTAACATTGGTACTCCCCATTCCTTTGCTCTACTACAGGCCACCGTGAACTTTCACCTTGCTTTTACCTGCATAAAGCTTTACCATCTATACTCATATGAAGCGGCTTAAAATTTGGAGCCCAATGAGCACCCACGTTCGCGCTCTCCTCCTTCTTCTCCAAGAAGAGCCCATGCCATCAATGCTCTCCAACGACCTCGATGAGCCTTACATCGACCTCGACCTGTGTGTGCGTGTAGCGAGAGTCCAGACACCATCGACTAGTGTGCTCATGTTTGTGTGATGACTCCCTCGACCTCTGTGCGTGCACAACCATACGTCTCTCTCTCTGTGGACAATATTGCCAGCGGCGGCCAGTCTAGGCTTGCAGGTCAACAATGTTGGTAGCACAACAATGTGTACTCGTGCGCAACAATGCGTGCGTGCATGTGTGTGTCCGTGACATTACGGGTGTGGGGGAGTGCACAATGTAGGCTTCAAGACATTCTATACTCAGGACCTTTAGGCTTGTGATTAAGCTTCTATTGCAGTTGTGCACGCGCACACACACGACCATTTAAGTATCTCCTGCAAAATGGCACAATTGTGCATGTGAGAGAGACTGGAGAGAGAGAGACCAGAGTCCAAAGTCCAGTTGTGTGTATGAGAGAAATGGGAGAGAGAGAGAGAATGGTGATTAGGCTTCTGCGATGACAATACTAGGCTTCTGTTTTGCAGTTGTGCACGGAATCTTGCAGAACGCCCACTCTGCGCGTGATAGAGACTTGAGAGAGAGAATTGATTAGCCTCTAGAGCCGAGACTCCAACTGCATGTATGAGAGGAATGGGAGAGAGAGAGAGACTTGATTTGATTGTGTGTGTGTGTGTGTGTGTGTGAGAGAGAGAGAGAGAGAGAGAGAGAGAGAGAGAGGAACTAAATCGGAGCGAGAGTTTTTGGAAGCAAGAGAGATAGAGAGAGAGGGCTCCTTGCCATTCCACACGCCAACCTCTTAGCGATAGGCCAGCAAGTCGGGGAGATTGAAGCTCGGTGATCATTTTTCGGCAAACCAACGAGCCAAAGAGATCCAACATGGGAGCGAGCAACCCTTGGGTGGAGAAGGCAAGCAGTCGGTGAATTAAGCATGAATTAAGCAAGTGGTGGGTGAGAGACGACGGCAAGTGACGACGGCAGGGAGACGGGAGTGAGCGGATTGCGGGCGGTGAACGACAACCTCGGCTACATTGGCTACATTTGAAGGTTTTTATGTTAAATACTTTCCTTTGTTTGCGTTCCGCATGTGCAATCACCTTAAGGTGTTCTCACAGTCATAATGACAATTTCAAAATCACATTTTTCAGAAGTAAATATCAAAATTTGTCGGATGCGCTTACATCAAACTAGGTTTTTCACGCACCCTCATAGACAAAACGTTTTCCCAAAGGCCTTTGATTTGGTGGTGGTGGAAATGGTCTCACTTGGAGTCAATGTTATGGTTCAATCTATCACATTATCATCTTACAAAATGAAAGCTCTGTGAACCTTTTTTTTACAACATCAACCTATGGCTATAAATCAAAGGTAAATCTAAAAATTTGTCAGGTGGGATTATGATAAATTTGGGTTTTTTCGTTCTCACGGTCATACTGACAATTTCAAAATTAAAATTTTTAGAAGTAAATATCAAAATTTATTGGGTGCGATTATGTCACACCGGGTTTTTTGTGCACCCTCATAGCCAATGCTTTTTCCTAAAGGCCTTTATTTTGGTGGTGGTGGAAATGGTCTCACTTTCTGACATTGTTGTGGTTCAATCTATCACATTATTATCTTACAAATGAAAGCTCTATCATAACCTTTTTCTTTACAAAATTAACCTATGGCTATGAACCAAAGGTAAACCTAAAAATTTGTTAGGTGGGATTACGATAAATTTGGGTTTTTCCAAGCACTTCGATACACAATGTGTAATTGCAAAAAGTGGGTGGTGAAGTAACACAGGCGGGGAGACAAGAGTGAGTGAATTGCAAGCGCTTAAGGGCAACCTCAACTATGTTTGAAGGTATGTTGAACTTTCCTTTGTTTGCGTTTCGCATGTGGAGTTACCTTGAGGTGTTCTCACAGTCATAATGACAATTTCAAAATTAATTTTTTTAGAGGTAAATATCAATTGTTTTTAGGTGCGATTACACCAAACCGGGTTTTTTGTGCACCGTCATAGACAAAGCTTTTCCCAAAGCATTGGTGATAGAGGGTGCAACAAATTAGGACAACGCTCCGCTATATTTGAAGAGTTTTACATTGAATTCCTTTCGGTTTTATGCATGCTATCACCTCATCTTGGGGTGAAATTTAGCGATAGATCTCAAAATTCATAAGTCAAATTGCACTAAACTTATGATGTCCTTTTTTCAAAGCACAGACTTGTTGAGTTTCATGAGTGCTATCACCTTGAGGTGAAATTTTAGAAGCAAATCTCAAAATTCATGGGTAAGATTGTGCTAAACTTGGGTTTTTCCCGAGCCAGCGTTGATAGTGATGATCTTTTGGTTGGGTGTGCTTTCTCTTGGGACCAAAAAGAGAAGCAAAGGCCTCTAATTTGGTGGTGGTGGAAATGGTCTCACTTAGTGTTAACCCTCACGGCTCACGGACACCCCATCACCTATGACGGACGTGTATTATGTATTTGGTAGAGTCAGGTACCGGGCTTGTCGGACCAATAGGAAAAGGGTAAGAGTGATCGCCGATGAGAGGCGCACTCTAACTGGGACATTCAAAGGATTAGTTGGCTAAGCATGGGCGCCCAAGTGTGAATGGGGTGAGCTCATATAAAAGCCAACTAAACCTAAAATTCACTCATTCTCTCATTTGTACAATAGAAGAGTGCTCTTGCTCCATCTCCATCTCCATCTTCTTCTTCTTCACCTCCTTGTGTGTGTGTATGTGTGTGTGTGTGTGTGTGTGTGTGTGTGTGAGAGAGAGAGAGAGAGAGAGAGAGAGAGAGAGAGAGAGAGAGAGAGAGAGAGTGCGATCGAGCATTGCGGCGGCACGACGGCGGTGAAGTGGTTGAGCGCGACGTAGCGGCGTCTCCTTCTTCTTCGCGGCGAGGGATCCTCCACGGCAGGAGCATAGAGCGGTGAGTGGCACACCATTGCCCTCTTTTGAGCTTACTAGTTAAGCTAGTTGTGTGCTTGGAGCCGTCTATGGCTCGCACACGGTGTAACGGCAAGTCCCTTGCTTCGACAGTGCGGCAAGGAGCGCACATTTTTGGCGCTGTTGCCGGGGAATCGCCCTGCACTAAGCCCAAGAGGCACTTTGTGCTTCTCCTATGAGTTGTTTGTAGTAGGAAAGAAGAGGAAGAGGAAGAGGAATGAGTTGTTTTTCTGCAAGTTGTTAATTTCTGTATTGTTTGCAAGTTCTGTGATTTCTGCATAATGTTGTGTTTTCTGTTTGCACATAGTCTTTGCACAATTAGTAGTCGTTAGCTTGTTTGCAGTGAATGAATAATTAGGAAGGCAGTTAGCAATTTCTGCTTGCACACAGTCTGTACACAGTTTTCTGTCAAGGTTTGCCTGCACACAGTCTTTGCACAATAAGGTAGTGAGAGAGGAAGTAGGTGGACAGTTAGCTCACTGTCAGTAAGCAGTTAACAGATTAGTTAGTAGATTAGTTAGTGGTTAGCAACACTGCTAGTAAGTAGATAAGGTAGTGAGCTGTCTGTGAGCTGTGAGCTGTTGACTGGGAGGTTAGGTAGGTGACAGTGTGTGTGGCCAAGAAAGGGTCACCAAAACCGCGCGCGGTCGTCACCAAAAAAAAAAGAAAAAAAAGGGAAAAAAATAAAAAAAATTTAAATTAAAAATAAAAAAACCAAAAATATTTAAGCGTGAGTGACTGGGGGCTACATTAAAATTTTGATCGGGATCATTTCCCCAAGCCCAAGCCCAAGCCCAGGCACAGGCCCAGGCCTCAGGCCTCAGTCCTATGATATATACTAGACTCACTCTTATATATATACCCTTCCCCCTCAAGAGGGAATGAGAGCATGTGGGGCAAGTCCTCCACTCTCCTCCCTTCTCTTCCCACTTGCACCCTTAGACTTTCTAATTTGGGCTTAGTTCCCTACTAGAAATTGACGGTTTTAGGGATTCCGAGGGCATAAAGTGACCAAACGGAGGGCTGTAAAGCACGGCATGTCCCTCTGACCGAGACGCTCGTTTTGAGCTATCATACGTTCTATTCTATAGCTGGGTCAGAAAAAAAGGACCGAAAAATCAAAAAATAAATAAATAAGAAAAGACTTGGGTTGCAAAACACCCAAAATTACTAGGTGAGCAGCCTTCACGGGCCCTCACTGACACTTCTAGGGGATCCAAGTCATATGAACCTACGCTCTGGACGAGTGTTAGAGCACGAGCATATTGGTAGTGCCTCCATTTACGCGGGCACCCATTATTCCTCCACCCTAGGTTCTGGACCTTCGGCCGGGACTCAAGGTAGCGTGACCCAAGATCCTCATATCGCGTCTAGTGATTCTTCCTCTGACTACGAAGTCATGGAGGGGTATCCTACACCAAACCCTGATAGTTCATGTCAAAACATGCATGCCATGGGCCCACGGCCCGGGTCCAGCGTGTTTAGCCGCTTAAAAGAGACCCTTAGTAGAGCTACTCGCTCCGAACATGCGGTTAATGAAATAAATGAAGGGAGTGGGGAAGTAAATTCATCATTCCTGCCTAAAATGGACCCTATGCTTCTTGAGAGTGTGCATGTGAATGTTCTATCCACTGCACCTCCTGATCCTTTAGGACTATCTCCCTCTGAGGTTTTACTACCCGATGGTAGGAGTCTTGCCGAAGTGCAAGAGATCGAACTCTATATGCAAGCAACAAGGGAGAGGGAAATTGAGAACCTACGAGGGCTAGAACAAAGCCGAGCCCTGAAAGCAAAGTCTCCTATGACAACAATCATGCCAGCCGAGCAACCGAGTGCTCCCAAAGTAGCAGTCATGGAGGGGCAAGCTATGGGGAGTAATAATGCTTCCACTTCAAGGGAAACCTCCAGCACGCCAAGCCTAGATGGGATATTCCTAAACAAAAATTGGGAGGATGACCTACAAGCAGAAGCTTTAACTGATCGGTACACAGGACACACCTATCATGTGGGTTGGTTAGATGTTCTACAATCCACATCGGGTGCTACTAGCATAGATGAACAACAACAGAAAGTCTGTGATGTCCTCCATAGGATTGTCGAGTTAGAAAGACAGAACACAGGGATCAACATGCCTTCAACAGGCCTAATGAGATTCTTGGATACGGGAAAGGCCAACCAACCAACCCTGTCACAAATGGAGACTCCCTCAGTGAGCCCCATTGATCCTCCATATGTTGTTTCTCCAGGAGCCTCAGTACAATCTGAGCCCACAAGTGGCAGCTTTACCTTCCCAGATCTAGCTCATCTTTCTCTTAATGACACTACGGCTACCATGCATATCCCAATGGTGAGCATGACAAGAAGTACACTATGGAGTTCATTTGTTAACACTGCGCCGATGCCTAGTAGCACAGTGCCCCCAACTATACCTACATGTATGTATCAACCATGTGCACCTGTCGTACCTCAGCCTCATGTAGCTCCTACACCTCGGATTATTCCAAGAGCCTACAATCCACAATGGAATTATCCAAGCTCTTATACAAGTGGAGCCATGCCATTTAATAATAACATGCCATATCACGCACCCCCTATGCCTAGGGCCACGCCTGTAAACTTTGGACCACCGTCTGATACACCACCATACGAAATATGGGACCGAAGAGCCGCGCGTATGCCAAGGCCAAGGCCAACTCCCATCTCACATGTGGTTCCAGGAGCACATACACCCATTATACTTGCTCAAATAGGAGATTTGGCAGCATTTGCTCAAACTATCGGTCGCTCTATTACAGAAAACATGCGTAGTGCACCTGATAGAGAGCCTAGGAGCAAGGCAGTTCAAGTAGCTAAGCTCACACAGAAATTCAGTGGAGACGGAGATGCTAGAAAGCATATGAAAGTCTTTGAACATGTGTGCGATTCCTTGGAAGAGCACAATGATCTACATAAGTGTAAGGCTTTGAGTTTGACCCTAAGCGGAAAGGCTAGAGATTGGTATAGAACCTTAAGAGTAGAAGAAAAAACGATCTACTCTACTCTTAGGAGACTGTTCTTAAAAGAATACATACGAGAGGGAGTACTTTGGGGTGTATCCTCTCAGCTCCAGAAAGCCCAACGAGAAGAAGGTGAATCCGTGAGAGACTTCATTAGTCGCCTAAAGAATTTGAATTCTCGATGCAATCCAAACGAGCGATTCAACAACAACCAATTGCTCGATAGATTCATTAGGGGACTACGACATGAAAGTATCTATAATGGCCTAGTCATTAGAGGTATCACTACTTGGGAAGTAGTCACCATGAATGCAATCCAATTGGAGGATAATTTAATGATTGCAGGAGAAAGAGTGTCTGCCGAGCCGAAGTCAAGTAGCTCGCAAGCATCAGGGCATGGGCCAATGAAGATAAAGCCAATCGTGAAAGAGCAAACGATATCTGAGATGACTTTGGCAGATCTCACCAAGGCCATCCAAGAAAGCCTTAGGGGTAATCGTGCTCCACAAAACACTCATATGTATCCAAGAAGGGAGCAACAATGGTGCTCAATTTGCTTGGGCCCACATACTACGAGTGAATGCCCTACTTTCAGAGTAAAGTTTAACGGGACTTGTAACGCGTGTGGTAGGTATGGCCATCAAGCGAAGGATTGCCTAATGCTTAAACGCATCATGGAAAATAGACCGCCTATAGCTTGGGAAGACTCACCTTGAGTTCCTGCATTGATGCCTACCCCACCCATGGAGCAACAGTTGCCATTACAGCTCATGGTCCCTAGAACCCAAAATGTGGTCCAAACCACACCGTTGCCACCTCCAGTGCTAGGACCGCACCCCCCTCATCCAAGAGTTATACCTATGAACTAAATAGGTTGCGAGTCATCTAGTACTTATGTAGATTGCGAAGAGGACATAGACTCTAGTATCACCTATGGAGTCGACATGCTTGAGGAGTGTCCCATGTACTATATGGAAGACCATTGGGGACAAATCAAACCGGTATATCAAGCTACTGCGCTAGCAGCAAGAGGCCAAAACATTAATAGTTTTACCAGGAGACCACCTCTTCAGTGCTACGAATGTGGTGGACCACATTGAGTAGCTGAGTGCCCCATTAGAATGCAAAAGAATGCCGCACTAATGCAAACAAGTCAAGGGAGTGCATTGGCAATGCCAATACTCACTTGTAATCGTTGTGGCATAGATCATTTGATCGCACAGTGTCCTAACAATCCAAACGCACCGAAAATCACACCATTGAACATAATAGAGATAGTTGATGGGACACCACCAACTATAAACATAACACCAGTGAATGCACTCACACGGTCTATGCTCCAAAAGCAAAATTACATCCTCGAAGAGAGAGATGCTGCATCCATTGGCTGAGAGAGAAAGAAGAAAACACGAAGAAAGAAATCCCTTAATGCTTCTAGCTCAAAACCTAGTTCAAAGACTAACATAGGGACAGGAGAGGATCCCGTGTATATGAATGACCCTGAGGATGACTCAGATTCGATAGAGACCACGGAGACCAAAACTATTACTACAAAGGAAAAAGCCAGTGAGGAGGATCACGAGAGGGAATTACGATGAACACCAAAAGAGTATTCAAAGTTAAACCACCCAGTTGCGAACCCCCAAGATAAGCCACGAGAGACGAAAAATGAGGATTGCAAGAGAAAGATTGGAACCTATCCAAACCCAATAGTGGAAATTGAACGAGTCCAACAACTGAGGGGTTTGGTGAAAGAAACTCAACGAACATGAGAACCTGAACCCAAACATATCCAGATGTCGGACACAGTGTTTCCCACACAAGTTCAACCTCACAAGAACTACAGGCCGTTAGCTATACCCAGTATCATTCGGAAAGAGAGTGAGGGTAGGACATCTGAAAGTGGACACACACCTTTTCTACTAGAGAGAATGTTTGGTGAGGGAATGCCCGACCCCCTTGAGGAAGTGGAGATTCCATCTTCACCATTCTCTTGTCAGGGTCCTACGTCCCACAAGATGCCATTAAATGTTGCCAAATTTATGGATTTCATGTCTTCAGAAGTTAGAACCACCATCATGTCCAAACTATATAAAGACCCCGAGCTAGTCTCAGCTCTTCGAGCCTTCCTCAATGGAGAATTACAGGCCGGATTACCACAGTTTGCACATATGAACAAACCTGACTCGATAATGAATGATGAGGAACATTTAGCACCACCATCTGACCTAGCGGGACATGAATCTGTAATTGAAGTACCCGTTAACAAGTTGGGGCAATACTTTGAAGGTGATGAATCTAATGCTACTCTGCCAATCACTACTAAAGGATTAACTGTAAAGGGAGTCCTTGACGGTGGTGCGGGAGTCAGCATGGTGACAAAGAGTTGTTGGGAGTCTATGGGGCGACCTCACCTTGAAGCCACAAGCGTAGTGGTAAAAATGGCTAATGGATCTATTGTTACGCCTATTGGAATGCTTAAGGATCTCAGGATCAAGGTCTTGGGACACAAGGTAAGGCAGACTTTCATTGTTATGGATTTTTCCAAGCATCCTATGTCATTTGAGATGATCTTAGGGCGTCCATTCATGAGGGAAGCAAAAATGGTGCATGACTGGTCCAAAAACCACGTCTACTTACAGTTCCAAGGCTCTGTCATTCGAGTTGATCTTTTAAGTGGTCGAACGCATCCTCTAGGAAATAAATTCATCATTGATAATCGATCAGACACAAAAATTCACTCAGCTCCATTACAGTATTGTTACACGTGTAACGAAGACACGGATATTGGGAAGAACTCTCCTTATATGGATATCCTACCCGGAATGGCTGAGTCAGACAATGTTGATTGGGTACACCTAGCGGCAACTATAGATACATGGGGAGCTAGAGGAACAACCTGGGTAACACCAGATGGGGAAGAGATACCACACATGGCACCAGTAAACATGTTAGGTGTAGCGCATGTAACATCCGATGATAAGAAAGAGGGGCACCTACCTGAGAGTGAAACCGATGATTCCTCAAAGGCTTCAGGCCAATACAAATCAGAAACGGAATCTGAGGGAGAAATGGATTCAGAACCTGAGGAAACATCGAGTGAGCCAAGTATAGAAACTGAACACTCAAGGTCTAGTACGACCATCTATGGTAATTTATATGAGAGCGAAGAAGATACAAGCGAAGACCTATCAAGCGAGTCGAGTTCAAACATTTACCAAAATCAAAACCTTAACAAGAAACAAAGGTCATATAAGAGACGACGATATCGAGCAAATGTGAGAGCTAGGATAAACAAGGAAAGATCTACTGCAGAATGGATTAGCTATCTAGGGGCATGTGATGCTCATCGAAAGCTAGTAGACAATTGGGGTGAACATCTCCAGAGTGTCATGTGGTGCAGCCCGCGACCCATTGACCTCGCTCAATTGGAGGTTACAGAGCCGAAATTGAGTCGAACTATAAGAAGACGTCAAAACCGAGAGTTAGCACAACAACAAAAGGAGGCATAACTAAAAGAAAGGTCTCCGTCAGGACAAGAGCCTACTGACTTACATACGGCTCCTGAACATGTTAAATCTTATACCACGGGGGAGCGAAAGGTTGTGTATGCCAAAGCCCAACGAATACCTACCAATGGAAGCAGTGGAGTCTATGATGGTCCAACGGTAGTTAAAGAGATAGAATTAGCAGAACCAGGTGAGGAGTCTAAACCAGTCTTTATTGCTCAAGACCTTACCGAAACTGAAGAGGCTGTACTTAAGGAGCTCCTCAAGGAATACAAGGATATCTTTGCTTGGACATATCATGACATGAAGGGCGTTCCACCTTCTGTGGTGCAACATACAATTCCCATGATCAACACTGCTAAACCCGTCCAGCAACGACCCTATCCAATGAATCCTAAGTACGCCAAAATTGTACAAGAGGAGATTGAAAAACTTATCCAATGTGGATTCATATACCCTATTGAGCACTCAGAATGGGTTTCTCCAATAGTCATTGTGCCAAAAAAGAATGGGAAACTAAGAGTGTGCGTGGACCTCAAGAAAGTTAACGCAGCCACTAGGAGAGATCATTATCCCTTGCCATATTCAGAACATGTGCTTGAAAGAGTTGCAGGCAAGGAAGCTGATAGCTTTTTAGATGGGTACTCTGGTTACAATCAAATCACAATTGCATTAGAGGACCAACCTAAAACTGCTTTTATCACAGAGTTTGGAGTGTTTGCATTTCGTGTTATGGCTTTTGGCTTAACAAATGGCCCTGCTACATTCCAACAATTAATAAACACTGCGTTTAAATAATTTCTAAGGGAGTTTTGTGAAGCTTTCCTAGACGACCTTTGTGTTTATTCTTCTTGGGAGAAGCATTTGTTATATCTACGAAAAATATTTGAAAGGTGCGGATTTTATCGCATCTCATTGAACCCTTTCAAATGCCAATTTTGGGTTAAGCATGGAGTCATTCTAGGGCATATAGCGTCCAAGAACGGGATATCCACAGATGAGAGTAAGATTAAAGACATTGCCGATTTGCCACCACCTACGAACTATAAAGGAGTTCAAAGATTTATGGGCCATGTTGGTTATTATCGAAGATTTATTTTAAACTTTGCCGAGATAGCGCGTCCATTGTACAAGCTTCTTATCGAGTTTCAATGGACGGAAGAATGTCATCAATCTTATGAGTTATTAAAGAAGGCCCTAACAAGTGCTCCAATCCTGCGAACACCTGATTGGAATGTACCTTTTCATGTGCATATTGATGCATCAAATTTTGCTATTGGGTGTGTTCTAACTCAACCAGGAGAACATAAATTGGACTACCCTATTAGCTTTGCAAGTCGCCAATTAAATGATGCCGATATGAACTACACTACTACAGAGCGCGAAGGTCTAGCTATGATTTACACAGTAAAGAAATTTCGATATTACCTTCTTGCTACCAAGTTTGTGTTTTATGTTGATCATCAAGCATTGCTATATTTGGTAAACAAGCCGTGTTCCACAGGTCGAATTACACGATGGTTGTTAATTCTTCTTGGGTTTGACTTCACCGTTGTTGTGAGGCCTGGGAGGAAACATGTCATGGCGGATCATTTATCTCGTATCCCTAATGGCGAAGCTCCTACGGGGGTTGATGATGAATTTACTGATACTCCTTTGTTCATTGTTGAGACAATGCCTGAATGGAGTGAAAAGATTTTTAACTTCTTAGTTAATGGTTTTCCACCCAAAGAACTGCGAAAAGATATAGCTCGAAAATTAATCAAGGAATGCGAACCCTATTGCTTACTGGCTGGAACTCTCTATAAGAGAGGAAAAGATGATGTTCTTAGACGCCGTGCCCGCGAGGATGAGTATTTATATATTCTACAAGAGGCACACATGGGCGTAGTTGGTGGTCACTTTTCAGGAAAGTTGACTGGCCGAAAGATCTTACAGTCAGGCTATTGGTGGCCCACTCTGTTTAAGGATGCATCACTTTTTGCAAAGGGATGTGATGAATGCCAACGCTTCAATAAGCCACAAAGAAGGGATAGGATGCCTCTACATCCCATCAAGGTAACCCAACCATTTGAAAAGTGAGGCTTAGACTTTGTAGGACCGATTAGTCCGGCTGCACGTAACACGCAATCACGATATATCATTGTGGCTACCGACTATGTAACCAAATGGGCTGAAGCAAAAGCAACACGAAAGGAGGATGCAAAAACAACAGCTAAGTTCCTCTTTGAGAACATTATCACACGTTTTGGATGCCCCTTTGAACTTGTGAGTGACAATGGAACTCATTTTATAAATGAAGTAATAAAAGAACTCACATCAAACTTCATGATATCACACCACAAGTCTACACCCTATTATCCCCAAGCAAATGGCCAAGCTGAGAGTACCAACAAAACTCTCATCTCCATTTTGACAAAGACAGTGGAGGCTCATCGCACTGATTGGGACCTAAAGCTTACATCAGCTTTATGGGCTTATCGTACTGCGTATAAAGTTGCTATTAATTGCACACCTTTTAAGATGGTGTATGGCCAAGAAGCAGTTATGCTATGGGAGTTTGTCATTCCTAGTCTTCGAGTAGCTTCTCAAGAAGGTTGGGATGGTAACCCCTCAGTGGAGAGATTATATATCCTGGAAAGGCTAGATGAAGAGAGGCAATTAGCTGTGCGAAATGCTCTAGTGGAGAAGGATAGGAGAAAGAAGTGGTTTGATAGCCATTTAAAGGATAAAGACATCAAGGTTGGTGATAAAGTTCTTATGTACGGGGTACGTAATGAAAAGAAGAAATTGAAATACGCTGGTAAGGGACCATATCGAGTGTGTGAAATTACCTCGCAAGGTACCATTCGTGTGGAGACTCTAGATGGGGTTGAAACCATTGGATTCCTTAATGGGAGTAAATTCAAAAGATATTATGATCCTCTAATCCAGGAAGAGTTGCAAGCCATCCATCAAAAGAAGGCTGCCAAGGAACAAGCAGAGCTTAAAAAAATCCAAGCAAGAGTTGAGGCTCGAGAACGACAACAACGTCTTAGACGCCAATGAGAGGCTAATTTGGGAATCACGCAAAAATTTTTCGAGGACACAGATGACGACTCATTAGAATCTGAGCCACCCCTACGATACCCAATTGAGCTAAATAGCCCCTATGGGAAAGTACTATACAATGACTTATTAGATACGGGAGCTAAACACAATTTGTTATCCTATGGAGTTTGGTGTCAATTAGGAAAACCGACCCTATCCCCGAGTACGATGCAAGTCAAGGGCATTAATAAAAAGAAAACTTCTATTCTTGGAGTCCTTCAGACCCCTGTTGTCTATGACAATGGAAGCATAGTGCAGAGGTTTCTAGTCATGCCCGCGGGAGCTATGGAAGGCAACGTAAACCTGGGACGCACGTGGATGTTGGCAACCAAATGCACTATTGATTGGGATACTGGTAGTGTCACGACGCGACCACCGACTTTTACCCCTATCATTCAAGCAAAGTCACCTACGTTGCAAACTCTAGCAAAGTTGAAGGATAGCCAACATTCACAAGCCAAGGTGGTTAACTCGTCTTTGCCAGCTACCCATGAACCTAGCACTTCAACACTTGTAGTTGCAGCAAGCAGTAATATTGCAAGTACTCAACCTGCATGACCTAAGAGTACATATCAATGGGTCCCCTAGGCCTTACTTCCAACTACCTCAACCCTCCCATCCATTCCAAGAAAAAATTTCCTGGGAAAACCAAGAGCGCGCCCTAAGAGAGTCAAGACCAAATCATGATGGATTCCAAAACAACTATTAGAAGCCCAAGGCTACTATGATGGAAATGAGCAAATTTGGGCACCTAAACGTAAAATGTGTCCTTCCCTATCGACAACAAACCCATATGAGTCAAACAGTGTAACGCTAAAGCCAATGGCAGACCGTGGGAAGGGAAAGATCACACAATGCTACACACCTAGTCCAGAGCTAGTTTGGGCTCCAAGGCAAAACCAATTTATTCCACCTAGCTCAGGAAGGGGGGAGTTCCATGAAGCTTCTAGCTTCTCATGTAATACATCCATAGAGGTAAAAGCTTCTACACAGCCTCCATCTATAGTAGTGGACCTCCATGAAGCTACAAAAGAATCCACACCTCCCAGTGTTCAAGAATCACCTGATGAACCACTTCAAGTTCGATCCTGTGAGAGTACCTTACCACCCTTGCAACTTGACGAGGCACCTAGGGTAATAGAAAACTACTGGCAAAAATCCTCACCTATTACCAACTGGAACAGATGGTTTCAAAGGGTGATGACATCATTTCAAACGGTATGATCTACCCAAGGAAGGGGGGAGTGTTTGTGGACATCCATCATTCACTTGCTTCCCTCTCAACCTTTCTCCCTGACCTCTTAATCTCCGATCTTAGGGCATGTATATATAAAGCCTTATACTCACAAAAACAAGATAAAAAAGTAAAAGAGCAAGAGCCATAACACAAATCATAAAAACAAATTATGCACAAGAACACGACCCTTGTAATATTTTCACTCTAAACATCATCTATTTGCGTGTACAGATATGGCTATTATGCTAGAGTCATCCACTCCTGCCTTGGGTGAGAGGTACCCTCGTTACTTTTCACAAATATTTCACACGGTCTTTCTAGTGCTTGCATGTGAATGGGATTTGATAGGTACGCTAGCATGTGAGAGGAATTTTGAGGAGTTAGAATGGCTGATACGTCTCTTGACCACGTCTGATCCATACTTAGTAGAGAGAGTTTCTCCCATTGCACAAGCCTACCCTTTTGACCAAGATGACTATAGGCATCTAGTGACCTTCTTAGTAAACATGGGCACCTATGATGAAGAAGAAAATTTACACGACTACACGGATGGCACATATGGTCTCATGGATGATGACTTTGTTTATCTCGACGACGAGGATAGGGGTTTAGTCTTAGGGTTTCCCTCCAACCTCTACAATATCCTATTCCCTTGACTCTCTAGGGGGAGTGCAAATAATTAGGTTAGGGTTCCTTATGTTTTTTGTTGTGTTCAATAAGTGTTGGTACCTTTTTCCACTAATGTGCCTCCTGGAGGTATTCCTTTTGTTTCCTGGTGTGTACAGGAGCGTGTTGCTATTGGTAGGATTTGGACCTTCATGGAATCTTTATCTCAACTCACTCTTCAAATCAAGCGCAACCATCGACACAAACAGGTGTTTCTTTTCCATTAGCATTGCCCCTTATCTTTTTGCATCTATGATTGTCAGCTTTAATTGTGATTGGTAGCCTAATATTCACCGCATTTGCTTAGTATCAAACATTTAATTCAATGTAATTTTTTGTCATAATCACTTGTTTAGGTTTAAAAATCAAGCAGTTTGACAAACTAGTTTGACCAAGTTAGGTGTTAGAAATCTTCTCTTAATACCATGGGGAATGCCTTCCTAATAATTAATGGTTACTTAGGTTCTTAATCTGATTTAGGCAGCATTGTGTGAAATGTACTAGGGCTTTCTAGTGGGCTTGACCCTATTGACCTTTAGCTTAAGTATTATAAAGGGAGTTTACTAGTGTGATGAGCCTGGGGAGGTGTATCAGTGTTATATGACCCCCCAAAGTTACAAAATTAAAATGCTGAAAATGAACAAACAAAAAATCAAAGTGCCACACTGTAAAATCTTAAGCTGGAAGAGAAATCTCAGCCCGATTTGGTACTTCACTCACATGTATTGCCTATGGTACTAGAGCCCTAGAGGTTCCCAGTATGGGCGCTTTTACTTGAAAAGGAAAAAACCCAAGGCATACAAAATAAGCACACACATCAAAATTGAATCAGTGTGAAAAGACTTTGGGGGGTCAAAGAAAAAGTAATCGGTCAGGCGACGATTGCATGAGAAATTCCTTTTATGGTAGCTTAACTACAAGGTCTTCTAGATATAGCCTCTAGTCAGCCCTCGAACATGAATACTTGGCTCTCGCGATTAAACAACTTAATTGAACACAGAAAATTAAGAAGCTTACCCATGGTATTAATATTCGATCTCTAGTGCCTTTCGACCGTCAAATTAGCGACCCCAGACTTGTTTAATTTTTTACCTTTACATCTGTTTATGCATTTGATTACATTGGAATTTAATGTTCATTGCTGACAAATTGTTTGAAATTCTTTTACTAATCAATTTGTCTACCTAAAATTGCATATGCTTTTTAATCACTTATGAGAATGCAATTACTGTGCCAATGTTGTTTGATTTTGCAGTGACTGAAGAAGGCTAAGGACATTCATCTCAAATGCTCTTCCACCTCGACGAACGAGCTTCAACTCAATAGCTTCCGAGGACGGAATCTACATCAAGAAGGGGGGCATGTTAACCCTCATGGCTCACGGACACCCCATCACCTACGACGGACGTGTATTATGTATTTGGTAGAGTCAGGTACTGGGCTTGTCGGAGCAATAGGAAAAGGGTAAGAGTGATCACCGATGAGAGGCGCACTCTAACTGGGACATTCAAGGGATTAGTTGGCTAAGCATGGGCGCCCAAGTGTGAATGGGGTGAGATCATATAAAAGCCAACAAAACCTAAAATTCATTCATTCTCTCATTTGTGCAATAGAAGAGTGCTCTTGCTCCATCTCCATCTCCATCTTCTTCTTCTTCACCTCCTTGTGTGTGTGTGTGTGTGTGTGTGTGTGTGTGTGTGTGTGTGTGTGAGAGAGAGAGAGAGAGAGAGAGAGAGAGAGAGAGAGAGAGAGAGAGAGAGAGAGTGCGATCGAGCATTGCGGTGGCACGACGGCGGTGAAGCGGTTGAGCGCGACGTAGCGGCGTCTCCTTCTTCTTCGTGGCGAGGGATCCTCCACGGCAGGAGCATAGAGCGGTGAGTGACACACCATTGCCCTCTTTTGAGCTTACTAGTTAAGCTAGTTGTGTGCTTGGAGCTGTCTATGGCTCGCACATGGTGTAACGGCAAGTCCCTTGCTTCGACAGTGCAGCAAGGAGCGCACACCTAGATACTGGTATCATAGTATTATCTTACAAAATGAAAGCTCCATGAAGCTTTATCTTTACAACATCAACCTATGGCTATGAACCAAAGGTAAATCTAAATTTTTTTAAGGTGGGATTACGATAAATTGGATTTTTCCAAGCACCCCGATACATAATGCATAATTTCAAAACGTGGGTGGTGAAGTGACACGCACGGGGAGACGGGAGTGAGTGAATGGTAGGCGACGAACGACAACCTCGACTATGTTTGAAGGTTTCTATGTTGGATTTTCCTTTGTTTGCTTTTCATATGTACAATCACCTTGAGATGTTCTCAAGGTCAAAATTACAAGTTTAAAATTATAATTTTCAGAGGTAAATATCAAAATTTTTAAGGTCCGATTACATCAAACCGGGTTTTTTTGCGCACCCGATTAGACAATGTTTTTCCCAAAGCATTAGTGATAGAGGCCGCAACAAATTAGGGCAACGCTCCGCTATATTTGAAGATTTTTACAATAAATTCCTTTGGATTTCATGCGTGCTATCACCTCACCTTGCGGTGAAAGTAAATGATAAATCTCAAAATTCGTAGGTGAGATTGCACTAAGCTTATGATGCTCTTTTTTCAAAGCACAAACTCACCTAAGGTGAGCATCATAAGCTTAGTGCAATCTCACCTTGTTTCATGAGTGCTATCACCTTGAGGTGAAATTTTAGAAGTGGATCTCAAAATTCATAAGTCGGATTGCGCTAAACTTAGGTTTTTTTGAGCAAGCGTCAATTGTGATGGTCTTTTGGTAGGGTGTGATTTCTCTTGGGACCAAAAAGAGAAGCAAAGGCCTCTAATTTGGTGGTGGTTGAAATGATCTCGCCTACAGTCAATGTCAATGTTGTGGTTGAGTCTATCTTAGTATTATCTTACAAAATGAAAACTCTATAAAGCTTATTCTTTACATCAACCTTTAGCAATGAACCAAAGATAAATCTAAAAATTTGTTACATGGGATTACATTGGATTGGGTTCTTTTGACCACTACAATACACAATGCGTGATTGCAAAACGTGGGTGGTGAAGGTGGATGGAAATGGGCAACCCTTGCATGTACTTGAAGGTCTTTACCCCTATGTCCTTGATTTTGATAGATGAATCTCAAAATTTATGGGTGGGAAAGCAACAAATCTAGATTTAAAGAGCGCTTGAAGGCAAATTAGAGCTTTAGAGACAAATCACAAAAAATTACAGACGTGGTTATACTAAATTCACTATTTTTGAATTGAGGTCACACTAAATTCCTTTGGGCTTTGCGGGTGTTCTTGCTTTCAAGTTGGAATTTAGACATGAACCTTAAAATTTGTGGGTCAGAAGGTTTTCACATTGAATTTTGGTTTGCATCTCATGTGTGCTATCACGTTGAGGTGTTATCAAGGTTAAAATGAAAAATTTTATATTAGAATTTTTAGAAGTAAATATCAAAATTTGTTAGGTGTGATTATATTAGAGCGGTTTTTTGGAGTTCTCTCATAGAAAATTTGTTAGGTGGGATTATATTAAAGCGATGATGAAGGGTGCGACAAATTATAGCAACCCTCTCCAAATCTCTCTCTCTCTCTCTCTCTTGCCACTTTTAACCACAAGCTACCTCTGTACACCTTAGCACAATAGACTCAAGTGCCACTAGGACCACTACACCTGCGTTCTATCACACTGCCATGCTCTCTAAACTTTGTAGGTTTTTCACCTTCAATATTTTTTAAAGAAAAAAGTTGAATCTAAAAAAGTAGATATTTTTTTTTTAATAGCAAAACTCACAATTGTGAGTGAATTATATTGATCAACCTAAAAAATTACAAGGTCTTGTCATGCTCGTGTTGAGCCATGACATCATACAGGGACCACAATCACAACGGCTATCAGGGTAGCAAAGTCCATTGTCATGTTCTTCTGATATCTTATAAATACCGATGGATAGTATTTTCCCCCATCCTAGGCATGCCAACTGCTGACAACAAGTCAGTAATCCTAGACCAATCCTCCGAGTGTTGCTTGCGTCCAAGTGTCCATATTAGCACTTTGCTTTCTTGTATAATTTCTGTGAAGCTTGCCACCTCAAAACCTCCTTCAAACACACGGTGGTTCCTTGTCTACCATACATTATGTAAGAAGAAGTATTGGATGATTTAAGTGCTGATGAGGAGGGCAGGACTACCTGAATTCTTCCCTCCAACGAATATATCTGTCTTGAAGAAACCAATTTTCCATGTTCTTTGGACCCACTTGCATATTTTCCCTGCTAGGCCTTTGATAGTTGGGCAATCCATAAAGAGGTGGGCTAGATCTTCACTAGCGAGCCTGCACCCCAAGCATCGATCTGACCCAATCCCTCTCTCCTGAATTTTCACCCCCGTCGGTAGAGCACCCCATATTACCTTCCATAAAAATACCTTCATGTGCTGTGGAACCTTAGGCTTCCAGATGTTCTCTATTACTTGCTCCCACCTTTCCTCCGGCCATTGTTTTTCCCATATCTTGTTAAGGGGGCTAGACCAATTCTTCTTATGCATCATTGTAAGATAAATGTCTTTAGGATGGGGTTTCCATAAGATACTGCTTCTAGGCCATTTCCAGGCATTCCAGTCCAACTCTGAGTCACAAATCGGCATCACTATATTGTCAAGCTCTTTCATCACTTTGTGGACAAGCAAGACCTCCAAGCTATTAAGTTGGTTCTGGGCAACCAGAAGATCAATGGTTTTCCAACTCTTGTTGTCACTATCCCAGAAGTATCCAAGTCGATTCAAACCCTTGTTATTCAGTTTCCTGGCTGTCTCTATCCCCAACTCCGAGTCACAAATCGGCATCACTATATTGTCAAGCTCTTTCATCACTTTGTGAACAAGCAAGACCTCCAAGCTATTAAGTTGGTACTGGGCAACCAGAAGATCAATGGTTTTACAACTCTTGTTGTCACTATCCCAGAAGTATCCAAGTCGATTCAGACCCTTGTTATTCAGTTTCCTGGCTGTCTCTATCCAATAGGTAATTTGTGGCGGATCTACAACTTTGGATAGCCAGGGGGACCAATGCAAAATGGAGTTGTTGAAGTATCTGGTTTCTTCCCCCCACTTTAAGACTCCTACCACCTTATTGCATTTTCTTACCAATTCTCCTGAGCTGCCCCCTAGTCTAAGGGTAGACCATGACGGGGCTAATAGTTTGTCATGGAACTCCACCCCTCTCCATTTACCTCCTTTTGAGCCAAGTTTAGCCGCTTCCATCATATCTTCGATCATGACAACCCAAAATTGATCCTGTTTAGCCAAGGAGATGACAAATTTGGCACAAGCTTCTGCATGGGACACTGGGTTGAGAATTCCAAGGCCTCCTTGATTTACGGACGAGCAACTGATTCCCAACGGGCCCATTGCCAAGGCCTGGTGGATTTCATGTTGTTTTTCCATAAAAACCTTTTTAATGGTTTTAAGAACTCTTTCCAGTGGCACTAAGCCATCTTGAGAAGCAGGCTAGTGTAGGCAACATAAGGAATCATGAAGGCATTTATCACTTTTATCCGACTTTGGAATGGAAGAAGAGCATACTCCCACCTACTCATTTTGATTTTGATTTTTTCAAGCACCACTCAAATCTTTGCTTGTGAGTTACATCCACCCCAAAGCATGCTCCCAGATGTCTGAAGATATTCCCTTTTGTGACAATCTCCCCTGACCAGTAAGAAGGGTCAATTGAGTCATTTTCTGATAGGGAGATTAGCCTTGACTTCTCTATATTGCATTTGGACCCCGAAGCTACCGAGAATATTTGTACAATCTCCAGAGCTTTCTTGATGACCTGGGGGCACGCCTTCAAGAAAAGGAGAGAATCATCTGCAAAAAGTTTTTCTAGGAGTTGGCTATTTCCTGGTAAATCCAGGCCTTGCAACTCCCCTCGTTCTGCACTAGCTTCAAGTGCCGTGATTAAAGGATGAGATCTTATGGCGAAAATCAGGGAGGCCAAGGGGCATCCCTGCTTAATAGACCTCTTGACCTCAAAAGAGCCCACAATTCTATCGTTGAATAGGAGCTCTAACTGGCTTCCACTCCCCAATACACGTTCCAGACAGCCCAGAGCTTCCATGACGGCTTCTATATATGACCATGTTATTCTGTCATAAGCCTTATCCAGGTCCAACTGCAGACGAATGCACTCTTGCTTTGTGATAGTTGCGTATTCGATGCCCACCATTTTTGCCAATATGTTATCGTAGATGGACCTTACTTTGATGAATCCATGTTGATGGGGAGAGATGATCCTGTGTAGTAAGGGGGAAAGTATGAGGGCTACTGCTTTAGCAATAATTTTGTAGGCCACCGACATCATCGTTATAGGGCACCAATGTTTAAGTTGAGAACAACAGATCTGCTTTGGGATGGGTTTGATAAGCCCTCTCTTTACACTTATCTCCATCGACCCTTTGACAATGGCTTTATTGGCCAACCTTGTGATTGGGCCCTTGAGACCATCCCAAAATTATCTAAAGAATTCTAGCGTCATCCATCCCAACTAGGGGACTTTTCCTTGCCAAGGGCTTGCATTGCAAGAGAACATTCATCTTCAGGAAATGCCCTTTCCAAGCTATTAGCTTATGAGTGGGGAATCTTCTTCTTGACACTCTGAAGTAAGGTCCCTATGGCTTCTTCCACTTCTTGGGATTGGATCTCTGGCCGTCCGATGATTTGACTAAGATAGCTCAACATCAGACCAGCCATCTCATTCTGGTTATGAACTACTGTCCCTTTCTCATCATAGAGAGAGCGGACATGGCCCCAACTCTTCTTGATTTTTAAAGCCCTAAAAGACTGAGCTTGATTAGAGGCTTCCGATTGAAGGAAATTCTCCTTGGAGAGAAGCCTTGCCTTTCTGATATCTTCTAACTGCTCATTAGCAAGGTTAGATTTGGCTTCAAGCCATTGTTTGTGCTCATCCTCAGTAGCAAGCCCACTGGCTTTTTTTTGGAGGTAAGCAGTTGTACCTCCGTTGCAAGATGCATAAGGTGTCCCTCCCTAACTTTCTTGATTCGGGGGCCCGAGGTTTTGAGTGCTTTCTGGATGCTCCGAGCAAAGAGGTCCCACGCATTGTGTTTGTTGAGGTCGACATCTTTTCTGAGCTTTCCCAGTGCTTTCTTGGTTAGATTCTTGAAAAGAGGGTTTTTGAATAGGTGTGCACATGTTACCCTCCCCTCTTGGGGTCTGCTCCTCCCCTTTATTCTTCTTAATATGTATGTGCAAAGGTATGTGATCCGAAAGGCTTTTTGTTGGGACTACCTTCATCTCCATCAACGGCGGAATCCAGTCAGCTTAGTGTGAGCAATAGCATCTGCCCAGCCTGGAGGCAGTGCGGTATACTGAAGGCTTGTGTAGGTGAAACCAAGCATGCTGTTCCATGGGCCGATTTCCCATAAGTCGATCATCGCTTACTTTTTGCACAAACTTTTCCATTTAGACCTTTCTGAGCTAGCCAACATCTGGAGGATCCTATTCTATCCCTGCTCTTTTCTACCATATTGAAGTCGCCAACCAACAACCACTCACCTTCAATAGAAGTATCTCTAAGATGCATCCATATTTTAGCTCTATCTTGTGCATTTCAAGGGCCCTACACATTCACAATGGTGAAGGAATGCCCTTCCCATCTGATTCTAATCCCCAAGATTATGTCGGAAGGGTGGTTTAGAACCAACTTGGGCTCCAATTCTCTGTCCGGAATGCTGAGGACACCACTGAAACCATTACTTCCTTCCCCATAAAATACAAGTTTCTTTCCTAGCACCTGCTTTCTCTTGCGATGGGCATCTAAGTGGTGTTCTTGGATGGCCCAGTAGTTGACTGCCTTCTCCTTTTTTACTTCCTCCCAGACTAGGGTACTCTTCTTACGGGTTTTCAACCCCTTTACGTTCCAAGATTGGATAGTGAGAGACTCCATCATTAATGAGGGGTTCATTGGGATAGAGGAACGAACTCTTCAGCATCCGAATCATCCCCCCTCCCCTCCTTGGTCTCCGGAGAATCCAGGGGTTCCAACTCATCTTATTGAAATAGATCTTATTGAAGTTTGACATTCGAATTGCTCTTACTATGTTTGAAGGGTCTAACATTACATTGATAGAGATAAATTGATTAAGTTTAATCATCTTTGCGCATTCAAATACAAATGTGCATGACAAGCAAAAAAGTCTTTGAGAGGGTTGGCAAACATGACATCTACACACAAACAAAAGGGAC
The DNA here is from genome assembly GCF_014529385.1 of Adiantum capillus-veneris. Lineage (NCBI taxonomy): Eukaryota > Viridiplantae > Streptophyta > Polypodiopsida > Polypodiales > Pteridaceae > Adiantum > Adiantum capillus-veneris. The sequence goes on along the minus strand of NC_140956.1, from coordinate 20,929,933 downwards.
ACATGGTGCCCATGCATGATTCACACACCCAAAAAGTGAATTTATTTCTATTCTTGAGGTTGATGGAATTGTTCCATACACATGAAGCATTAGTGTTAGACGAATGTATATTTATGAGCACAACAAAGATAGCCACACTAGATTCATTAGCACAAAATACAAACTTGCAAAAATTATGCATGCAATAAAAAACACCCGCTGCATTCCAAAGACAACCTTGCAATGGGCTTTCAAAACATAATGTTGTGAGCGTCGCGCGTGCGCACGCGCGCACACACACACACACATAGAGAGAGAGAGAGAGAGAGAGAGAGAGAGAGAGAGAGAGAGAGAGAGAGAGAGAGAGAGAGAGGCAAAACCGTCAAGAAAATTTGTGCCAAAACAACATTTGCTATTTTAGAGGAACAAGTGATTCCTCAAACTACAGTGGCAAACATAAAGCTCATTACCTTATCTACATTGTTCATAGAAATATTGGATGAGACATGCAAGGCCCCTTGACACATCCACACGTCAATAAATTGGACTCTTCCTCTTACTCATCTATAACATAGCTATCAAAAATCGAGAGGGAATTAGAAGAGCCAGTCTATTGCAATGGAGCAAGCAACTGATTGATTCTCTTCCTCTCCTTCTTCATGCATGTAGCCATGATAAGCACAATTTCTAGCACCATGGGAAGGCCCCATGAGAGGGATGGTAATAAAGACAATGGTAATAAGCTGATGAGTCTTGATCCCTAAGAGTATTATTTCAAGGGTGAATTGGGAGAACCAACCTACAATATCTGGAAAGGAATTGGGAGAGCCCATCTACCATATTGTTTACCGTATTAGGGGAGCAAACTAACAAAAATAGTCTACACACTTGGATTGTTCAGGCTTTCTCCCCTTCTTCATGCCTGCACCCATGAAAAATCTATTCTTGACATCATAGAGAGAATCCATGAAAGAAGATGTTCTAAAAGATATACAAAAATGCTAAGAGACCTTCAAGAAGTCTCACAACAGTCTTGAACTCCAATTGTGTCATTTCATAGCTAATTCATCTACTGATGGCTATTATATTTAATACATATTATTGAAAGAAGAAAAGAGAGGATGCATGAAAGAAAGGTTTGTTATTGTGATAGAATGGATCTATCTGTTGACCCTTGAATTCATGAGCACTCTATCTTCCTTCGTTGGGGTGTACTACTCTAATCAATATTGTGATGTATTGAGGGTATTTCATACTTTCATTTTTGAGAGTAAATAAAATGAAAAAACTTATGCACTTATAATGAACTTGGTGTTTTCTCTCTTGCTTGGCAGAAGCATTTATGAGGATAAGGGACACATGCCTTTGTCTTCTTGAATCTCCAAGTTATTCATCCCATATGTGTGCACGTCAAAAGGTTGCAAGAAATTATTGTTGCCAGCTTGCTATACAACGTACATCATACTTGCCAAGTGATAACTTGCCATCCTCGACAAATGACCATGGTCAGGGTAGGAGTCCCTCCACATTCATGGAGGCTTGTGTCGATAGTGATGTTTCTATTCCACAAGCCCCTCTACAAACTGCCATGCAAGGACAAGGACGAAGACTACACACTCTTTCATGTTTGGATGAAACAAGAAGATATCGTCGACAACATGCAAGGCAACACACCTCCAACATAAGAGAGCAATGCCATCAACATGATGGTCACTTTGGCCCTCTCATAGGCACTCAAAATGAGGATCAAGCCCTTTATGTTCATGACACATGCATTTTACATGCGTATCCCTGCATACAAGGGGTTCACCCTTCCATTCTCTCATTTTTACATTGAATTTTCCTTTGCATCTCATGTGTGCTATCACGTTGAGGTGTTCTCAAGGTCAAAATGAAATATTTTACATTAGAAATTTTAGAAGTAAATATCAAAATTAATTATGTGTGATTATATTAAAGCGGTTTTTTGGAGCACTCTCATAGAAAATTTGTTAGGTGGGATTATATAAAAGCATTGAAGAAGGGTGCGATGAATTATGGCAACCCTCTCCAAATCTCTCTCTCTCTCTCTCTTGCCACTTTTGACCACAAGATACCTCTCTACACCTTTGCACAATAGCCTCAGGTGCCGCTAGGAACACTACACCTGCGTTCTATCATACTGCCATGCTTTCTAAAATTCTTAGGTTTTTCGCCTTCAAATAAAAAGTTTATTAAGTTAAATCTCAAAAAAGTAGATCTTATTGAAGTTTGAAACTTGAATTGCTCTTACTATGTTTGAAGGGTTTTTCATTAAATCCATAGAGATAAAATGATTAAGTTTACTCATCTTTGCGCATTCAAATACAAACTTGCATGACAAGCAAAAAACTCTTTGCGAGAATTGGCAACATGACACCTACACACAAACAAAAGGGACACATGGTGCCCATGCATGATTCGCACACACAAAAATTTGCATTTATTTCTATTTTTGAGCTTGATAGCATCGTTCCATACACATGAAGCATTAGTGCTAGACGAATGTATATTTATGTGCACAACAAAGATAGCTACACTAGATTCATATGCACAAAAGACAAACTTGCAAAAATTGTGTATGCAATAAAAAACACCCGCTGCATTCCAAAGACAACCTTGCCAATGTGCATACAAAACAATGTTGTGAGTCACACACACACACACACACACACACACACACACACACACACACACACACACACACACACACACACACACACACACACACACACACACACAGAGAGAGAGAGAGAGAGAGAGAGAGAGAGAGAGAGAGAGAGAGACAAAACTGTCAAGAAAATTTGTGCCAAAACAACATTTGCTATTTTAAAGGAACAAGTGATTCCTCATACTATAGTGGCAAACATAGAGCTCATTACCTTATCTACGTTGTTCAGAGAAATATTGGATGAGACATGCAAGGCCCCTTGGCACATCCACACGTCCTCTTATTCATGGATAACATAGCTGTCAAAAATTGAGAGGGAATTGGAAGAGCGAGTCTATTGCATTGGGCATGCAACTCCAATTGATTCCCCTCCTCTCCTTCTTCATGCATGTAGCCATGATAAGCACAATTTCTAGCACCATGGGAAGGCCCCATGAGAGGGAATGTTTTGAAAGTCATACAGACAATGGTAATAAGCCGATGAGTCTTGATCCCTAAGCATACTCTTTTGAGGGTGAATTGGGAGAACCAACCTACAATATTTGGAAAGGAATTGGGAGATCCCATCTACCGTTGTCATGCTGTGATACGTACATAGTGGGAACACATGTTATAAGAGTTATCTTGTAACCTTTTAGATACATAATTATATTTCCTATAATGTACATATGCATATCTAAGTATAATAATAAGATTTCTATCTCATCCTATTATCTCAAGGGTAACATATTCTTACTTTACCGTCAAAAAGTACTATTGAAAAGAGTCAATAGCTCCGCCTCTTTAACTTGGGGCAAAAAGAATTGATTCTTTCTTTCTACTATCTCATTATTATCTCACACCCTAGCTAGATCCTATATCTAGAGTAACTTCCAATATATATATATATTCTATGTATTTTTCATATTTTTCTTATATTTATTTTTAAATAGCTACTAGGAAGGAATCAAATCCTAGTGGGGCACTAGCTTGCATGATTCTCAAAGATACCCCTATTTTAATGCATTATTTCAAGCATGATTACAAAACTTTGTCAAGGAGAAATGTCATGCTTTTGTATTGCATGAGGTGTCCTTTGGAATCAAATGAAATTCTAGGCTAAGAGGACCACAGGAAGGCTTTTGCTACCAGAAATGGACCCTATTTTGATGATTTTTTTTACACAAGGTTTCAAACCGAATCGGAAAATGTATAGGGAGTCGTAGCTAATGAGCTGAATTTTTTGCCCATATTTTTACTTTTTTATTTGGAGCCACGGTTGAGGAGATATGATCAAAATACTGGACCCTAGTCTGTCCACATCATGTAGGGACAGCTCATTTCCAACTTTTCCAGTTTCTATTCACACTGGCTCTCATCTTCTTGTGTAAACCCTTGGGGGTTCCCCTCACCTATAAAAGGGGCCTCTTCTCCTTGAAAATCATTGAAGCATTCAAGCCATTGATGAGAGGAATTCATGAGGGAGTGAATAGTAATGCTTAACTGTACTTAGCCATTAACATAAGCCTAAGCCTACACTTTCTTCTAGAGGAAGACTAGCCATTCTTGTAAGCTATCCTTGGGAGATCTACTCTAATCGAAGAAGGTCTTGGATTTGGTGTATCAATGAAAGTTAAATTCTTCCCTGTTCTTCTCTCTCCATCACTAGTGCCGAAGGGTTTGACAAGTAAGATGTGTTCTACATTGATACTTTGATGATTTCTTGTTGTTTTATTTTTCATCTTTAATCCAACATATATATATCTAATCTCATCTCCTTAACCAAACCTATGTCTCTCACTCTTAAAAATTCATTCTCTCTACAAATTCTAGGTTCTCCTTGCTACAGGTACATCTCTCCCCACAGTATCCTTATTGCCTACGGGCAAGAATAAGGCTTGGGAGGGAAACTTGTCATCTCTTCACTTCTCTCATATCTACATTTCTCACATACTATCCTAGATGAATAATCCACATGATGAGAATTTCTATCGCTTTCACTCTGTGTGGTCTATTAGAATTAATGGATTAGCTGTAAAATACACTTTCAACAACGTATAGTGTTTCTCTTTGGCCCAGAAAGGCTCAATGAAATACTTCTTTCACTGGATCCTATCATCTCTTATATACTATAACTTTTCTTTTGATGTAAGTGTAGTTATCTTGCTATGAACCAAGAGGGTTTGTACACACAATTAATCCCAATCACTAGACAAAACATATATATTATGGTAAGCACAAAACTACAATTCCAAAGAACAATTCGTAACCTGTTTGGTCGGCAAAGATTGAACGCCATTAACTCATCTATTAACCCTTTCATATTACCCATGATACGATATAACCATAGCCTTGATGTTTTCATCTTTGTGTTGTTTTGATATTCTCTTTTGTGTTCTTTCTTTGTGTGTATGAGTACAAGAGAGAAAGAATGAAGCTTCTTTGATTGTACTTCTTTGATTGCACTTCCTTCCAAACCCTATACTTCATGGCATCTATGGTTTAACTCCTTCATATAGTTTTTGGAGTTCTCTCACAAACTCTCATAGCCAAAAGCCCGGTGCTTTCCTAGCAAGACCACAAATTTCTCGACAAGAACTAACAAAAATAGTCTACACACTTGAACTATGCAAGCTTTCTCCCCTTCTTCATGCATGCACCCATGAAAAATCTGTTCTTGACATCATAGAAAGAATCGATGAGAGAAGATGTTCTGAAAGATATACAGAAAATGCTAAGAGACCTTCAAGAAGTCTCACAAGAGTCTTGAACTCCAATTGTGTCATTTCATAGCTAATTCATACGCTGATGGCTATTAGATTTAATACATATTATTGAAAGGAGAAAAGGGAGGATGCATGAAAGGGAAGGTTTGTTGTTGCCACAGAATGGATCTATCTGATGAGCCTTGAATTCATGTGCACTCTAACTTCCTTCATTGGGGTGTACTACTCCAATCAATATTGTGATGTATTGAGAGTATTTTATGCTTGAATTTGAAAGTAAACAAAATGAAAACCTTCCTTGCCTTATGTACAATATCCAATCAATATTGTGATGTATTGGGGGTATTTCATGCTTTCATTTGTGAGTAGATAAAATGAAAAAACTTATGCACTTATTATGAACTTGGTGTTTTCTCTCATGCTTGGCAGAAGCATTTATGAGGATAAGGGACACATGCCTTTGTATTCCTGAATCTCCAAGTTATTCCTGCCATAATGCGTGCAAGTCGGAGGTTGCACAAAATTATCGTAGCCAGCTTGCTATGTACAATGTACGACATACTTGCCAAGTGATACCTTTCCATCCTCCACAAATGACCATGGTCAGGGTAGGAGTCCCTGCACATTCGTGGAGGCTTGTGTCGATGGTGATGTTTTTGTTCCACAATCCCCTCTGCAAACTGTCATGCAAGGACAAGGACGAAGACTGCACGCTCTTTCATGTTTGGATGCGACAAGAAGATATCATCGACAACATGCAAGGTAACGCACCTCCAATATAAGAGAGCAATGCCATCAACATGATGGTCAATTTTGACCTCTCATTAGCACTCAAAATGAGGATCAAGCCCTTTATGTTCATGACACATCACTTGGAGGCATTGCTTTATCCCTGCATACAAGGGGTTCACCCTTTCATTATGCCATTTTCACATTGAATTTTCCTTTGCATCTCATGTGTGCTATCTTGTTGACATGTTCTCAAGGTCAAAATGAAAAAAAAATTATTACAATTTTTAGAAGTAAATATCAAAATTTAATATGGGTGATTATATTAAAGCGGTTTTTTTTGGAGCACTCTCATCCAACATTAGTTAGGTGGGATTATATTAAAGCGATGATGAAGGGTGCGACGAATTATGGCAACCCTCTCCAAATCTCTCTCTCTCTCTCTCTCTCTCTCCACTTTTGATCAGAAGCTACCTCTCTATACCTTTGCACAATAGCCTCAGGTGCCAGTAGGACCACTACACCTGCGTTCTATCACACTGCCATGCTCTCTAAACTTTTTAGGTTTTTCGCCTTCAAATCTAGAATTTACTACGTTAAATCTCAAAAAGTAGATCTTATTGAAGTTTGAAGCTTGAATTGCTCTTACTATGTTTGAAGGGTTTTTCATTAAATTCATAGAGATAAATTGATTAAGTTTATTCATCTTTGCAAATTCAAATACAATCCTGCATGACAAGCAATGCGAGGGTTGGCAAACATGACACCTACACACAAACAAAAGGACACATGGTGCCCATGCATGATTCACACACATAAAAATTTGCATTTATTTCTATTTTTGAGCTTAATGGCATTGTTCCATACACATGAAGCATTAGTGCTAGACGAATGTATATTTATGTGCACAACAAAGATAGCTACACTAGATTCATACCCACAAAAGGCACTTGCAAAAATTGTGCATGCAATAAAAAACACCCGCTGCATTCCCAAGACAACCTTGCCAATGTGCACACAAAACACAATTTTGTGAGCGGCACAGAGAGAGAGAGAGAGAGAGAGAGAGAGAGAGAGAGAGAGAGAGAGAGAGAGAGAGAGAGAGAGAGAGAGAGAGAGAGGCAAAACCGCCAAGAAAATTTGTGCCGAAACAACATTTGCTATTTTAGAGGAACAAGTGATTCCTCATACTACAGTGGAAAACAAAGAGCTCATTACCTTATCTACGTTGTTCAGAGAAATATTGGATGAGAAATGCAAACAAAGAGCTCATTATCTACGTTGTTCAGAGAAATATTGGATGAGACATGCAAGGCCAATTGACACATCCACACGTCAATAAATTGGACTCTTTCTCTTAATCATGGATAACATAACTTTCATAAATTGAGAGGGAATTGGAAGAGCCAGTCTATTGCAATGGGACAGGTAACTTCAATTGATTCCCTTACTTCTTCATGTGTAAGGTCTCTGACCCCGATCAAAAGAGCACCATTGTACAATGAGATGAACATAATGGAAAAAGTTACTATTTTTAGCAGTTTTCCAAATTCTATCAGTGCCATGATGTTTAGAATGTTTTAAAGCTTCAAAATGTGAATAAAAATAAATTTTGTAAAAAATTTCCAAAAATAGTAAGTTTTTGGTCACCCGACCCGTCCAGTTTTGACCGTCTCGAAAAACTGCACTCGCACCATGAATTTCAAAAAATTCGATTTCGGACCCCGGGGGCTGCTAAATATGGCAGATACTCGGGCCAATACGTCTTAGTTAGAGCTTCGTATAGCAATTTTTGGCATCAAAATCCGACTCGTACGAGCCGTTTTAGCGTAGAACCAAATTTCCTAAAAATTGTCCTGGGAGGTACTTGGGGCCCGAGGCTGTGTGGGAACAGGTTCCAGCCCACTCCAGACCAGCTTTAGCAGCTAGGGGGGGCCCCCTTGCCTTGTGGGAGTCCTGGGAAAGCTGCCAAGCCAGTAACTTAGTCTCAGAACCAGTTAACCAAGCCAACCTGACACTTGATGGGTAGGGAACTCGACTTGCCATGCTTAACTGGAGAAGCTCCCAGATACATTTAGCAACCCAGGTCGATTTTCAGCCTGTAGGAGCCTATTTAAAGACCTGCACACACACACACACACACACACACACACACACACACACACACACACACACACACACACACACACACTTATGCTCACACACACACAGTGCATACACACACCGGGAAGGTGTTGCCGGATCACACACCTTCTGAGGAAGAAGCAAGGAGGGAGGTGCTGCCAAATTCTTGTCTCAAGAAGTTCGATTAGATCAGAAAATCGAGAGATTATCAACCCTTAATCACGGTAACCACGATTTAATTCTGCAAATCCTTTTCATTACCATCTAAATTCCTCGTCTATTATGCTTATTCCTAATCGTAATTCTCTATAACTACTCTCTAAATTGTCCTTAACCATATTCTATTATGTAATCATCATTCCATAGCTGAATTATCAGCCATTCATCATTCTCGATTAATGATTAGTGTATAATTATTAGAATTTTCTCTCTCTAGGCAGCATAGTAATTAGTCGGTAAGCTAGTAATTGTGTAGATTTAAGAGAATCACTTTTTCTATCACCATTAATACTGTAACTAAATTAAATTCATTTCCTTTATGCATTAAGGTGTAATTAAGAAAAAAATATTTCTGTTATTAAGTCTCTACGAGTTGACTTTCCTCACACATATGCATAAGATAAATCTGCATCATCTAGTTGCTAGGAAAGAGATTAATCATACTTATTACATCTCTCTGATAATTCCATCAGTGAAATCCTACTATTCTTAATCACATAAGTCGAGTAATTATATTTAGAGCAGGTTCTCATAGGAATATGCATCATCCATAATGATTGCTATATGGAAATATCTAAACCTCTCATGTAGTAGGCATTGTTTGATGTTTCTAATCTATCATTTGGCTTGTTATGACGCTTGCAGACATTAGCTCTTTCCTCTAAGTTAATTATTTAAAGTAGTGTGTTTAAAATGGCCCCGGTTAAGAGGACTCGCTTTGGTGGAGCCCACGACCACGAGGCAGGAACGAGCAAGGTGAACGGGAAGGAAAAAGCTCCCATGGACGAACAATTACCGGCCATCTCACAGGCCATCGACGAAGAAATGGAAGAGGTAGGTCATTACGTCATTCAAGTTGTTTAATTTAACATTGCACGCGTTTAGTTAGGAATGAACATATCCCCAAACGTGTTGGAGAAATCCGACGGAAACCTCCGCATTGAATTCTTTGTACATTAAGTTCTAAAGTAGGAAGGAAATGATTGATGGGTATGCTGGTTGCAATAGGAAAGAATGTCTGTTAGGGAAAATTTAACTTGACATGTTCATTTTATTTCCAATGTTGAATCAGTCCTGACCCCCCTACTGATCACAGGGGGCAGAGTTCCTCGTTAGGGCTCTTGAATCCATGACTTGCTTTCTGTGCGGTGGATACATACGACTTGCTTTCTATGTGGTGGGAACCCACGTCTTGCTTTCTATGTGGTGGGAGTGTCCATGATGTGCTTTCTATGCGGTGGACATACCTAGTTGTATGGGCAGCTAGGCGACAACGGGAGGAGTGAACTCTCGCTGGAGGGGGGATGTTGTACCTCGAGAACATTGGAATTTTAATGAATAAGTTTGAGTAGAATTTTTACTAGAATACTGTCTTGGTGTTGTTTGCAATACTGGTTGAAAGGCTGTCTTAACGAACAATGTGCTTCGGAATTAAAACAAGGAATTTTTATGTTGAACAACCTTTGCGGTAGTAATTAGGTCACACAAGGAAGTGTGAGTGTGGGGGTGGAAAGTGGGGGCTTGGCTCAGGTTGCCAATGCCTACGAGATGGGTGGTCCTGATTGGTCGGGAACTCTCTGTCCCCATTGTATTTAATTCAATACTAATAATACTCATTGCCCCTAGAGCGGTGAAATCTCGAGAGTACGTGCCTCTGAAACATGGGGAAAAAGGCACTCGGAGTTTCTCTCCTCTTGGAAGGTGGGTCTTAGGATCGCTAGATAGTTTAAGTACGCTTCCACTACGAGGCGAAGCTAGATCTCCTTGGTAGTAGGCTCGAACTCGACTCACTTTGTGATGAGAGATCGTCCGCTAGTCGGAACCCTGAACCATTTTGTTTGCTTCCGCAATAGATCTAGTGGCCACCAGGTTCACCATCAAATCCGCTAGTTGATACGGCAGGGTGGGGACCTCACACCTGGTATTAGAGCTAATCCTAGGTTATGCTGGGAAATAAAGTCATACTGTTTGAATATTTGAATAAGAACTCAAAGTATATAGGTAGTATATCCGAATTCCTTGAATTGGTGTTGCAGGAAGACCCCGTGCTCGAATATCGGAAGTTCCAAGTGTTTGAGCTTATTTATGAGCAAGCTCGAAGATCCCCAGTTTACCAGTTCAGGCGAGATGTCATGGAGATCCTGTTTAAGGCTTATACGCCACACTCCACTCGCATTGATAAAGGATGGGAACTTGATTGGACATTTCCAGGAGGGGTTTACTACATCAACGCTCGGAAGCTAGGATGCCTGGCTAATGACTTGAAGAAGATACGTTGGGGAGAAGAGTTGAGGGTAATAGAGATATTCTATTTGGTGCCTACACGATTGGACCAGACTATTTCAGACAACTCCAATCAAACCATCAACGACTGGCTCTTGGAGAAGGTCACCAACGTGATCCTAGAAAATCGAGTCAAAACCTTTGGATTACTGAAAGCGGAACTCCGCTTTGATATCTTAGTTTATTATCCACTCAAGAATGAGTATAGAAACTATTACACGAATGAAGTAGTGCATCATGTCAATACCATCTCCTAGGCGTATTTTATACGCAATCCATAAAGCCGTGTAATAAGTTGATCATCAGTTATCCTAAACCTTGAGGGGTTTCGATTGTAATAAATTTTTATCAATAAAGTGCTTTTTGTCTCTGAATCTTGTCTCTTGACAAAGTAGAATCTTGAATTTTATTTAAAGTCTCGTGTCTATTTTGAAATCCAAGTAATGTATCAAGAATTCGTATAATCCATGTAGGTACCGCTTGTTGCTCTATACTCGGCAGCGCAAGAGAAAAAGCTCCTCCTTAAGCAAGCCCAACCTCCGATCTTTAAGGGCGAGGGGGCAAATGTGGAGAGAGATGCGGAAGTATGGATGGAAGCCATGGACGATCACTTTGAAGCTGCGGGGACCCAACCTGTAAATCAGACCATGCTTGCGATGTTTCGCTTGACTGGCGATGCCAAGATATGGTGGAAGCAACATTGCAGGGACATGGATATTAAGGGATCTTCCCAGTCCTGGGAAGACATTAAAGCTGCGATAATGGGGCGTTATTTACCGCCTGCCTATAGAACCTTGAGGATGAATGAATTCTTTTCACTTCGGCAACTGAATTCATCTGTTGAAGAATATTATGCAAAGTTTGTCACTCTTTGGAGATATGCTCCTAAGATGACCTTGGAACAACAGGTGGCAAGGTTCAGCCAATGACTAATCGATCCCCTGAATACTCGGTTGGAAGCTCTCAGTCCATCAACACTACATGATGCCTTGTTGAGGGCCGAACCTCTAGCTCTCAAAGTACAAAAGGCTAATCAGAACAGGAGGAATCATTGGCCAAAGAGGGCAAGGACCACTGCTTGGGATAACAGACCAGCCAACCAAGCGTATAACCAATGCCCTATTGTGGCTACCACCACAACCATGGAGTTCCCTGATGTTCGATGCTATGGCTGCGGCGAGCATGGGCATTACAGATCCAATTGCCCCAGGAACATTCAGGCAACCAACGCCAATGCCATACCCTTGAATAACCGTGGACGTGGCCACGCTAATGGAAGAGGAGGACCTGGAAGGATGAACAGAGGGCGAGGGCGTGGAGCTACTGCCAGAGTGAATGCCGCAGTGGTACAACCAACTGTGGGTGATGAAGCAGTGGAGAGAGCAACCCTACATGCTGCAATTGACAATCCCAATGGTTGCGATCAATACGCAGTCGTTCATACACCAGGATCTCTTAGAGGAGAACAAATTAAATTCCTTATAGATTGTGGTAGTACTCTTTCATTTCTTTCACCCCGATGCATGAGAAAGCTAAAGCTAGATAAGTATCCAACAAGCAAGCTAGTTGTTGAGTTAGCAAAAGGCAAGGAGGTAGTATCTCAACACTCTGCAGGAAAAATTGACTTTGATTTAGGGGGACACCCAACTTCTGCCCAATTTTGAACCCTACCCTTAGGATTCTTTGATGGGATACTAGGGATGGACTGGCTAATGCAAAATAGGCCCACATACATTGTGCACAAGGGAATTTTACCTTTACAGATAAGTTGGGTGATGAAGCCTTAATCCAGGGGGAAAATGGGAGACCTAAGGCTACTCTAGTTAAGGCCAACATACTTTTGAAGGGACTAAGGAAGGGTCAGCAAATATATGCGATTAAACTCAACAAGGTGGACCAATTAGATACCTCACTTCGACCAAACTGGTTGAGAGAGTATGACGATGTGTTCCCAGAAGACCTTACGAATCTTCCGCCACATAGAGAAGTAGATCATGAGATTGAGGCTATCCCTGGATGTGAACCTATCTCAAAAAGACCTTATAAAATGTCACTTCCGGAGGCCATCGAACTCAAAGAACAACTTGTTAAGTATGGAGCCTGATTTACCCTTGTAATTTTCTGTGGTAAAAGCGCACATTTGTAAGGCGCCCATTATGAGGAGAAGCCATCGTGCGTGAAGGAAAATCACTCACCGGAAACCAAAATTTTCATGGACAAGAATCAGGGGAAACTTCGCCGGAATATTCTTTTTCGCCGGAATATTATGGCCGGACGGCGGTCGAAAAGTGGTCGGAAAACAACCGGTCGGTTGGCCGGTGGCCGGTAGTCAATGGCCGATGGCCGGTGGTCGGAAGTCAATGGCCGGTGGCCGAATTCAAAAGCGGACTTGTCTTCTCAACGGCGGCCACACATGGGCGGATTGGAGGGTCCGATTTGGACTTATTCGCACAAGGGCGCCTACACATGGCTATCTCTCATAAGAGAGGGCAGCCCTTTTGGCCTATAAAAGGAGGCCATTTCTACACAGATTTCATACTGTGAAGTTGATGCAACAAGGTGAGTGTGAGGTGGTGAGAGTAAAGCAAGGCGGGAGCTCCATTAAGGGTATAATCCCTTTGTAAACTACTTTTTGTTTTGAAGTACTAAAGCCATTGAGTGGCTGCTTTCCCATGGACGTAGCCCACATTGGGTGAACCACGTATATCGTGTGTACTCTCTCTCTCTCTCTCTACTCTATAATCTCGTGTATATAAATCTGTCTCTCTCCATTAAATAATCTACTCAATTATCTATTTAGCTATGTCTTATTTCCTAACAACTGGTATCAGAGCAAGGTTTGCTCGTAGCTAAATTATCTCAAGGAAAGGATTCCTTGAATTGAGTGGGAGTTATGGCGGAGGAAGGGAAGCTCAAGATTGAGAAGTTCAACGGCAAAAACTACCAACATTGGAAGATGCAGATTGAAGACTATCTCTACCAGAAGGACCTCTATTTGCCACTAGGCGGTCTTGCGAAGAAGCCCGCAACAATGGCAGATGAAGCATGGATTGTCCTTGATTGAAAGGCACTGGGAACAATCTGGTTAAGCTTGGCGTCAACGGTAGCCTTCAATGTTTCGGAGATGAAGACCACGGAGGACTTGATGAAGTCACTTGACGACTTCTACGAGAAACCATCGGCATCCAATAAGGTATTTCTTATGAAGCGCTTGTTCAATCTAAAGATGGCAGAGAATGGTTCAGTTGCAGAACACCTAAATGACTTTAACACAAACATAAGTCAACTTCGATCAGTGAAAATCCATTTCAATGACGAAGTGCGAGCTCTCCTTATACTATCATCTCTACCGGATAGTTGGGACAGCCTTGTGATGGCTGTAAGTAATTCTATCTGTGGCACAAATACTCTTAGGTTTGATGATGTTGTGGGTGTTCTCCTAAGCGAGGAAATGTGAAGGAGAAGCACAGGAGAATCATCAAGTGCTGCACTATCAGTGGAAACAAGAGGAAGGCTTAAGGAGAGGTTCAAAAACCAAAAGGGTCGTGATCGCTCAAGGAGGAGCAAGTGACGCACAAAGTCAGTTCTTGAATGTTGGAACTGCGGCAAGAAGGGCCACGCCAAGAAGGATTGCTGGTCCAAGAAGAAGAAGGAGACAGAGTCTCAAGACAACAAGCCAACATTGGAGGCCAATGTGGCCGGTAAAGTAGAGCAAGATGCTCTAATTCTCTCATTAGACAATGTGTCTAATTCCTGGATAGTAGATTCCGGGGCTTCATTCCATGCGACACCACACAAGCAACATTTCCAAGACTACACCAAAAAGACCATATTAGGTATTTTGGTAAAAATCTCACATTATGGGAATCTCCAAATCGACCGAATTCATGTAATTTGGGAATTTTCCACTTAAAGTGGGAAAAATTGAGGTGTGTGGCTAGTAAATAAAGTGAAAATCTCATAGGATTGTGGTGTTGATAAACACCAAAAGTCAAGAGGATGTACAACACATGGATTTGAATAATAACTATAAATTACATAAAACAAAGGAAGATACAAAAAAGATTTTGTTTACAAATTGACTAGTATAGTCACAATAGAAGCTCCACATAATTCTACTCCACATTTGATACCATATCTGAACTTTGATCCAAGTGTGGCTGATGTGCACGAGTGAGGCCTTCTTTGGCTTTTAGAGCATGTCTTTCTGGAATCTTTATTCTAGAAAATGGTCCTTCTTTGTTGGGTCTCCAGGACCAAACAATTGCATCTATAGTTTCCCACACTTGTGGGTCCTTATAGTTGACAGCCCAATAACCCTTCCAACAATTACTGTAAGCTTGAGTATCTGTCATCCCACTTTTTCTCGCGCAAGGTGCCCAATATTGAATCAAGAGTTTTCTGTAGTTTGGTGATGTAGGCTCATTATCAATGTCAGATAAAGCCATTGCAAGCCACACTGGATAGATTTCTGTGTCACTCGGAACAAGCATAAGAAAGTCACCTTGGTGCACATCAGACATAGGGTCAAACTCTTCCCTTGGCCTATCTCGTTGAGGTCCACAAAAATGATCGTTCAACTCTTCAAGGCCTAGGAATCTTTCTGCTCCTTGTTGCAAATTCAGTGTAGTGCTTTGTAGGTGAGAATATTCTTGAGTTTTTGGCCAAAACATTTCATACAAGACTCCCTCTGATATGATTGCTTTTCCAATCTCTTCAATTACCTTACTCCAATAATCTATCACGGGTCTATAATATCGCGGAATACTTGAACCATTCCCTAAATTTTTCCAAAATTTTATATAGTTCTTTAGCCCCAAAATGACTTCTTCGTGGGCCTTGACATACTCCGCCATTTGTACTAGAGGTGGATCTCCATGTGGTAACATTGGCTTGCCTTCTGTGTCTGTTTTCCAAAGGCGAATACTTCCACTCCAACTTGATACACCTACATGTGCCTTATATTGCATCATTGGTGTCTCATCCTGCATAAAGAACCTGAACTGAAGCGGTTTGGAATGTCCAACAAGTATGTCTTGTCCATCACAAAGATAGCCATCATAATATTGCTTGAAATCGGGGATCTTTGTGAGAAAAAATGGACGTGGAGATGAAGATGAGCTGTTTCGTAATGTATCCATCAAATGTGGCAAAGTATAGGTTTGTGTAACTCTCAACTTCTCTGAAAACCTACTAAACATGGCGTCTATGTCCTCATGTGTATGCCCAACCATTAAAAATCCCAGCTGGATGGTTTTGAAAACACCCCTTGCAACAAGCATTGACAAATAGGCAAATAAGTATCGATTTTTGTTTTCCCCTGCACAATTATCCAATTGTAGCAACAAGTTCTCTGGCAATCTGCGAAATGTTGACCCCAATTCCTCTTCTGCAATTTCTGACGACTGCACAATGGGCTCTTTTCCATCACTCAAGTTATGGTAGTCCAAAGCATCCCTTGAGTTCAAAGCATGTAGTAGTGAAATATTGCTCCTTGGAAGTCCATTTGTTACTAGATCACCAAGAGGATGCTTATCTATCCTCTCGAGGTTATGTAAACAATTAGCAATTGAGCCAATTGTAAGATTTGGATCAGCTGGCCACAAACCATTCAAGACAAAGTGTCCATAATGACCTTCTCCATGTCCATGAGTGATCATGCCAATCAATGCCACCTGCAGATTATATCCTGAATCCACACCCTTGGGAACAATGCGTAATCTAGGAATGGCAGTCTTCTTTTGATCCATCTTATCATGGATTATGCATACATATTTTTGTGGTTGAGTTTCTGAATACGTGCGCCATGCATAATATAGGCTTCTGCAACTCTTTTGTTGTGCCATGTGAACTTCTCTCTCCCTCAAGAGAAGAGCTCTCTCTTCAAGAGAAGGTTTAGCTTCTAACCTTGCCTTGATTGAGCTACAAATATTGCACTTAGAGAACTCACTCATCTTTGTTAAAGTGACATGTGGGTACTCTTTGTTCCAAATTCTACCAAAAGAAGATTGGGATAGCTTCTTCTCATAGCCCATTTGGTCAAGTGTCATGTTGATTTCACATAAAATATCCACTTGTTTGTATGTTGATGGAATCACCAATTGAGTCTCTCTTGAGCCATCTAGCAGTGTTCTACTTCTATGTGGCATCTTCTCAGAGTTGTTTTCCAATCATTTAGTAGTGCTCTTGCTAAACTAGTATGTTGAAGTCCCCTTCTCAATGTACATGTGTTCCCATGTACATATTGGCGCACACCATTTTCAAAGTTCTCCTTGTATCGATAAAATGATGTCTTTGGTATTCCATGTAGCTCATACCATGCTCTACAACAAACAATAGAGCCATTTAGCCTGAATTGGTATCGTGACTTCTCATCTTTCTGATAACATATAGAAAGAACATCATAAACATAATTAGTGCGTGATTTTTGAGACTCTCCCCAAAATTGTTGTCGTAACCTTGTCACCATATCACGATCTGCAAATTGGCAGCATTTTTGTGCACAACAATCAATGCATGATACCCTTTGAATTGATTTGTTTGAAAGGTAAAAAGTCGAAGCTGGTGCTGCTTTTGATTTTTGAGTCCTGTTCATGAAAGTGTATCGTCTCTTCCTTGACAACTGGACAACATTACTCCCATCAAGTTTTTTTCCAACATTGCCATCGTTGGATACATCCTCATATGTAGCATACATGCCATCAACAGGAACAAAGCGTTGTAATGGGCTCCCATTCAACATTGTTGTCTGCTTGATGGGCCACTTTAGCAAAGTGATGCTACCCACTTCAACCACATCATCAATGCTTGCATTTTCTCTTTCAATACCCACACCCACACAATCAGGACCAAGTTCCTGAAAGTTGACATAATCATGTGGAAATACATATAAGATGGTCCCTTCATTCATGGTTTGCATCATTGTGTCATCTTTTAAAAGGACCCTCTGATTTCTCCAAGACTCTCGAATCATTGCTTCAAATTCTGGGCTTGTCATAGGTATTGCATCTGTAACTAGAGGATCAGAATGATCATGTTCTTCATCACCATTGTAGCTTTCGTGTGGATCAATTAAGTTCCCATTTAATACAAAAGATTGCAAAAGAAGCTTTGACCATCGAACAACACTCCATAATGAGCCTTGGAGAGATGAAGTATCCATTGTAGGAAAAGGTAGGACCACATCCTTCAAGCATTCCTCCACTAGTATGGAGACATTTCCCAGCCCTATCTTTGTACCACCACAAGTGGAATCTGGATCTGTTCTACACACACAACCAATACCAACGATTTCATTGTCAAGTATCATATGTACTTTCTCCCCAGATTCGAAGTCCATCCTGTAAGTAAAAAGATTACATTGTTAAATCCATAGTTATAGAAAAATACTCTTCAAACCAAAAATCATGCTACAACATGAAAAAGGTTTGCATAGGTTGGACAAGTGGTGAACCTTGAGACCAAATCCTCCTTGCTATATTAATGGAAGCAAGGTTGGACAAGTGGTGGACCTTGAAACCAAAGCGTCTTTGCTATATGAGAGCATAGGTTGGACAAGTGGTGGACCTAGTTGTAATACCCACTGCCACCTATCAACTACTATAGGACTATGCTTTCCAATGTCCAAGTATCCCTTGAGTCTTTCAAGGTTGAACACGTGGTGGACCTTGAAACAAAAATCCCCTTTCTATATCAGAGCATAGCTTGGACAAGTGGTGGACCTAGTTATAATGCCCAATATCCAAGGTGAAATACCTTAGGACTTTGCTACCTTGCTTGCCAATGTTTACGTAGCCCCTCATTTCTTTAATGGAAGTAAGGTTGGACAAGTGGTGGACCTTGAAACCAAAGCCTCTTTGCTATATAAGAGCATAGGTTGGACCTAGTTTTAATACCCACTGCCACCTATCAACTACTATAAGACTATGCTTTCCAATGTCCAAGTATCCCTTGAGTCTTTCAAGGTTGAACACGTGGTGGACCTTGAAACAAAAATCCCCTTTCTATATTAGAAAGGTTGAACACATGGTGGACCTTGAAACGAAAATCCCCTTTCTTTATCAGAGCATAGCTTGGACAAGTGGTGGACCTAGTTATAATGCCCAATATCCAAGGTGAAACACCTTAGAACCTTGCTACCTTGCTTGCCAATGTTTACGTAGCCCCTCATTTCTTTAATGGAAGCAAGGTTGGACAAGTGGTGGACCTTGAAAGCAAAGCCTCTTTGCTATATGAGAGCATAGGTTGGACCTAGTTGTAATACCCACTGCCACCTATCAACTACTATAGGACTATGCTTTCCAATGTCTAAGTATCCCTTGAGTCTTGCAAGGTTGAACACGTGGTGGACCTTGAAACCAAAATCCCCTTTCCATATTAGAGCATAGCTTGGACAAGTGGTGGACCTAGTTATAAAGCCCCTCCTTTCTTTAATGGAAGAAAGGTTGGAAAAGTGGTGAATCTTGAAACCCAAACCCTTTGGCTATATATAGAGGATATCTTGGACAAGTGGTGGGCTTAGTTGTAGTATCCAATGTCCAAGGTCCAAGGTGAACTATGTAAAGACCTTACTTCCAAAAACAGAGTCGTACAAGTGGTTCTCCTTGAAACCAAAACCTCCTTAGTGTATTAGAACATAGCTTGGAGAAGTGGTGGACTTAGTTGTAATGGTGAATGTCCAAAGCAAACTATTATAGGACCTTGCTTCCCAAATCAAGTTTGGACAAGTGGTGGATCTTGAAACCAAAACCCCCTTACTCTATTAGAGCATAGCTTAGATAAGTGGTGGACCTAGCTGCCATGGAAAATGTTCAATCTGAACTGCTGCAAGACCTTGCTATTAAATGTCTAAGTAGAGCTAGCTTCTTTAATGGAATCAAGGTTGGGAAAGTGGTGCATCTTGAAACCAAAAGCCCTTTATTGTATTAGAGCATAGCTTGGACAAGTGAGGGACCTAGTTTTAATGTGTGATGTCCAAAGAAAAGTATTACAAGACCTTGCTTTCCAATATTTGAATTGGTCAAGTGGTTAAAACTAAGTATAAAACTTTGACCATTTTCTTCTCGAATTGCCAAAAAGCTAGTTTTAGACACCCCTAAATGAAAATGGTTTAGGGTGGCCTTAAACAATGTTTTTTCAAAGACTTGAACAAAAGGGTTGTCGAAGAGTAATGACAATTTATTGTGGCTTGAAGTGCCTGAGTATGTGAAAACAAGCCTAGGTTTTCCACGAGGCAAAAGGTGACATAATAAGAACATTGGAAAGTTAGGATTGACCATGTGGCCTAAACTTTGGCAAGTGAAGTGGTGGCCAAGTTTTGTGGCACAGTGTGCACTTGGTCCTATATGTGTTGACCACTTGGCTAAATCTAGGACCATAAGGCCAAACCTTTGGCACCTTAAATATAGTATGGGACATAATCTAGAACTGCTATAGTAAATTAGTAGTATAGCTAATATGTTAATATTTGTATTATATTTAAGTATATGCTAATATAATTTATGTTCAAAATTTCACTAATGAAGAATGTTCCCATTTAGCACTCCAGATGCGGGGTCTTAGGGCAATGCCACAATGGGGTGACAAGGCAGCGCTTCCACGTGAGGTTTGGGGGTAGCGCTCTTGATGGGGATGTGGAATATAGCGCTCTCGATGGCGGGGCTTGGGAGGTTGATTTTGGGATATTGTTCTGGGCGGGGTCCGGGGCAGCGCCCCGAGCGGGGTCAAGGGCGGGGTCGAGGGGCAGCGCCGGGGCTAGGGGCAGCGCCCAAAGATTTTTTTTTTAAAAAGTGAATTCCTAGTATAGAGTTACGCATGTTTTTCATATTTTCAACCATGATTTCTTTAATTTTGGCCGTGTGAATTGGTTAATTTTTTATATTGCTTTTGTTTTTTTTAATCCTATGATAAAACATGGACTTGTAGCATACGTGGCATTCTAATAAACCCTATCAAGATTAGGCACACAGAGAGCGCACGAGAAACGCACACAGAGAAAGCAGGCGAGCAGCAAAAACACAGAAAGCGCACACGGATCGCACACAGTTGGAGTATACGCGCGCGTAGAGGAGCAAGCTCGGCATCGTACACAACACACAGGTGGAGTGCACAGGATTGAAAGTTCGCGCACAAACAAAGAAACAGCAGCGTACACAACGCTTTCCAGAAGGGCAGGATCGGGCAGTCTTCTCAGGAGACATTGCACACCTCACGAATAGAGAAAAAACAGGTATTTCTCTCTCTCTCACTCTCTGTCTTTCTCCATATAGAGAAGATGGTTCTCTGTAACTCTTCTTGCACACACACTCTCTCGTCAAAAGACAGAGATACATAGTTTAAAAGTATCCCCGCACACATACACATATTCCCACACATCGTCTTCCTCTCTTCCACATACATAACCACAGTGAAATCTGTTATCTTGCTGTCTCTCTCTTGAAAATACATGCACATATTCCCACACATCGTCTTCCTCACTTCCACATACATAACCACAATGAAATCTGTTATCTTGTTGTCTCTCTCTTGAAAATACGTGCACATATTCCCATACATCGTCTTCCTCTCTTCCACATACATAAACACAGTGAAATCTGTTATCTTTCTCTCTCCTCTCTCTAAAAAACAGTTATTTATCGCTCTCTCTCTCTCTCTATCTATCTATCTATCTCTGTATTTGCTATCTCTCTCTTGAAAATACATGCTCATGTATGTGTGCGTCTGTGTTATCTATGTGTATGTATGTATATTTGTGTTATTTCATTGTAATACTCATACATAATGCAGATACACAATTACACTTAATTACGATATGCACACATAGTATATATACATACATAAATATCACAAATAACTAACACATTGTAATACTAGTAAAATTGAATGGAAGACTTACTTGCGTGATCTGTTAAAGTCGATTCTTGTAGCGAGTTCTGGATGTATGCTGAGCTGATTTTCCTCTAATCCATTTGTAGATATGATTGTAACTTCTGTTTCTCAAAAATAGTAGTGTTGTTTAGTGATACACCTAATGGACATAAATGGTTTAAACTAGGACATGTAGACCAAAAATACGTGTATTTCTTTGGATGAATATATACACTTTTTGGTGACCCTTACCACAAGTGGTGGACCTTGAGACCAATGGACTATAAGGACCTCCAAACAATACCTTGTACACTCAATCCTTCTTGGTATCTAGGTTGGACAAGTGGTGGACCTTGTTCAAATTCTCTAACCACTCTCTCTAACATGGTGACATAATTTAGGTGTGATAAATTCATATCTATGCAAACTAATATCAGTTTAGGCTTGTTAATTTGAATTTGTTTGAATTTATGTACAATATAATGATTTGAGGTTTGCATATTTGAATTTAGGTGGTATAATGATATCTTTTTGTGGTAAACTTGAATTTAAAATCAATTTTGTGTGGAATATTTTAAATTTAAGTAGTAAAATTTAAATTTTTATAAAAAAGTTTGAATTTTAAAATTTGGGCGGGATAGTTTAAAATTTAGGCGGGATATTTAAGATTTGGGAGGGATATTTTAAATTTAGGCGGGAAGGTTTTGAATTTATAGCGAGATCTCCCTTACATAAGAGAGTATAGGTTGGACAAGTGGTGGACCTTCAAGCTAGAGCATCCATGCTACTGGACATGATAGGTAGGAAATCTAGTTGAATATTGTATGTATAATATATATGTAATAGATCTTAGCTTGGACAAGTGGTGGACCTTGGAACCAAAACCCCATGTAAAACATCATGGTCAATCCAAGTAGTAAGAAAAAATAACCTTTAAGATTGCCTTATAGGTTGGACAAGTGGTGGACCTTAACACCCAATATTCTTCATATAATATAAGTGGTGAATCTTGAGACCAAACCACTCAGGCTACTAGCAATAATAGCTTGGACAAGTGGTGGACCTTGAATGTAAAACCCCTCATCTACGAAATATCGTGGGTTTAATGTATTTCGATGGAGCCTAGCATCTTGGAGACATGGTGCAGCTTGCTTTCTCGTCATGTTTCAATGGAGCCTATCTTGGACAAATGGTGGAGCATCCTTCTCTCCATGTTTCAATGGACCCTAGCTTGGACAAGTGGTGGACCTTTGTTTCTCTCTATTTTCAATAGAGTTAGCTTGGACAGTGGTGGACCTTGGAACCAAACCCCCATGTAAAACCTATCATGGTCACTCCAAGTGGTGAGAAAGAATAACCTTTATGATATAGCCTTATAGGTTGGACAAGTGGTGGATCTTAACACGCTAATATTCTTAATATAATGACATAGAGTGAAAAAGTGGTGAATCTTGAGACAAAACCACTCATGCTACTAGCACTAATAGCTTGGACAAGTGGTGGACCTTGAATGTAAACCTCATGTTTCAATAAGAGTTTGCTTGGACAAATGGTGGAGCATCCTTCTCTCCATGTTTCAATGGACCCTAGCTTAGACAAGGGGTGGACCTTTGCTTCTCTCTATGTTTCAATAGAGTTAGCTTGGACAAGTGGTGGACCTTGGAACCAAACCCCCATGTAAAACCTATCATGGTCACTCCAAGTGGTAATAAAGAATAACCTTTAAGATGTAGCCTTATAGGTTGGACAAGTGGTGGACCTTAACACGCGCATATTCTTAATATAATGACTTGAGTGAAAAGTGGTGAATCTTGAGACCAAACCACTCATGCTACTAGCAATAATAGCTTGGACAAGTGGTGGGACCTTGAATGTAAACCCTCATCTACGAAATATCGTGGGTTTAATGTTTTTCGATGGAGCCTAGCATCTTGGAGACATGGTGCACCTTGCTTCTCCTCATGTTTCAATGGAGCCTATCTTGGACAAATGGTGGAGCATCCTTCTCTCCATGTTTCAATGGACCCTAGCTTGGACAAGTGGTGGACCTTTGTTTCTCTCTATGTTTCAATAGAGTTAGCTTGGACAAGTGGTGGACCTTGGAACCAAACCCCCATGTAAAACCTATCATGGTCACTCCAAGTAGTAAGAAAGAATAACCTTTAAGATGTAGCCTTATAGGTTGGACAAGTGGTGGACCTTAACACCACATATTCTTAATAAAAGTGGTGGTAATCTTGAGACCAAACACTCAGGCTACTAGCAATAATAGCTTGGACAAGTGGTGGACCTTGAATGTAAACCCCTCATCTACGAAATATCGTGGGTTTAATGTTTTCGATGGAGCCTAGCATCTTGGAGACATGGTGCACCTTGCTTCTCCTCATGTTTCAATGGAGCCTATCTTGGACAAATGGTGGAGCATCCTTCTCTCCATGTTTCAATGGACCCTAGCTTGGACAAGTGGTGGACCTTTGTTTCTCTCTATGTTTCAATAGAGTTAGCTTGGACAAGTGGTGGACCTTGGAACCAAACCCCATGTAAAACCTATCATGGTCACTCCAAGTGGTAATAAGAATAACCTTTAAGATGTAGCCTTATAGGTTGGACAAGTGGTGGACCTTAACACGCGCATATTCTTAATATAATGACTTAGAGTGAAAAGTGGTGAATCTTGAGACCAAACCACTCAGGCTACTAGCAATAATAGCTTGGACAAGTGTGGACCTTGAATGTAAACCCTCATCTACGAATATCGTGGGTTTAATGTTTTTCGATGGAGCCTAGCATCTTGGAGACATGGTGCAGCTTGCTTCTCCTCATGTTTCAATGGAGCCTACCTTGGACAAATGGTGGAGCATCCTTCTCTCCATGTTTCAATGGACCCTAGCTTAGACAAGGGGTGGACCTTTGTTTCTCTCTATGTTTCAATAGAGTTAGCTTGGACAAGTGGTGGACCTTGGAACCAAACCCCCATGTAAAACCTATCATGGTCACTCCAAGTAGTAAGAAAGAATAACCTTTAAGATGTAGCCTTATAGGTTGGACAAGTGGTGGACCTTAACACCCACATATTCTTAATAAAAGTGGTGAATCTTGAGACCAAAACTCAGGCTACTACTAGCAATAATAGCTTGGACAAGTGGTGGACCTTGAATGTAAACCCCTCATCTACGAAATATCGTGGGTTTAATGTATTTTTCGATGGAGCCTAGCATCTTGGAGACATGGTGCACCTTGCTTCTCGTCATGTTTCAATGGAGCCTATCTTGGACAAATGGTGGAGCATCCTTCTCTCCATGTTTCAATGGACCCTAGCTTGGACAAGTGGTGGACCTTTGCTTCTCTCTATGTTTCAATAGAGTTAGCTTGGACAAGTGGTGGACCTTGGAACCAAACCCCCATGTAAAACCTATCATGGTCACTCCAAGTGGTAAGAAAGAATAACTTTAAGATGTAGCCTTATAGGTTGGACAAGTGGTGGACCTTAACACGCGCATATTCTTAATATAATGACATAGAGTGGAAAAGTGGTGAATCTTGAGACCAAACCACTCAGGCTACTAGCAATAATAGCTTGGACAAGTGGTGGACTTGAATGTAAACCCCTCATCTACGAAATATCGTGGGTTTAATGTTTTTCGATGGAGCCTAGCATCTTGGAGACATGGTGCACCTTGCTTCTCCTCATGTTTCAATGGAGCCTACCTTGGACAAATGGTGGAGCATCCTTCTCTCCATGTTTCAATGGACCCTAGCTTAGACAAGTGGGTGGACCTTTGCTTCTCTCTATGTTTCAATAGAGTTAGCTTGGACAAGTGGTGGACCTTGGAACCAAACCCCCATGTAAAACCTATCATGGTCACTCCAAGTGGTAATAAAGAATAACCTTTAAGATGTAGCCTTATAGGTTGGACAAGTGGTGGACCTTAACCACGCGCATATTCTTAATAAAAGTGGTGAATCTTGAGACCAAACCACTCAGGCTACTAGCAATAATAGCTTGGACAAGTGGTGGACCTTGAATGTAAACCCCTCATCTACGAAATATCGTGGGTTTAATGTATTTCGATGGAGCCTAGCATCTTGGAGACATGGTGCACCTTGCTTCTCGTCATGTTTCAATGGAGCCTATCTTGGACAAATGGTGGAGCATCCTTCTCTCCATGTTTCAATGGACCCTAGCTTAGACAAGTGGTGGACCTTTGCTTCTCTCTATGTTTCAATAGAGTTAGCTTGGACAAGTGGTGGACCTTGGAACCAAACCCCCATGTAAAACCTATCATGGTCACTCCAAGTGGTAAGAAAGAATAACCTTTAAGATGTAGCCTTATAGGTTGGACAAGTGGTGGACCTTAACACCCATATTCTTAATATAATGACATGCATAGAGTGGAAAAAGTGGGTGAGATCTTCATGGGGACCAACCCACTCAGGCTAACTACCTAATAATAGCTTGGACAAGTGTTGGACTTGAGTTGTGGACCTTGAATGTAAACCCCTCATCTACGACATAGCGTGGTTAATGTTTTCGATGGAGCCTAGCATCTTGGAGACATGGTGCAGCTTGCTTCTCGTCATGTTTCAATGGAGCCTATCTTGGACAAATGGTGGAGCATCCTTCTCTCCATGTTTCAATGGACCCTAGCTTAGACAAGTGGTGGACCTTTTTTCTCTCTATGTTTCAATAGAGTTAGCTTGACAAGTGGTGGACCTTGGAACCAAACCCCCATGTAAAACCTATCATGGTCACTCCAAGTAGTAATAAAGAATAACCTTTAAGATGTAGCCTTATAGGTTGGACAAGTGGTGGACCTTAACACCATACATATTCTTAATAATAAGTGGTGAATCTTGAGACCAAACCACTCAGGCTACTAGCAATAATAGCTTGGACAAGTGTTGGACCTTGAATGTAAACCCCTCATCTACGACATATCGTGGGTTTAATGTTTTTCGATGGAGCCTAGCATCTTGGAGACATGGTGCAGCTTGCTTCTCCTCATGTTTCAATGGAGCCTATCCTTGGACAAATGGTGGAGCATCCTTCTCTCCATGTTTCAATGGACCCTAGCTTGACAAGGGGTGGACCTTTGCTTCTCTCTATGTTTCAATAGAGTTAGCTTGGACAAGTGGTGGACCTTGGAACCAAACCCCCATGTAAAACCTATCATGGTCACTCCAAGTAGTAAGAAAGAATAACCTTTAAGATGTAGCCTTATAGGTGGACAAGTGGTGGACCTTAACACCCACATATTCTTAATAAAAGTGGTGAATCTTGAGACCAAACCACTCAGGCTACTAGCAAAATAGCTAGGGATAACATTAAGATATAGTCTTTCAAGGGGTGAGAAAGAAAACCTTAACATATAGTCTTATAGGTTGGACAAGTGGTGGACCTTAACACCCAAATATTCTTAATATAATGACATAGAGTGGAAAAGTGGTGAATCTTGAGAGCAAACCACTCATGCTACTAGCGATAATAGGTTGGACAAATTGTTGATCTTGAATGTAAACTCCCCATGTACAAAATAACGTGGGTTTAAGGTATTTTGATGGAGGCTAGCATCTTGGAGATATGGTGCAGCTTGCTTCTCTTCATGTTTCAATGGAGTCTATCTTGGACAAATGGTGGAGCATCCTTCTCTCCATGTTTCAATAGACCCTAGCTTAGACAAGTGGTGGACCTTGCTTCTCTCTATGTTTCAATAGAGTTAGCTTGGACAAGTGGTGGACCTTGGAACCAAACCCCCATGTAAACCTTTCATGGTCACTCCAAGTGGTCAGAAAGAATAACCATTAAGATATAGTCTTATAGGTTGGACAAGTGGTGGACCTTAATACCCAAATATTCTTAATATAATGACACAGAGTGAAAAAGTGGTGAATCTTGAGACCAACCCCTCATGCTACTAGCGTTAATAGGTTGGACAACTGGTGGACCTTGAATGTAAACCTTCCATGTTTCAATAGAGTTAGCTTCGACAAATGGTGGAGCATCCTTCTCTCCATGTTTCAATGGAGCCTAGCTTGGACAAGTGGTGGACCTTTTGCTTCTCTCTATGAGAAGAATAAAGTTAGCTTGGATAAGGGGTGGACCTTGGAACCAAACCCCTATGTAAAACATATCATGGACATTTCAAGTGGTGAGAAAGAATACCCTTTAAGATATACCCTTATAGGTTGGACAAGTGGTCGACCTTAACACCTAGATCTTCTTTATATAATGACATAGAGTGGAAAAGTGGTGAATCTTGAGACCAAACCACTCATGCTACTAGGGATAATAGCTTGGAAAAGTGACTGACCTTGACGTTAAACCCCACATGTAAACAATATCGTGGGTTTAAGGTATTTCAATGGATCCTAGAATCTTGGAGACATGGTGCAACTTGCTTCTTTTCATGTTTCAATGAAGCCTATCTTCCACCAATGGGGGATCATCCTTCTCTAAATGTCTCAGTGGAGCCTAGCTTGGACAAGTGGTGGACCTTTGCTTCTCTCTATGTTTCCATAGAGTTAGCTTGGACAAGTGGTGGACCTTGAAACCAAACCCCCATGTAAAACATATCATGGTCATTCCAAGTGGTGAGAAATAATACCCTTTAAGATCTAGCCTTATAGGTTGGACAAGTGGTCGACCTTAAACCTAGATCTTCATAATATAACGACATAGAGTGGAAAAGTGGTAAATCTTGAGACCAAACCACTCATGCTACTAAGAATAATAGTTGGACAAGTGGTGGACCTTGAATGTAAACCCCCCATGTACGAAATATCATGGGTTTAAGGTATTTCAATGGAGCCTAGCATCTTGGAGACATGGTGCAGATTGCTTCCCTTCATGTTTCAATGGAGCCTATCTTGGACAAATGGTGGAGCATCCTTCTCTCCATGTTTCAATGGAGCCTAGCTTGGACAAGTGGTGGACCTTTGCTTCTCTCTATGTTTCAATAGAGTTAGCTTGGACAAGTGGTGGGCCTTGGAACCAAACTCCCATGTAAAACCTATCTTGGTAACTCCAAGTGGTGAGAAAGAATAAAGTTTAAGATATAGCCTTATAGGTTGGACAAGTGGTGGACCTTAGCACCCAGATATTCTTAATAGAATGACATAGAGTGGAAAAATGGTGAATCTTGAGACCAAACCACTCATGCTACTAGAGATAATAGGTTGGACAAGTGGTGGACCTTGAATGTAAACCCCCCATGTTCAAAATATCATGGGTTTGAGGTATTTCAATGGAGCCTAGCATCTTGGAGACATGGTGTAGCTTGCTTCTCTTCATGTTTCAATGGAGCGTATCTTGGACAAATGGTGGAGCATCCTTCTCTCCATGTTTCAATGGACCCTAGCTTGGACAAGTGGTGGACCTTTGATTCTCTCTATGTTTCAATAGAGTTAGCTTGGACAAGTGGTGGACCTTGAAACAAAACCCCCATGTAAAACCTATGCTGGTCACTCCAAGTGGTGAGAAAGAATAACCCTTAAGATATAGCCTTATAGGTTGGACAAGTGGTGGACCTTAACACCCAAATATTCTTAATATAATGACATAGAGTGAAAAAGTGGTGAATCTTGAGACCAAACCACTCATGCTACTAGCGTTAATAGGTTGGACAAGTGGTGGACCTTGAATGTAAACCCCCCATGTTTCAATAGAGTTAGCTTCGACAAATGGTAGAGGATCCTTCTCTCCATGTTTCAATGGAGCCTAGCTTGGACAAGTGGTGGACCTTTGTTTCTCTCTATGTTTCAATAGAGTTAGCTTGGACAAGTGGTGGACCTTGGAGCCAAACCCCCATGTAAAACATATCATGGACATTTCAAGTGGTGAGAAAGAATACCCTTTAAGATATACCCTTATAGGTTGGACAAGTGGTCGACCTTAACACCCAGATCTTCTTAACGTAATGACATAGAGTGGAAAAGTGGTGAATCTTGAGACCAAACCACTCATGCTACTAGAGATAATAGGTTGGACAAGTGGTGGACCTTGAATGTAAACTCCCCATGTACAAAATATCGTGGGTTTAAGGTATTTCAATGGATCTTAGCATCTTGGAGACATGGTGCAGCTTGCTTCTCTTCATGTTTCAATGGAGCCTATCTTGGAAAATGGTGGAGCATCCTTCTCTCCATGTTTCAATGGACCCTAGCTTAGACAAGTGGTGGACCTTTGCTTCTCTCTATGTTTCAATAGAGTTAGCTTGGACAAGTGGTGGAACTTGGAACCAAACCCCCATGTAAAACCTATCATGGTCATTCCAAGTGGTGAGAAAGAATACCCTTTAAGATATAGCCTTATAGGTTGGACAAGTGGTGGACCTTAACACCCAGATCTTCTTAATATAATGACATAGAGTGGAAAAGTGGTGAATCTTGACATCAAACCACTCATGCTACTAGTGATAATAGGTTGGACAAGTGGTGGACCTTGAATGTAAACCCCCCATGTACGAAATATCATGGGTTTAAGATATTTCAATGGAGCCTAGCATTTTGGAGACATGGTGCAGCTTGCTTCTCTTCATGTTTCAATCAAACCTGGCTTGGACAAATGGTGGAGCATCCTTCTCTCCATGTTTCAATGGAGCCTAGCTTGGACAAGTGGTGGACCTTTGATTCTCTCTATGTTTCAATAGAGTTAGCTTGGACAAGTGGTGGACCTTGGAACCATACCCCTATGTAAAACCCATCATGTGCATTCCAAGTGGTGGTAAATAATACCATTTAAGATATTGCCTTATAGGTTGGACAAGTGGTGGACCTTAACACCCAGATCTTCTTAATATAATGACATAGAGTGGAAAAGTGGTGAATCTTGAGACCAAACCACTCATGCTACTAGGGATAATAGGTTGGACAAGTGGTGGACCTTGAATTTAAACCCCACATATACAAAATATCATGGTTTTAAGGTATTTCAATGGAGCCTAGCATCTCAAAGACATGGTGCATCTTGTTTCTCTTCATGTTTCAATGGAGCCTATTTTGGACAAATGGTGGAGCATCCTTCTCTCCATGTTTCAATGGACCCTAGATTGGACAAGTGGTGGACCTTTTCTTCTCTCTATGTTTCAATATAGTTAGCCTATATTAGACAATTAGTAGACCTCGAATCTCTCCATGTTGTCTAGAGCTGAGCTTGGACAAGTGGTGGACCTTACTTCTCCCTTCCCTTAGTTTACTAGCTTTAATGATCACTATGTATACTTGCTTAGATCTAGCTTGAACAAGTGGTGGAACTTGTATTCACACAAACTTAATCCATTACAAAAAAGTATATGTTAAAATAACATTTGGTTTTTTTTGTTTCAGGAAAGATGGCTCCAAAAAAACAGGTTGCAAGGGTTGCTGTCTCAGTTGACTATACTTGCAATGATCTTAGGAAATGGTATTTGGACATACATGGTATAGAGGGTGCACAATTTCATAAGGTGCATCTATTTATTGCCAAAAAGGAGAATGACAGCTTGTTTGAAGATGTTGGACAAGTTGTGGAAGCATCTGTCTCTGTAGTTGATAGTCATCCAGAGGTGGAATGCATTGACATTCTAGTTCCAATGAATCTAGAATTTCAACTATCTCCAGGAGCATATGCATTGGAGCGCATGTCTAGAAACAAAGAAGAGACAATGTTTTCTCGAGGATGGAAGTTTGCAGAATCAAATCCAAATATCACAGCAGATCAACTTCAAAGCTCCATCATTGCCACACTACAACGAAAAAAGGTGAAAGCTTCACGACCACCATCCACAAAGAAGCAAGCAAAAGTGCAGAAAGTAGAAGCTAAGCGAACTAGTTCCATTTTGGATGTAGACAAGGCATCTTTGGCATCCTCATCAACAGAGGGTTCAATGTCAAAGATGAGAATTGTGGATCCAAATGTTTTAGAAGCTGAGGCCATGAAAGGACAAGAAAAAGATACAGGTGGAATGAATAAGTACATAAATTATTTTCCTTTCCAATATAGGGAATTTGATATCCCTATTCAAAATTGTTGGCTTGCTCCTGATCACTATAATGCACGTATTATGGATAAAAAACACGCTGAAAGTGTGTTATTTGGATTTTCACGGAGTACGACCAAGCCTGCAGCATGTGCATATTTGATGCCTGTTCGAAATGCAAAATCAAAGAAGGGGACTCCTTTGGCAGTAGAAGAGGTAGAGGAGCAAAAAATTAAAGATTATCATTATTGGATTCTTGATGGGCAGCATTCAATCTATGCTGCAAAAGTTTTGCTTCACAATGAACAAAACAACAAAGAGATCTTTGAAAGACTGATTAGCGTGTATAAATTTAGAAAGGCTCGCATTGTTGTGAATGCTCCTCCATTTGTTGCAACTGCTATATCTGCCATTGCAAATGAGGAGGCTCAGGCATTGTATGTCAAGCAACCTTACAGCCAAATATTGAGACATTTACGGAGTCAATGGATCTTCTCAGGACGACCACCAAAGGCAGCAAGTGGAATTGCAGAGGGACATGCATCTCGTGCCGGATGGGATGTAAGTTATTTTCTTTGTCTTTTTGATAGTGTTTAATTAACAAATCTTGCTCAATAGTTTAATTATTTCTCTATTTCTTTTTAGGCTTTTCTTCGATTGGCAAGAATGAGTGCAGCAGCAAGTTGGATTGCTAAACAGGCACACATGGTCACGTACTCTGATTTAGTTTATGATTGCTGGATAGAAATCATTGAAAATCTAGAAGAGGAGAATAAGAAACCCCCAACAACTGTATTTAGATACCTTTGTGGCCTTGAGGAATCAGAGGTAAAGACTATTCAAGAAGAGATTAGAGATGAGAAGATTTTACTGTCAAAGAGTGCAAAGGATGGTGATGCAACTGACATGTATGATCGAATCAAGCAGTTGAAGCAAGACAAATTGATTCAAGATGCACTTCTTGAAGGCTTCAACAATTTGAATGAGTCTTCACCATGTAAAGACTGGGAGGAGGTGGTCAAAATGTATAACATCAATGATGTTGTTTATAAAACAATTTTAATGCTATGCGAGGAATGGATCAGATCTAGTTTGACGCGTGGAACAAAGAAAATGGCTTTTCCAGATGGAGCAATAAAATACATGCAATGGGCAATTCACCTTCAAAAGGAGAAAACTGAGCCTAGAGATTTGCCATGGTCAATCTATGTGGTGAGCCTACAAATGGAAGGCAATCTCTACTTGATGCGCCACTTCAATAATAAAGTGCCTATTGGCTTATGTGTTTTAGATATGACAAAAAACGTTGGAGGCAATTTGAAGTGGAGTGAGGAGACATTTAACAATGCTTTGGATGGGATCTTGGCTATTGCTGGAGGGTCAACAGATCCTGGATTTGTCTTTCTTGCATTTGTGGATTTCACTAACTTCACAAAATTGCAATGTGCCTTTCACGCCATGGGAGATAATCTGAGCTACCATTGTTGTGGTGCATTGCATCACTTTCCATCAGCTCCTTGCAAAGGAGCAATTCAATTCCTAACAGTTATTGCCTTCTTGGGACAAGGCAATGCATTTGAAGACCTGAGAAGAAGATCAGAGGAACATCCCATGCCAATTGATTGTTCTCTTCTTCAAGTAGCAGATAACGATATGTCAGATTTGCAATATTTGGAGGCCAAAAAAAGAGCTTTGGTCAAGCACTACATTCGTACATATTGTTTTGAAGACCGCAAGCTTGTTGATGTTTTTGGTGATGGCTCCTTGGTTGCACAAGAAGGAATACAACAGAAAAAAGAAGTTATCTGCTTAATTGATAGTGTGGAGGAGGCAAAAAGCGTGGAGACCATGCTGCTAGACTTTGTTAAGTCTCATGAAGATATAGAAAAATGGGCTGGACTTCAACAATCCACTTCGCAATCAGGCGACATTGTGCCTGTTACAGAGGAGTGCTCTCCACAAAGAGAAGAAGAACAACAACAACACCATCCTCTGTCAATGGAGGACTTTTTGGAAATGGAGACACGTATGTTTTGAGTTTCTTGTGCATGTTAGTGTTTCTTGTTACTGATTTGATACTCTTAATGTTAGATTTTGCTTTATATAGTATTGATTGAGTTTGTATTTTTGTATCTCAAGCATTCAAGGTTTGAATGTAAATAGTAAATTACTTGAGTTTTTGAATGGTGGATCTGTAGACTAAAACTATAACATTTAATACTCACAAAGACTTAATTACTTAAGAGCTTGAACTCAATAAGTTTTGGACCTTTTATCAATACCCCCTTGATATGATACATTAGATCGTAGCATGGTTAAATGGTGATGCTTCATAAATTGAACCTAGCTTAGACAGGTGCTGGAGCCTAAATTTAAACTAACCTTGCTAGAAGGGAGCTTATGTTTGGACTTTGAGAACTAGCATAAGTAATCAATTAGAGCATAGATTAGACATGTGGTGGTGGCCGGCCTTAGAGACCAAAATCTTAATGAGCTTGGAAAGGTATTTAAGTACTGCAATTTACTTAGTTTTAGTACTCATTAAATGCATAGCTTGACAAAAGGTGGACCTTACATGGATCCTAATTTCAAGAGGTGTGGTAGACCTTCAAAACAAGCTCATATAGCTTGGACATGTGGTAGACCTTGCATGAAGACTAGTTTAGACAAGTGTGGTACACCTTGTAACCAACACCCATTTGTTATATTAGCTTGGACAAGTGGTGGACCTTGCTTTTATGTTTCAATGGAGCATATTTTGGACAGGTGGTAGACCTTGTTTCTCTCCATGCTTCAATGGAGAGAAACTTTAGCTTGGACAAGTGGTGGACCTTGTTTTTATGTTTTAAAGGAGCATATTTCGGACAAGTGGTAGACATAGTTTCTCTCCATGGTTCAATGGAACCCACCTTAGACAAGTGAAGTACCTTGAAACCAAACCCCCATAATACAACCTACTAAATAGGTTGGAAAATTGGTGGGATATGAAACCATCCATGATAGAGCATAGTATAGGTGAAAACGTAGTGGTCCTTATATCAATTACCCATGCATAGCTTGGACAAGTGGTGGACCTTGATTCTCTCTATGTTTCAATGGATCCTATCTTGGACTAGAGATATATCTTACTTAGTTCCATGCTTCAATGGATTGTAGCTTGGATAAGGAGTGGAACTTCAAACAAAACTCCACAGCATAGCATATATTAACAATTCATGGGTTTTATAGAGATTGTCTTGCCTATTTTGGAGAGTTGGTACACCTTTATTCTCCATTCTTCAATGGATCTGAGGTTGGACAAGCGGAGCTGGAGAAGTGGTCAACCTTAAAATGAAACCTCCCATGCTACAACCCATCATAGATCGTATATGTAGTGGACCTTGAAACTCTTTTATGTCCCTAGCTTAGAGAAGCATTGCACTCTTGATTATCTCCATACATGAAGGCAAGGTTGGACAAGTGGTGGACCTTCAAACCAGAATCTCTATGCAATAATAGGCAAGTGGTGGAGCTTGTTTTCTCCATGTTCCAATGGAGCCTAGCTTAGACAAACAATGGAGCTTGCTTCTCTCCATGTTTCAATGGATCCTAGCTTAGAAAAGTGGTGGAGCTTTGCTTCTCTCCATGTTCCAATGGACCATAGCTTAGACAAGTGGTAGACCTTGAAAAACACCCCCCGTATACAACATATTATGGGGTTTTCATGTTTCAATGGCTCCTAGCTTGGACAAATGGTAGAGCTTGCTTCTCTTTATGTTTCAATGGATCCAATCTTAGCCAAGTGGTGGACCTTGAAACAAGAATCCCCCCCCCCCCCCCATGTACAACGTATTATGGGTTTTGAAAGCACTGGGAGAAAATAATAGCTTTGATAAGTGGTGGACCTTGCTTCTCTCCATGCTTCAATGGAGCCGAGGTTGGACACATGTTGGAGAGAAGATGGTTGCCCATGAAATAAGACCATGCATGCTATAATCAATCATATGTTGTACACATGGTGGACCTTGCAATTGTTTTATATGCCTAACTTGGACAAGTGGAGGACCCTTGATTACCTCCAGATATCAACAACAAGCCAAGTTTGGACAAGTGTAGTACCACCAAACCAGAATCTATATGCTACAATAGAGTATAGGTAGGACACGCGATGAACCTTGATATCAAACCATCCATGCTACTAGAGATGATAGGTTTCACATGTGGTGGAACCTTGTATCAATGTTCTATGTGTAGTTTTTGACTAGTGATAGACCTTGAAACTAATCCCTCTAGGCTACAAGAAAAAAGAGATGGATGAGGAGGCTAGACTACTTTTGTTGCATCAATGCATCCCATGTTACCACATATACTATAGGGTTCTTGGATAAGTGTTGGATCTTGTGTCAATGCTCCATGTCTAGCTTGGACAAGTGGTGGACCTTGGTTCTCTCTATGCTTCAAATGGGCAATAGATTGGAGACACAGTGGCCTTTTTTTTCCAATGATTTTATTTTTTGGAAACCTTGGAGGCACCATGTAAGAGGCACTCTAAGTCTTCCATACAATGGACCTATTGGACTATAAAATAATGATATCTTTCTTTGATATTGTCATTATTTTATGCATAATATTTTCTTCTTTTTGCAGACACAAAGGAGTTAAGTGATATAAAAACTAGATGTATTTCACACTATGATTGGCATGAAGATCCTTTTGGGACACCAACTTTTCCTATTCCCAAAGATGTAATTTTCCATATTAACGGTGTGGATTTTGAAGTGCGACTTTCATGTATTGAAGGAGCTGGTTATGGGCTATTTGTGCATACTACCCTGGAAAGTGGTTTGACTATTCTAAACTATGGAGGGCATAAGTATAGATTTCAAGACTGGAAAAAGATATGCAAAATATTTCCAAGAGCTTATAAATATTCTCTTCTAGAGGATCCAAACATAGAAGAAGAGGAAGATCAATCATACATTATTGGTTGTGTAGAAGAAGGAAACGTGTCGGGCTATATAAATAGTTCTCACAGTACAAATGTCTGTCCCAACGTACGCTATACATTTGATCCAAATTTGCCACCTTGGCATAAATGCACCTCTTCACACATCAAGTCAGAAGAATATGGCCATGTATGCATTGAGACTATTTGTCAAGTTGAAGCAGGAGAAGAGTTGTTTGCTGACTATAACTTTACTTGACATTGTAAAGTATTGTACATGGATGGAAATCTCAAGTACATGCATCATTTTCATTTTTCATGGATGAAATCTCAAGTAAATATAACATTTGATTATTGTTTAGTTTATGCTCAACGAGAATCTAGAGTGCTCTTATGCTTTGTGTGTTGTCTAACATATTTGACTACCTTGGCCATAGAATCTTGATTCTACTCTAGATTTGTGATAAATCTTACCAAAATTTAATCAATGTCTAGGTTGGACAAGTGGTGGGGCTTCAAACATTACTGTCTTAAACAAGTGGAGTTATCTTACTTGAATAAGTGGTGGCCTTTGAATCCAAATCTAAGCCAAATCTCTAATTATTTTCTTGTAGTCTAGGTTGGACATTTGGTGGACCTTGTATCCATGTTTCCTCAACAAGGGTGGCTTTTAGTTTTCACTTTAAGTACTCATCTTTAATAAAGTGTAGGATGGAAAATGTTGAGTTAGTAGATTGTATTTTAGACAAGTGGTGTTTGGTGTACGAATGCTGAAAATGGTTGCAAGGATTCTAACAACGACTTTACCTTAAATAAATTTCTTACTAGGAGTTCTACATATAAATATGGTGAATAAAATTCTAGTGGTTTTGAGATACCATTTGTGTGTGTGTTTTCTTAGATTCACAAACTGGGATGGATAATGCTCCTATGGTTCAGTCAACAACTATAGAATCCATAGATTCTATGGTTTCTAAAGTGCCCAAGATGGATGATATTTCTATACTAGAGTCTAGTGTTGTGCAACTTGAGCAAGCTTCCAATAATGAGAACCAAGAAATCGATGCTTCAAAAATGCAACATACATCAAAAGAGACTGAAAAGTCCACTCACGAGCTATTGCCAATTGGTACTACGTCATGTAGCGTAGATGTTGAGAAATCCATGCTTACAATTATATTGGATTTAAATGGTCTATTGTTGAAACGTTCCCCTCAACCATCCTCACACCACAACTCAGTGCAAATGGATTCAAAAAGATATATTATACTCAGGCCAGGTTGCATCCAATTCTTGAAGACTATTTTACAAAGGTTTAATGTTGCAATTTGGTCGACAGCTACTAGGAATAATGTGTATCAAATCCTTGCAGCACTAAACAACTTAGCTGAGGATACATTGCCTTTCTTTGCAATTTGGTCGCAAGATGTTTGCTACACCGCTCAAACTCAAAAATTGTTTAGACCCGACAATCCAAACGTTGAGGCAATGTTCAAGCCTCTAGCCAAAATTGCCATGGGGTTTGAATGTGATCCACAAAGAACAGTGCTTATTGATGACTCTCCTTACAAGGGATGTATTTCACCAGCAAACAATTGCATTTTTCCACCACAATTTGATGCTGAGAAGATGGTTGACAATATGCTCTTGGAGGAGCTACTGCCATACTTGATTCAGCTTGATGAGAGAAGGGATGTGCGTGATTTAATTGCTTCTAATCGTTATGGACAACCTATAGTGACAAATGATAGTGAATACAAACAAATCATGGAGTATTGGAAGCAGAAAAATGATGTTTGGTCAGCTAAGGTGTTCTTTACAAGAAGAATACCACCTGCAAAAGGTGACAGAGATGAAACTATCATTGAAGATGCAAGTGACACAAGCCACCGCAATGAAATGAGAAGAGCCCAAATACAAGAGATCTTGGCAAAGGAGCGTACACCCATTGAAAGCATGAAGGCGTCACAATTGACCACTTTAGCTAGGCAATTGGGTTGTAACACAAAAGGAGTTTTGAAGGCAACCACAGCAAAGGCTTATATAAATAAGGTGAAAGCTGAGAACAATCTTCTAAGGCTGGATAGAAAGCAACCCTAAGGTACTAGTGACATGTCATATATTCTTGATACACATGCTTGAACACTCATGTGCATGGTATCTAACAAATCTTTCTTTTTATTCCTTCTTGCAGGATCTTACAAAGGATACTACTAGATGGAGCTCAATCAATAGAGATTTTGATATTTTTGCTCAAAATAATGAAGCAGTCACCTACATTTTTTGTTTATCAATTTCTTGAGAGACTTTATTTTAGTTTGTAATCATCAAATGAAATGAAAAGTATCCTTCTTATTAAGATTGTTGATCTTTTTCTTGTTCAAACCTTTCAATTGTGATTTATAGTTTTGTTAGCATGAGATTGTGCTTTTTTAGTTTGAAAAAAACTGTCAAAGATCCAAGTCTTTTTGGCTTTACTTAAGTTATTAATTGTGAAAGATCCAAGTCTTTTTGCTTTACTTAAGTTATTGATTGCCTATGTAATAGTCCTTAAAACAATATCGGATGGCTTTCTTGCTCCCATGTCTCACATTGG
Source organism: Adiantum capillus-veneris (assembly GCF_014529385.1). NCBI lineage: Eukaryota > Viridiplantae > Streptophyta > Polypodiopsida > Polypodiales > Pteridaceae > Adiantum > Adiantum capillus-veneris. The sequence continues at coordinate 20,890,863 of NC_140956.1, read as the reverse complement.
TCTTTAGGTAAGACAAGTGGTGACCTTGAAAGTATGGTCTCATATCTCGATCAAGTGAAGAGACATGAAGCTTAAATATCACTACTATGTATCTAGTGTTAAACTCCATCGAGACAAAGACTAGATAGCCAAATTGCAGTCGAGTTTAAGTGAAAAATCCATTTGAGCTAAGGTAAAACTTATAGTGCCTCATTTTTCTAGGATTCTACCCCATCAAGGAAGTTAGAATCTAGCACAAACCAATTAAGACTCTTTTGGAGCCTAGATAGGACAATTCGTGGAACTTATGAAACTTATTATTGAGTTAGAGTCTAGTTTAGATAAGCAAAAGATCTTCAAACCAGCACTTGACTTTCTTACTATTCAATATTCAAAGTCCCTTGAGGCTAACAAATTACATACCCACTTGTAACCTAACTAATGAGTAATTATATAGATCTAAGCAAGTATATATAATGAGTCTTCAAACTAATAATCCAAGGGAAGAGAGTAGCAAGGTCCACTACTTGTCCAAGCTCAGCTCTAGACAACATAGAAAGATGCTAGTTCTACTAATTGTCTAATTATAGGCATGGAGAAATGATAGAAGGTTGACCACTTGTCCAACCTATCATCTCTAGTAAGATGGGAGGTTTGGCCTTAAGATTCACCATGTAACCAACCTATACATCATTGTATTATGAAGAGTAAAAAAGCAAAGCTCCACCACTTGTCCAAGCTAGTTCTAAAATCCACATGGAGATAAGCAAGCTCCACCATTTGTCGAATCTCTCTTCCATTAAAACATGAAAAAACTCATCTATGTTGTATAGGGGGACTTTTTTCCAAGGTCCACCACTTGTCCAAGCTAGGATCCCTAGTAGCACGAGTGGTTTGGTCTCAAGATACACCACTTGTACACTCTATGTCATTATATTAAGAAGAACTATGTATTAAGGTCCACCACTTGTCCAACCTATAAGGTTATATCTTAAATGGTATCCTTTCTCACCACTTGAAATGCCCATGATATGTTTTACACGGGGGTTTCATTCCAAGGTCCACCACTTGTCCAAGCTAACTCTATTCAAACATAGAGAGAAGCAAAGGTCCACCACTTGTCCAAGCTAACTCTATTCAAACATAGAGAGAAGCAAAGGTTCACCACTTGTCAAAGCTAGGCTCCGTTGAAGTATGGAGAGAAGTAACCTCCATCATTTTTCCAAGATAGGTGCCATTCAAACATGGAAAGAATCAAGATCTACCATGTCTCCGAGATTCTAGGCTCCATTGAAACACCCTAAAACCATGATATTTTGTACATGGGGTGTTTACATTCAAGGTCTACCACTTCTCTAACGTATTATACCTAGTAGCATGAGTGATTTGGTCTTAAGATTCACCACTTATCCACTCTATGTCATTATATTAAGAATAACTGGGTGTTAAGGTCCACCACTTGTCCAACCTATAAGGGTATATCTTAAATGGTATCCTTCACCACTTTTCAAGGTCCATCACCACTTTTCCAACCTATAAGGTTATATCTTGAATGATATTTTTCCTCATCACTTGTAATGTCCATGCTATGTTTTACAAAGGGGTTTTGTTCCAAGACCCACCACTTGTCCAAGCTAACTCCATTAAAACATAGAGAGAAGCAAAGGTCCACCACTTGTCCAAGATAGGCTCCATTGAAACATGGAGAGAAGGATGATCCACCATTTCTCCAAGATAGGTTCCATTGAAACATTGAGAGAAGTAATCTCCACCATGTCTCCAAGCTAGGCTCCATTGAAATACCCTAAACCCATAATTTTGTACATGAGGGGTTTACATTCAAGGTCCACCACTTGTCCAACCTATTATCCCTAGTAGCAAGAGTGGTTTGGTCTCAAGATTCACCACTTGTACACTCTATGTCATTATATGAAGAAGAAATATGTGTTAAAGTCCACCACTTGTCCAGCCTATAAGGTTATATTTTAAATAGTATCCTTTCTCACCACTTGAAATGCCCATGATATGTTTTACATGGGGGTTTCATTCCAAGGTCCACCACTTGTCCAAGCTAACTCTATTAAAACATATAGAGAAAGAAAGGTCCACCACTTGTCCAAGCTAGGCTCATTGAAACATGGAGAGAAGGAACCTCCACTGTTTCTCCTAGATAGGCTCCATTGAAACATGGAGAGAAATAAGCTCCACCATGCCTCCAAGTTGCTAGGCTCCATTGAAATACCCAATACCCATAATTTTTTGTACATGGGGGGTTTACATTCAAGGTTCACCACTTGTCCAACCTATTATCCCTAGTAGGTTTGGTCTCATGATTCACCACTTGTCCACTCTATGTCATTATATTAAGAGGAATTAGGTGTTAAGGTCCACCACTTGTCCAACCTATAATGTTATAGCTTGAATGGTATTTTTTCTCACCACTTGTAATGCCCATGACATGATTTACATGGGGGTTTTGTTCCAAGGTACACCACTTGTCCAAGATAAATCTATTGAAACATAGAGAGAAACAAAGGTCCACCACTTTTCCAAGCTAGGCTGCATTGAAACATGGACCTTAATACCAAATTATTTCTAGTAGCATGAGTGATATTTTGTACATGGGGCGTTTACATTCAAGGTCCACCACTTGTCCAACCTATTTCCCTAGTAGGTTTGGTCCCAATTTCACCACTTATCCACTCTATGTCATTATATTAAGAATAATTGGGTGTTAAGGTCCACCACTTGTCCAACCTATAAGGTTATATATTGAATGGTATTTTTTCTCACCACTTGTAATGCCCATGATATGTTTTACATGGGGTTTTTGTTCCAAGGTCCACCACTTTTCCAAGATAACTCTATTCAAACATAGAGAGAAACAAAGGTCCACCACTTGTCCAAGCTAGGCTCCATTGAAACATGGAGAGAATGATGCTGCACCATTTATCCAAGATAGGCTGCATTGAAACATGGAGAGAAGCAAGCTTTACCATGTTTCCAAGCTAGGCTCCATTGAAACACTCTAGGGGGTTTTATTTCAAGGCCCACCACTTGTTTAACCTATTATCCCTAGTAGCATGAGTGGTTTGGTTTCAAGATTCACCACTTGTACACTCTATGTCATTCTATTGTGTTAAGGTCCACCACTTGTCCAACCTATAAGGTTATATCTTAAATGGTATCCTTTCTCGCCACTTGAAATGCCCATGATATGTTTTACATGGGAGTTTCATTCCAAGATCCACCACTTGTCCAAGCTAACCATATTCAAACATAGAGAGAAACAAAGGTCCACGACTTGTCCAAGCTAGGCTCCATTGAAACATGGAGAGAAGGAACCTCCACCATTTCTCCTAGATAGGCTCCATTAAAACATGGAGAGAAGTAAGTTCCACCATGTCTCCAAGATGCTAGGCTCCATTGAAATACGCAAAACCCATGATATTTTGTACATGGGTGATTTACATTCAAGGTCAACCATTTCTCCAACCTATTATCCCTAGTAGGTTTGGTCTCACAATTCACCACTTTTCCACTATATGTCATTATAATAAGAGGAATTGGGTGCTAAGGTCCACCACTTGTCCAGCCTATAAGGTTATACCTTGAATGGTATTTTTTCTCACCACTTGTAATGCCCATGACATGCTTTACATGGGGGTTTTGTTCCAAGGTTCACCACTTGTCCAAGCAAATTCTATTGAAACATAGAGAGAAACAAAGGTCCACCACTTTTCCAAGCTAGGCTCCATTGAAACATGGACCTTAATACCAAATTATTCCTAGTAGCATGAGTAATATTTTGTACATGGGGGGTTTTCATTCAAGGTCCACCACTTGTCCAACGTACTTTTCCTAGTAGGTTTGGTCGCAAGATTCACCACTTGTCCACTCTATGTCATTATATTAATAATAATTGGGTGTTAAGGTCCACCACTTTTCCAACCTATAAGGTTATATATTATGGTATTTTTTCTCACCACTTGTAATGTCCATGATATGTTTTACATGGGGATTTTGTTCCAAGGTCCACCACTTGTCCAAGCTAAATCTGTTCAAACATAGAGAGAAACAAACGTGCACCACTTGTCCAAGGTAGGCTCCATTGAAACATGGAGAGAATGATGCTCCACCATTTATCCAAGATAGACTCCATTGAAACATGGAGAGAAGTAAGCTCCACCATGTTTCCAAGATGCTAGAGTCCATTGAAATACCCAAAACCCCTGATACTTTGTACATGGGGGGTTTACATTCAAGGTCCACCACTTGTCCAACCTATTATCCCTAGTAGCATGAGTGGCTTGGTCTCAGGATTCACCACTTGTCCACTCTATATCATTATATTAAGAAAAATTGGGTTTCCATATCTAAATGGATCTTTGCTTGGATAAGTGGTAGACCTTGAGACCTAAATACCCATTCTACACTAGAGCATTGGTTAAGCCTTATACACTTCAAGAATACCTTTAACAACAAGTAGTAGTTATTAGTTGACTTAAGTCTAGTTGAACTCCATGGTATTGAGACTAAGAGAGAGTGTAGCATAAAAAAGAGTCAGGATTTTAATTTGACTTTCTTTCTATTAATGAGTAGATCATAGATGGATTTTGGTATCTAATAAAACCTTAGGGTAGACAATGTAAAACTCATGTCTATTGTTGTGTTTGCATTAAGTGTTCTTGTTCTTTAATTTCAGAACCATTACAGAAAAATGGATTGGCTATATGCTGGCATAAATTGAAGAAAACTATTGAATTACCCATCCAACCTCCTCCAAGACCTTGTCCAAGGAATGAATCACCTCCTTATCACCTACCACTTGCTTTCAAGGACATCAAAAGAGTACTTATCTTGGATCTAGAGGGGTTACTTCTCAAGACAGTTGAAATGAAACATGGAGATTCTATGCCATCTTGGGCTCAACACATGCGACTTGTGGAGGACAAAGATGAAGTTTATCATGTGGTGCGACCAGACGCACAAAGTTTTTTGGATTTTTGTGCTGAATACTTTGAGCTATGGATATGGAGTTGCTATAACTTAACAAGGGTGCAACGCATCACACAAAAGTGTTTTCCTGAGCAGTATACCAAGTTCAAGGTGTTTATGAGTAACAAAAATTGCCAAAATCCAAATATCATGTTAGGATTTACAAGGGTTTATCACAAAAATCTGAGTGATATTTGGAAGATATTTGAGGATTTGGATGCAAACAATACCTTAATTTTTGATGACACTCCATATAGGGTGATGTGGAACATGCCAGGGACATATCTTATATTTCCAAAGATGTGGAGGCAAACTTCCGAGCAACTTCAAAACTTCTTGCAGAGAACCATAATTCCATGGTTGGTAGGATGGTTGTATGCAAGAGATAAGAGAGTCTATACATACAACACAATTGTAAATCAGTATAGTGATTCTGAGACAAATTATGTCCTTGGTGTGTACTTGTCAACACGAAAGCATTGAATAAATATGGCTATAAGATGCTTTTTTTATTCTAGTGTGTATCTTTCAACATTTGTATAATTTGATATAGTCTTTTTTATTATTTTTAAAGGTGTGTCAATTTTATGAACACTTGAATGGAGTGCACCCTACTCTAAGGGGACTTCAATGTACTATTGGAGTGCATCCTATTGTAAGGGGACTCTGATGTATTGCTAGAGTGCACCCAAATTTTTGGGGACTCATTTTTTATTTGATTGGGGCCTATGTTGGGTCATATAGTAAAAGAAATTCATTTTTTGTCAATTCATATCGAGGTTGCATTTATTTGGAACTATGAAAGAATTGATGTTTGATGTCAAAATAAAACTTGTAAGTGTGGATCAGAGAATTCATGGACTTTAAATATGTGAGAGGGATCTTTTTCTTGGGCACAAATGTTTGCTTCAAGAATTTTGTCATTACATACTTTATGTGAAAGAGTTTTAGAACCTAAAAGACTTTGAAAACAAAACTATGGAATCTAAGTGCATGTATTCTTGAATGGCTTGAAAGTTGATGTATACATGCATGTCGCCTTGATGAAGATTTAGATCTGACAAGATGGAAAGATATAATTCTTGGACGTTACCTTTGTCAATTTGGTAATAACATATTTAACTTTCTTTTAATATGGGTGGAAAATATATTATTATGTGCATTTGGAACCTAATTGCTTGACCTTCAAACCAAGATTCCTATGTTATTTTTTCATATAATTTTTTGTACTGAATTAAGATTGTGGATGCAAGGTCCACCACTTGTTCAAGCTAGATCTAAGAAAGTATATATACTGAGTCTTCAAACTAGTAAACCAAGGGAAGAGAGAAGCAGGGTCCATCACTTGTCCAAGCTCATCTCTAGACAACATAGAGAGATGTTATGTCTACTAATTGTCCAATATAGTCATGGAGAAATGATAGAAGGTTGATCCACTTGTCCAACCTATCATCTCTAGTAAAATGGGAGGTTTGGCCTTAAGATTCACCATGTAACCAACATATACTTCATTGTATTATGAAGAGTAGAAAAGAAAAGCTCCACCACTTGTCTAAGGTAGTTCCAAAATCAACATGGAGAGAAGAAAGCTTCACCATTTGTCCAAGATAGGTTCCATTAAAACATGGAAAACCTCATATATGTTGTACATGGAAGCTTTTTTCCAAGGTCCACCACTTGTCCAAGCTAGGATCCATTAAAACATGGATAGAAACAAGGCTCCACAACTCGTCCAACCTTTATAGCTGCGAAGTGTACCGGTTGTCTAAACTAGGCATGGGAAAATAATAGAAGGTCCACCACTTATCCAATATATTATCTCTAATAGCATGGGAGGTTTGGTCTCAAGATTTAGGAATTGGCTGACCTGTATTTCATTGTATTATGATGAATTTGGTTTTAAAGTCAACTACTTATCCAAGCTATAAGTTTATATCTTGAATGGTATTCCTTCCCATCACTTAGAAAACCAATGATATGTTGTACATGGGAGGGTTTGTTACAAGGTCCACCACTTGTCCAAGCTAGTTTCATTGAAACATGGATGAAGACAAGCTCCACCATTTGTTAAATCTAGACTCCATTGAAATCTAGAAAATCCATTCTATGTTGTACATGGGGTTTTTGTTTTAAGGTCCAACACTTGTCCAAGCTAAGATCCATTGAAACATGGAGTAGAGAAACACTCCACCACTTGTCCAAGCTAGGCAACATTGATAGTAGTTGGTTTATTTTGAATATCCACCACGTGTCTAAGCTAACTCTATTGAAACATAGAGAGAAGCAAAGGTCCACCAACTATTCAAGCTAGGCTCCATTGAAACATGGACAGAAGCAAGCTCCACCATTTCTCCAAGATAGACTCCATTGAAACATGGAGAGAATCAAAGGTCCACCATTTCTCCAAGCCAAGATCTAGTTGTCCAACCTATAAGGTTATATCTTAAATGGTAATCTTTCTAATCACTTGGAATACCCATGATATGTTTTACATGGGGGTTTTGTTCCAAGATCACCACTTGTCCAAGCTAACTCTATTGAAACATAGAGAGAAGCAAAGGTCCACCACTTGTCCAAGCTAGTCTCCATTGAAACAAGGAGAGAAGCAAGCTCCATCATTTCTCCAAGATAGGCTAGCGAGGATAAGTGCACCTTGAAACCAACCTTCCTATGAGGCAATAGAGCATATGCTACATATTTTATGTATGCCCCATGCCTCAAATTAAGAAGTTATAGATTAGAAGTGGACCTTGCTTAAATGTCACATGCAATAAATTAAGGAAAAATAGCCAAGTGGATTGTATTCCTCAATGGATCCTTGCTTTCACAAGTTGTGAACCTTGAGTCACTTTTACATTAACTTGGACAAGTGGTGGACCTAGAAACCAAGCTCTCCATGTTGAGATAAGTTGTAGGTAGGACAGTAGAACATAGACAACGATAATGGATGCAATATACTCCTCTCCTAATAATCCAATTGATTGAAACCATGATATTTTAGTTTTTTTCATTGTGTATTGTATGTGCATAAAGTGGAATGAGACCTAAAGAAAACTCAAATTTTTGACAAAATCTCTATATTTTATACATGATATATTGAAAGTTGTCCAACCTGGGAATTGAGATTTTCCCACTTTACCTAATATGGTCTTCAAAGGTAATTGGGTATGTATACTTGGGAGATGATGAAGCTTGTGAGATTGTCGGCAAAGGTACAGTTTCTGTCAAAACTACTAACGGAAATGAATGGAAGCTTAAAGATGTTAGGCATGTTCCTTCTCTTCGCAAAAATTTGATCTCTACAGGACAATTGGACGATGAAGGTCACAACATTGCATTCGGAAACAAACGGTGGAAGATCTCAAAGGGATCTTTGGTGGTTGCCAAGGGGAAAAAATTCGGTACACTTTACTTGTGTACTGTTAGCACGCAACCTTCAGCTTGTGCAGCAACTACAGAAGTTGACAGTGCGGTGTGGCACTACCGACTTGGGCATATGAGTGCCAAAGGAATGCAAATCCTTCAAACAAAGAAGCTTCTACCAGGTTTGAAAGAAGTGGACTTAGAGTTCTGTGAAGATTGTGTTTATGGTAAACAAAAGAGGGTAAAATTTCAAAAATCAAGAAATGAAAGAAAAAATAAAAAACTTGAGTTGGTTCATTCTTATGTTTGGGGTCCTGCAAGTACACCATCACTTGGTGGCTCATTGTACTATGTAACATTCATAGACGATGCGACTAGAAAAACATGGGTTTATGTCATGAAGAATAAATCCAATGTATTTTCCATATTTCAAAGGTGGAAAGCCTTTGTGGAGAATGAAATAGGTACCAAGGTTAAATGCCTCAGATCTGACAATGGAGGCAAATATTGCAGCCAAGCTTTTGAAAGCTTTTGTGCTAGCAATGGCATTCAGAGGCAAAGGACAACCCCAAGGACACCTCAACAAAATGGGATTTCAGAAAGGATGAACAGAACAATCATGGAACGAGCACGAAGCATGTGGCTACATGCAAGCCTACCGCTTGAGCTTTGGGCGGAAGCTGTAAGTACGTCTGTGTACTTAATCAATCGGTCACCCTCAACGGCATTGGATGGGGGAGTTCCAGAAGAGGCATGGACAGGTAAACCGGTGAATTATGCATTTCTCAAAGTGTTTGGGTGTGAGGCTTTCATGCACATAGATAGAAGCCTAAGATCAAAGTTAGATTCAAAGTCCAAAAAGTGTTTCTTCATTGGCTATGGAGAAGGAGACTTTGGGTATCGCCTATGGAATCCTGAAGATGGTAAAATCTTAAGGAGTAGGGATGTAATTTTTAACGAACAAAATATGTACAAAGATTACTTGGAAAGAAAACAAACAAAAGAAACAGGTGATGAGTACATGGAGCTTGAGGACGTTGAAGAATCAAGGACTGCAAACGGTGACAATGTGCAACAACATCAACCAAATGAGGAGCCTCAACCTATTCCCCGAAGATCTACAAGAGCAAGTAGACCTCCAGAAAGGTTTGTTCCTTCCTTCAACCATCTCTTGATCTCAGATTCTAGAGAGCCGAAATCATATGAAGAAGCTATGCAACATGAATCCAAAGAAGAATGGACGAAGAGCATGCAAGTGGAGATGGACTCACTACATCGCAACCAAACATGGGAGTTGGTTGAGTTGCTTAAAGGTAAGCGGGCACTTTAAAACAAATGGGTGTACAAGCTAAAGGAAGAAGAAGGTGGGAAGAAAAGGTACAAGTCTAGGCTTGTGGTAAAAGGTTTTTCTCAAAAGAAAGGTATTGACTTCAATGAAATATTTTCTCCTGTTGTAAAAATGAACTCAATTAGGCTTGTCTTAAGCCTTGTGGCTGCTCATGATCTAAATCTCGAGAAAATGGATGTAAATACGGCATTCCCTCACGGTGACTTAGAGGAGGAAATCTACATGCTTCAACCAAAGGGGTATGAAGTAAAAGGTAAGGAGAAAATGGTTTGCAGATTAAAGAAGAGCTTGTATGGTTTAAAGCAAGCATGAAGAAAATGGTACTTGAAGTTTGATCGATGGATGTTGGATCATGGATTCACAAGATGCAACTCGGATCACTGCGTCTACACGGAGAATTTGATCATCCTAATGTTGTATGTTGATGACATGTTGATTGCAAGTGCTAACATGCAAGACATCAAAGACCTAAAAGAGGAGCTGTCCAAATTTTTTTCAATGAAAGATTTAGGTGCTGCAAAGAGGATACTTGGTATGAAAATATCAAGGGACATGACGAAGAAGACAATAAAGCTATCTTAAGAAGATTACATCAAGAAGGTACTAGAAAGGTTTGCAATGCAAAATGCAAAACCAGTTTCTACACCTTTGGCTGGTCATTTTAAACTAACGAAGGATATGTGTCCAAAGACACAAGAGAAGATAGCCTATATGTCTAAAGTTCCATATGCTGCAGCGATAGGTTCTCTAATGTATGCTATGGTCTGGACAAGGCCAGACATTGCACATGCAGTGGGAGTTGTGAGTAGGTTCATGGACAACCCAGGTAAAGAGCATTGGCAAGCTGTGAAGTGGATACTTAGGTATCTAAAAGGGACAACAACAAATGCTTTGTATTTTGGAGGAACTGATATTTTTCTAGAAGGGTATGCTGATGCAGATATGGCAGGTGACAAAGATACTCGAAGGAGCACTACTGGCTATGTGTTCACGGTTGGAGGCACATCAATAAGCTGGGCTTCAAAGCTGCAGAAAGTGGTTTCACTTTCTACCACGGAAGCAGAGTATGTAGCAATGACGGAGGCAAGCAAAGAAATTCTGTGGCTTCACAGATTCTTAGAAGAGCTTGGATTCAAACAAGACAATTGTGTCTTGTATAGTGATAGCCAAAGCGCTATCCATCTTGCGAAGAACTCAACCTTTCATTCAAGGACAAAGCACATTGAGGTGAGATATCACTTCATACGCACTCTTTTGGAAGAGGGACAACTAAAGCTAGGAAAGGTGCATACAAGTGAAAATCCTGCAGACATGTTTACAAAGGTGGTCAACAAGGAGAAGTTGAGCTTTTGCTCATCTTCAATCGGCATTCAAGGATAAGAAGCCAGAATGAAAAGCAGTCACAGGTTTGGTTTGGAGATCAGTCTCCAAGTGGGAGATTGTTAAGTATGGAGCCTGATTTACCCTTGTAATTTTTTGTGGTAAAAGCGCCCATTTGTAAGGCCCCCATTATGAGGAGAAGCCATCGTATGTGAAGGAAAATCACTCACCAAAAACCAAAATTTTCACGGACAAAAATGAGGGGCAACTTCGCCGGAATATTCTTTTTCGCCGGAATATTATGGCCGGACGACGATCGAAAAGTGGTCGGAAAACAACCGGTCGGTTGGCCGGTGGCCGGTAGTCAATGGCCGATGGCCGGTGGTCGGAAGTCAATGGCCGGTGGCTGGTGGCCAAATTCAATGGCCGATGGCCGAATTCAAAAGCGGACTTGTCTTCTCAACGGCGGCCACACATGGGCGGATTGGAGGGTCCGATTTGGACTTATTCGCACAAGCGCGGCTACACATGGCTATCTCTCATAAGAGAGGGCAGCCCTTTTGGCCTATAAAAGGAGGCCATTTCTACACACATTTCATACTGTGAAGTTGATGCAACAAGGTGAGTGTGAGGTGGTGAGAGTGAAGCAAGGCGGGAGCTCCATTAAGGGTATAATCCCTTTGTAAACTACTTTTTGTTTTGAAGTACTAAAGCCATTGAGTGGCTGCTTTCCCATGGACGTAGCCCACATTGGGTGAACCACGTATATCGTGTGTACTCTCTCTCTCTCTCTCTACTCTATAATCTCGTGTATATAAATCTGTCTCTCTCCATTAAATAATCTACTCAATTATCTATTTAGCTATGTCTTATTTCCTAACACAACTTAGGCAACTCATTGAGCAAGGATTCATTCGACCCAGTACTTCTCCTTGGGGTGCTCCAATTCTTTTTCAGAAGAAGAAGGATGGAACCTTAAGACTATGCAATTCCAAGGATTGACGAACTCCTGGACAGGCTCCACGATGCCAAAATATTTACAAAGATAGATCTCAGGTCAGGATATTACCAAATCCGGATCAAGGAATCGGATATTCCAAAGACGGCTTTCAATACTAGGTATGGGCACTACGAATTCACAGTAATGTCTTTTGGTCTAACAAATGCTCCTGCAAGCTTCAATCGACTTATGCAGGATATTTTCAGCCCTTATCTGGATGATTTTGTCTTGGTTTTCTTTGATGACATTCTGATCTATTCTAAGAACGAGGCAGATCACGAAGAACATGTTCGCAAAGTACTTGATCTTCTTCGGGAACACCAACTTTACGCTAAAGAAAGCAAGTGCACTTTTTGCTCACCAAAGGTCAACTATCTTGGATTTGTCATATCGGCTGAAGGGATTTCAGTGGACCCAGACAAAGTCAAGGATATCGTTGATTGGCCTTAACCATCCACTGTCAGCGAAGTAAGAGGATTTCTTGGGATAACGGGATGGTACAGGATTTTTGTCAAGGACTATGCACGTATTGCTGCACCTTTGACGGAACTCCTAAAGAAAGGGATGAGGATCGAATGGAAGACCGAGCACGAGTCTAGCTTTGCTAAACTAAAAGAATTCTTGGTCTCAGCTCCTATTTTAAAGCTTCCAGATTTCAGTAAGGAATTTGAAGTAGCAACCGATGCTAGCAAATTTGCTCTAGGCGGAGTTCTTACTCAAGAAGGAAGACCAGTGGCGTATACTTCGCGAAAGCTGAGAGATCATGAGAAGAATTATCCTACTCATGACTTGGAACTTTTAGCAGTTATTCATGCGCTGAAGTTATGGAGACATTATCTTCTCGGACGCAAGTTTCAGCTGGTTACAGACCACAAGAGCTTAAAATGGATTTTTACTCAACCTATTCTCAATATGCGACAACGACGATGGATAGAGCTATTATAGGAATATGACCTTCACATAAAGTATAGACCAGGGAAGGAAAATGCAGTTGCAGATGGTCTTAGCCGAAAATCCTTTCTCGGAGCTATCTCTATTCCAATTAACCCTATCTGGGATAGAATCAAAGAAGCATCCTTGGTAGATCCAGAGTACCAACGTATAGTATCACTAGTCCAGCAGAATAAGATGCCTGAAGCTAAAGATTACTCTCTTATCGGAGGATGTCTTTACTATAGACATAGACTTTGTGTTCCTAGAGATCCAGCCTTAAAGAAGGCCATTTTGTATGAAGCACAGGATAGTCCTACATCTGGACATCCAGGCTATGCTAAGACTCTTCATGCTGTCAGAAGTAGTTATTTTTGGTTTGGAATGAAAGGGGCATACTTCACTATGTGAGGCAATGTCTTTCTTGTCAGCGGATAAAGGCCGAAAGAATCAAGTTACCAGGGCAACTTCAACCTCTTGACATACCCCAGATGAAATGGGAATGCATCAGTATGGATTTTGTTACAGGATTACCTTCTACAGGAGGTTATGATTTTGTTTTCGTGGTTGTTGATATGCTCACAAAAGTGGCTCATCTAATACTCGTAAAGACAACCTTTACTGCTTCAGATGTTAGCCGGGTATTCATCAAGGAGATTTTTAGGTTACATGGTCTGCCCAAGCGTATCGTCAGTGATAGAGATGCCAAGTTTACATCAAAATTTTGGACTTCTCTTTTCCAATCTATTGGGTCACATTTAGCGTTCAGTACAGCGTATCATCCGTAGACAGATGGACAAACTGAAAGAGTTAATCCAATCATCGAGGACATTCTCACAGCCTATTGTTCACAAGATCCAAAGAAGTGGTTACAATATCTACCTTTGGTGGAGTATGCTTATAATTCTTCCGAACACAGAAGCATTGGAATGTCACGTTTCAAAGCTTTTTATGGACAGGACTGCTTATCACCACTGAACTTCTCAGATCCAACCATCAGGGAGAAGCCTCTAGAAAGATGTTAGAAGATATGGAAGCACAGACTAGAGCTTTTCGCCAGGACATTCAGGCCACTCAGGATAGACAGAAGCACTATGAAGATAAGAACCGTTCAGAAAGAACTTTCAAAGAAGGGGATAAGGTTTTTCTACGAGTCGGACCAAATAAAAGCAACTTATCACTTGGCAGATATAAGAAGCTCAGTCCAAGGTATCGTGGGCCATTCGAGATCATTAAGGTTGTGAGTGACCAAGGTTACAAGCTAAAGTTACCTGCAAACTTGAAGGTTCATGATGTATTCCACGTCAGCTTACTCAAAGCCTATATTCTTAAACCTGATCAATTTTTGGACTCAGATCAGATAGTCATGCCAGCACAAGGAGTTCTCGAGCTCCAACTTGACTATGTACTTGAAACAAGGGAAAGGAAATTACGCAACAGAACTATCACGGAACATCTGGTAAAGTGGAAGGATTACCCTGAAGAAGATGCAACTTGGGAGGACGAACCAACGCTCATAAAAAATTACCCAAACACATTCTGGAGATGAGGAAATCTCAAATTTTTCACGTTGGGGTGGTTGTAAGGTCTTTGACCCCGATCAAAAGAGCACCATTGTACCATGAGATGAACATAATGGAAAAAGTTACTATTTTTAGCAGTTTTTCAAATTCTATCAGTGCCATGATGTTTAGAATGTTTTAAATCTTCAAAATGTGAATTAAAATAAATTGTGTGAAAAATTTCCAAAAATAGTAAGTTTTTGGTCACCCGACCCGTCCAGTTTTGACCGTCTCGAAACACTGCACCCGCATCCCGAGTTTCAAAAAATGCGATTTCGGACCCCGGGGGCTGCTAAATATGGCAGGTACTCGGGCCAGTACGTCTTAGTTAGAGCTTCGTATAGCAATTTTCGGCATCAAAATCCGACTCGTACGACCCGTTTTAGCCTAGAACCAAATTTCCTAAACATTGTCCGGGGAGGTACCGGGGGCCCGAGGCTGTGTGGGAAAAGGTTCCAGCCCACTCCAGACCAGCTTTAGCAGCTAGGGGGCGCCCTCTTGCCTTGTGGGAGTCCTGGGAAAGCTGCCAAGCCAGTAACTTAGTGAAGGAAAAACGCAGACAGAAAAACGCACAAGAGCACATGATAAGGATGAAGACATGAGAAGTGAAGGAACAAATTCAGCCAGAAGGGACAAGAAGAAGAAGTCAAAGATGGAAGAAGCTGAGAGTAGCAGGAAGAAAAGATCAAGGCGAAGGGAAATTGGTATCAACGACTTCCCATTGGGAAAGGAGCTAGAGCCCTACAACATCCTGGAGGATTTACAGACCCAAAAGCCAAACATTTCATGGCCTCAACTTCTACACCTATCAGCCAAAGTAAGAAGGCAATGGCCAAAGTTGGTAAGTACAAGAATTCCAAAAAAGAAAGCAAATCTTTCCATTAAGGTTGTGGCCTCAAAGCTACAAAAAGATGTGGAACCCATTGTGGATGCTTACATAAGGGGTAAAAAGGTGTCTAATGTATATGTTGATGGTGGAGCTCAAATGTGTGTGATCACGGAAAAATCAATGAACAGGTTAAGGCTTGAAATTACAAAGTCCTCTAATTGTCAAGCTAGACTAGCCAACAACTCAAGTGTGAAGTGTTTGGGGATCATTGAAAATGTAAAAGTCTCTGTATGTAACATAGATGCACGAGTGGATATGTATGTCATGCCAGCTAAGGGGGAGGGCTATCCCATCATCCTAGGGAGGCCTTGGCTCATTGCTGTGAATGCAGATAAAAAATGGGGAAGTGGTCGTTTGATTCTTAAGAAGGGTCAACTGGTGGTGTATGATTGGCGAGAAGGAAAGCAACTAGATATCAACTATGAAACCACGGCAGATGAAGAGAGCGAGGAGGAGAGTCCTTACTCAAGTGATGAGGAAGCATCAACCAATGAAGAGGAGTCTTCTTTGGAGGTAATGGGAATTGTATTCAACGCCAACACTCAAGATGTTCCAGTAGAAGAAAAGCCAACAGACAATCACACACGAGGGGATGAAAGATGCCACCCCCTTGAAGAAGGATTTGAGAAGATGCTTGCAAAAGATCTTACTTGTGAGGAGAAGAGGTCCTACATCAATATGTTAAGGAAGTATCCCAATTTGTTTATCACTGACTACTTAGAAATAAGAGGTGTAGATGTAATAGAGCATCGAATTGAATTGAAACCAGGGACCAAACCCGTGGCTCAAAAGTTAAGGCGACTAGGATCTGTGCAACAAAAGGCTCTCCTACAAGAAGTGAATCGACTCTTGAAGGCTGGCTTCATCTATCCAGTATCCAACTTCGAATGGGTATCACCTATTGTAGTCACTCCCAAGAAGAATGGTAAGTGGAGGGTCTGCGTGGATTACAAACCCCTCAACGCTGCGACAAAGAGGGACCACTTCCCTCTCCCTTTCCAAGATGAAATTTTGAATGAAGTAGCAGGTCACGAATGCTACACTGTGTGTGATGGGTATTCAGGATATTTTCAAATTAGAATAGCAGAAGAGGACCAACCAAAAACCACCTTCATCACACCTTGGGGATGTTTTGCATTCAGAGTAATGCCTTTTGGGTTGACCAATGCTCCTAGCACCTTCATGAGATTCACAATATTTGTATTTCAGCCATTCTTTGGAAAATCCATAAGAGTCTTTATGGATGATTTCTGTATTTATAGTTGTAGATCACTTCATTTCCAAAAGGTTGAAGAGGGGATTAAGAGGCTCCATCAATTTGGGGGACAACTCAACCCAGAGAAGTGTCATATCGGTGAATCTCAGGTGGTTTTGCTAGGCCATGTGGTTTCTTCACAAGGAATTCAAGTGGATCCCTCTAAAGTAGAGGCCCTTTTGTCATTATCTCCACCAACAACAACTAAGGAGCTAATGACCTTCAACCACAAAGTGAGGTACATGTCTCGCTTCATCCATCTCCTAGCAGAAGCCATCGCCCCTTTGCATAGGTTGGCAAGCCAATCTACATTTGAATGGGGGAGGGAACATGCAAAATGTTTTGAGGAAGTGAAGGGCATTCTTAGCTCTCTCCCAATCCTAATGCCACTAGATCCAAAGGAAACCTACTATGTCACTCCAAGTGTAGGTTTCGAAGCAATTGGTGTTGTTTTGATGCAAAAAGATCCTAAAACATCATACATGAGGCCGATCTATTTTGCAAGCAAGGTGATGACTCCGGCCGAGAAGGGATACACTGAAATGGAGAAAGTGGTCTTTGCAATCTTGTTTGCGGAAAGGAAGTTTCAATCGTATCTTCTCCCTGTGCCATTTGTTTTTCTTACCTTGGATCACAATCTACCATATGTAGTACAACACATGAGCCTCTCATCTAGAATAGCAAAGTGGGTGCTTGAACTCCAAGAATTTGAATACACGTTCCTTGTAGAAGATAGCACAAGAGCAGGACTTGCAGACATTCTCACCTACAAAGTGAGAGAAAGGGAAGGATCACGACTACAAAGAGAGGAAGGCTCAAAACAGTTCAAAGTAAAGGAGATTGATAATGCCCATAATTTATGCTTTGACGGAGCTTATCAACGCCAACAAGACAAAGCAGCAGGGGGAATCATCATTTTGAACCCACAAAAGGAGGTAATGGTTAGAAAAGGTATCACTCTACCCAGTGTTCACTCTAACAATGAGGCTGAGTATGCTGCTCTAACCCTTGGGTTAGAAGAATGCAAAGAATTAGGCATACAAAGACTTATTATAAAAGGTGATTCTTTGCTAGTGGTCAGGCAAATCCAAGGGACTTGGAGGTGCAAAAGTACGGATTAACAATGGATGTGTACATCTTCATTTTAATGTAATCAGATTTATAGTGTCAATAATCTTGTGCGGCCCGTAAGAGAAAAGTTTCTTTTAAAAAAAGAGATTTCAAAAAGTCTAAACAAAATGTCAAGTTCTTTTCCCACGTTCTATGCAAGAAGTGGGGAAGATGCGCAAGAGTTTCTTGACAACTTGGAGATGGCACATCTCATATTCGGGAGAGATGAAGAGGAAGTAAAGCTACGAGCCTTCCCGTTGGTTCTAAAAGCAGAAGCTAAAGCATGGTATGAGACCTTGCAACCCCAAATCAAGTC
This sequence comes from Adiantum capillus-veneris, assembly GCF_014529385.1. Lineage (NCBI taxonomy): Eukaryota > Viridiplantae > Streptophyta > Polypodiopsida > Polypodiales > Pteridaceae > Adiantum > Adiantum capillus-veneris. The sequence goes on along the minus strand of NC_140956.1, from coordinate 20,872,793 downwards.
CAATTGGGAGAGACTGCGAGCAAGCTTCCTCTCCAGGTTCGGGCAAGGTGATACTTCTGAAGGACTATGAAAATGTCTTATTGGACATAAGCACGTATCACTTGAAGACTATCCCTCTTATGAAGCAACCTTTGTCAATCTATGGGGTAGGTGGGAGGCTACACTAGAAAATCATGGTGGTGCACCTAACTTTCTAAAAAAAGAGAGATTCATGGTTGGCTTGTATCCACTTTTAAAGGCTAAAGTAGAGCTAAAATTCCCATCCACCTTCAAAGAAGCACGTGAGGTAGCCATCATCAAGTTTAGAAAACTACACTTCCAAGCACATAGAGCAAGGGGTTTGAATGAAGTGAGTGAGAGGGAGTCTTCACAAACCATGGAAGCACCAATTAGGGTCCCTGTTGCACAATCTTCACAAATAGGAGAGTCAACTCGTAGAGACTTAATAACACGTTAATTTTTCCTTAATTACACCTTAATGCATAAAGGAAATGAATTTAATTTAGTTACAGTATTAATGGGTGATAGAAAAAGTGATTCTCTTAAATCTACACAATTACTAGCTTATCGACTAATTTCTATGCCGCCTAGAGAGAGAAAATTCTAATAATTATACACTAATCATTAATCGAGAATGATGAATGGCTGATAATTCAGCTATGGAATAAGAGATTGAGACTATCCCTGGATGTGAACCTATCTCAAAAAGACCTTATAAAATGTCACTTCCGGAGGCCATCGAACTCAAATAACAACTTAGGCAACTCATTGAGCAAGGATTCATTCGACCCAGTACTTCTCCTTGGGGTGCTCCAATTCTTTTTCAGAAGAAGAAGGATGGAACCTTAAGACTATGCATAGATGACTGGGGGCTGAACCAGGTAACTGTCAAGAACAAGTATCCAATTCCAAGGATTGACGAACTCTTGGAAAGGTTCCACGACGCCAAAATATTTACAAAGATAGATATAAGGTCAGGATATTACCAAATCCGGATCAAGGAATCCGATATTCCAAAGACCGCTTTCAATACTAGGTATGGGCACTACGAATTCACAGTAATGTCTTTTGGTCTAACAAATGCTCCTGCAAGCTTCAATCGACTTATGCAGGATATTTTCAGACCTGACCTGGATGATTTTGTCTTGGTTTTCTTTGATGACATTCTGATCTATTCTAAGAACGAGACAGATCACGAAGAACATGTTCGCAAAGTACTTGATCTTCTTCGGGAACACCAACTTTACGCTAAAGAAAGCAAGTGCACTTTTTGCTCACCAAAGGTCAACTATCTTGGATTTGTCATATCGGCTGAAGGGATTTCAGTGGACCCAGACAAAGTCAAGGACATCGTTGATTGGCCTCAACCATCCACTGTCAGCGAAGTAAGAGGATTTCTTGGGATAACGGGATGGTACAGGATTTTTGTCAAGGACTATGCACGTATTGTTGCACCTTTGACGGAACTCGTAAAGAAAGGGATGAGGATCGAATGGAAGACCGAGCACGATTCTAGCTTTGCTAAACTAAAAGAATTCTTGGTCTCAGCTCCTATTTTAAAGCTTCCAGATTTCATTAAGGAATTTGAAGTAGCAACCGATGCTAGCAAATTTGCTCTAGGCAGAGTTCTTACTCAAGAAGGAAGACCAGTGGCGTATACTTCGCGAAAGCTGAGAGATCATGAGAAGAATTATCCTACTCATGACTTGGAACTTTTAGCAGTTATTCATGCGCTGAAGTTATGGAGACATTATCTTCTCGGACACAAGTTTCAGCTGGTTACAGACCACAAGAGCTTAAAATGGATTTTTACTCAACCTATTCTCAATATGCGACAACGACGATGGATAGAGCTATTACAGGAATATGACCTTGACATAAAGTATAGACCAGGGAAGGAAAATGTAGTTGCAGATGGTCTTAGCCGAAAATCCTTTCTCGGAGCTATCTCTATTCCAAATAACCCTATTTGGGATAGAATCAAAGAAGCATCCTTGGTAGATCCAGAGTACCAACGTATAGTATCACTAGTCCAACAGAATAAGACGCTTGAAGCTAAAGATTACTCTCTTATGGGAGGATGTCTTTACTACAGACATAGACTCTGTGTACCCAGAGATCTAGCCTTAAAGAAGGCCATTTTGTATGAATCACAAGATAGTCCTATATCCGGACATCCAGGCTATGCTAAGACTCTTCATGCTGTTAGGAGGAGTTATTTTTGGTCTGGAATGAAAGGGGACATACTTCGCTATGTGAGGCAATGTCTTTCTTGTCAGCGGATAAAGGCCGAAAGACTCAAGTTACCAGGGCTGGGAATGCATCAGTATGGATTTTGTTACAGGATTACCTTCTACAGGAGGTTATGATTTTGTTTTTGTGGTTGTTGATATGATCACAAAAGTGGCTCATCTAATACCCGTACAGACAACCTTTACTGCTTCAAATGTTAGTCGGGTATTCATCAAGGAGAGTTTTAGGTTACATGGTCTGCCCAAGCGTATCGTTAGTGATAGAGATGACAAGTTTACATCAAAATTTTGGACTTCTCTTTTCCAATCTATTGGGTCACATTTAGCCTTCAGTACAGCGTATCATCCACAGACAGATGGGCAAACTGAAAGAGTTAATCAAGTCATCGAGGACATTCTCAGAGCCTATTGTTCACAAGATCCAAAGAAGTGGTTACAATATCTACCTTTGGTGGAGTATGCTTATAATTATTCCGAACACAGAAGGATTGGAATGTCACCTTTCAAAGCTCTTTATGGACAGGACTGCTTAGCACCACTGAACTTCTCAGATCCAACCATCAGGGTAGAAGCCGCTGGAAAGATGTTAGAAGATATGGAAGTACAGACTAGAGTTATTCGCTAGGACATTCAGGCCGCTCAAGATAGACAGAAGCACTATGCAGATAAGAACCGTTCAGAAAGAACTTTCAAAGAAGGGGATAAGGTTTTTCTACGAGTCGGACCAAATAAAAGCAACTTATCACTTGGCAGATATAAGAAGCTCAACCCAAGGTACTGTGGGCCATTCGAGATCATTAAGGTTGTGAGTGAACAAGGTTACAAGCTAAAGTTACCTGCAAACTTGAAGGTTCATGATGTATTCCATGTCAGCTTACTCAAACCCTATATTCTTAACCTTGATCAATTTTTTGACTCAGATCAGATAGTCATGCCAGCACAAGGAGTTCTCGAGCTCCAAGCTGACTATGTACTTGAAACAAGGGAAAGGAAATTACGCAACAGAACTATCACGGAACATCTGGTAAAGTGGAAGGATTACCCAGAAGAAGATGCAACTTGGGAGGATGAACCAACGCTCATAAAAAATTACCCAAACACATTCTTGAGATGAGGACATCTCAAATTTTTCACGTTCGGGAGGTTGTAAGGTCTCTGACCTCGATCAAAAGAGCACCATTGTACCATGAGATGAACATAATGGAGAAAGTTACTATTTTTAGCCATGATGTTTAGAATGTTTTAAAGTTTCAAATTGTGAATCAAAATAAATTTTGTGAAAAATTTCCAAAAATAGTAAGTTTTTGGTCACCCGACCCGTCCAACTTTTGACCGTCTCGAAAAACTGCACCCGCACCCTGAGTTTCAAAAAATGCGATTTCGGACCCCGAGGGCTGCTAAATATGGCAGATACTCGGGCTAGTACGTCTTAGTTAGAGCTTCGTATAGCAATTTACGGCATCAAAATCCGACTCGTACGACCCGTTTTAGCCTAGAACCAAATTTCCTAAACATTGTTTGAGGAGGTAACGGGGGCCCGAGGCTGTGTGGGAACAGGTTCCAGCCCACTCCAGACCAGCTTTAGCAGCTAGGGGGCGGCCTCTTGCCTTGTGGGAGTCTTGGGAAAGCTGCCAAGCTAGTAACTTAGTCTCAGAACCAGTTAACCAAGGCAACCTGACGCTTGGTGGGTAGGGAACCGGACTTGCCATGCTTAACTGGAGAAGCTCCCGGATGCATTTAGCAACCCAGGTCTATTTTCAGCCTGTAGGAGCCTATTTGAAGACCTGCACACACACACACACACACACACACACACACACACACACTTATGCTCACACACACACACACACACACACACACACACACACACACACAGTGCATACACACACACCTACACACACTGGGAAGGTGCTGCCGGATCGCACACCTTCTGAGGAAGAAGCAAGGAGGGAGATGCTACCGAATTCTCGTCTCATGAAGTTCGATTAGATCAGAAAATTGAGAGATTATCAACCCTTAATCACGGTAACCACGGTTTAATTCTGCAAATCCTTTTCATTACCATCTAAATTCCTCGTCTATTATGCTTATTCCTAATCGTAATTCTCTATAACTACTCTCTAAATTGTCCTTAACAATATTCTATTATGTAATCATCATTCCATAGCTGAATTATCAGCCATTCATCATTCTCGATTAATGATTAGTGTATAATTATTAGAATTTTCTCTCTCTAGGCAGCATAGTAATTAGTCGGTAAGCTAGTAATTGTGTAGATTTAAGAGAATCACTTTTTCTATCACCATTAATACTGTAACTAAATTAAATTCATTTCCTTTATGCATTAAGGTGTAATTAAGAAAAAAATATTTTTGTTATTAAGTCTCTACGAGTTGACTTTCCTCACACATATTCATAAGATAAATCTGCATCATCTAGTTGCTAGGAAAGAGATTAATCATACTTATTACATCTCTCTGATAATTCCATCAGTGAAATCCTACTATTCTTAATCACGTAAGTCGAGTAATTATCTTTAGAGAAGGTTCCCATAGGAATATGCATCATCCATAATGATTGCTATATGGAAATATCTAAACCTCTCATGTAGTAGGCATTGTTTGATGTTGCTAATCTATCATTTGGCTTGTTATGACGCTTGCAGACATTAGCTCTTTCCTCTAAGTTAATTATTTAAAGTAGTGTGTTTAAAATGGCCCCGGTTAAGAGGACTCGCTTTGGTGGAGCCCACGACCACGAGGCAGGAACGAGCAAGGTGAACGGGAAGGGAAAAGCTCCCATGGACGAACAATTACCGGCCATCTCACGGGCCATCGACGAAGAAATGGAAGAGATAGGTCATAAATTCATTCAAGTTGTTTAATTTAACATTCCACACATTTAGTTAGGAATGAACATATCCCCAAACATCTTGAAGAAATCCGACGGAAACCTCGGCATTGAATTCATCGTACATTAAGTTCTAAAGTAGGAAGGAAATGATTGATGGATATGCTGGTTGCAATAGGAAAGAATGTCTGCTAGGGAAAATTTAACTCGACATGTTCATTTTATTTCCAATGTTGAATCAATCATGACTCCCCTACTAATCATAGGGGGCAGAGTTCCTCGTTAGGGCTCTTGAATCCACGTCTTGCTTTCTATGCGGTGGATACCCACGACTTGCTTTCTATGCGGTGGGAACCCACGTCTTGCTTTCTATGCGGTGGGAGTGTCCATGACGTGCTTTCTATGCGGTGGACATACCTAGTTGTAAGGACAGCTAGGCGACAACGGGAGGAGTGAACTCTCACTGGAGGGGGGATGTTGTACCTCCAGAACATTGGAACTTTAATGAATAAGTTTGAATAGAATTTTTACTAAAATACTGTCTTGGTGTTGTTTGCAATACTGGTTGAAAGGCTGTCTTAACGAACAATGTGCTTCGGAATTAAAACAAGGAATGTTTATGTTGAACAAGGAGCAGGTGTGAGGTCCCCACCCCGCCGTATCAACCAGCGGATTTGATGGTGAACCTGATGGCCACTGGATCTATTGCAAAAGCAAACAAAATGGTTCAGGGTTCCGACTAGCGGACGATCTCTCATCTCAAAGTGAGTCGAGTTCGAGCCTACTAGCAAGGAGATCTAGCTCCACCTCGCAGGGGAAGCGTACTTAAACTATCTAGCGATCCTAAGACCCACCTTCCAAGAGGAGAGGAACCCCGAGTGCCTTTTTTCCCATGTTTCAGAGGCACGTACCCTCGAGATTTCACCGGGCAATGAGTATTACTAATATCGAAGTAAGCACAATGGGGACAGAGAGTTCCCGACCAATCGGGGCCACCCATCTCGTAGGCATTGGCAACCCGAGCCAAGCCCCCACTTTCCACCCCCACACTCACACTTCCTTCTGTGACCTAATTACTACCACAAAGGTTGTTCAACATAAACATTCCTTGTTTTAATTCCGAAGCACATTGTTCGTTAAGGCAGTCCTTCAACCAGTATTGCAAAAAACACCAAGACAGTATTCTAGTAAAAATTCTACTCAAACTTATTCATTAAAATTCCAATGTTCTGGAGGTACAACATCCCCCCTCTAGCGAGAGTTCACTCCTCCCGTTGTCGCCTAGTTGCCCATACAACTAGGTATGTCCACCGCATAGAAAGCACATCATGGACACTCCCACCGCATAGAAAGCAAAACGTGGGTTCCCACCACATAGAAAGCAAGTCGTGGGTATCCACCGCATAGAAAGCAAGTCGTGGATTCAAGAGCCCTAACGAGGAACTCTGCCCCCTGTGATCAGTAGGGGGGTCATGACTGATTCAACATTGGGAATAAAATGAACATGTCGAGTTAAATTTCTCCTAGTAGACATTCTTTCCTATTGCAACCAACATACCCATCAATCATTTACTTCCTACTTTAGAACTTAATGTACGATGAATTCAATGCCGAGGTTTCTGTCGGATTTCTCCAACATGTTTGGGGATATGTTCATTCCTAACTAAACGCGTGCAATGTTAAATTAAACAACTTGAATGAAGTTATAACCTACCTCTTCCATTTCTTCGTCGATGGCCCGTGAGATGGCCGGTAATTGTTCGTCCATGGGAGCTTTTCCCTTCCCGTTCACCTTGCTCGTTCCTGCCTCGTGGTCGTGGGCTCCACCAAAGCGAGTCCTCTTAACCGGGGCCATTTTAAACTCACTACTTTAAATAATTAACTTGGAGAAAAGAGCTAATGTCCGCAAGTGTCATAACAAGCCAAATGATAGATTAGCAACATCAAACAATGCCTGCTACATGAGAGGTTTAGATTTTTCCATATAGCAATCATTATGGATGATGCATATTCCTATGGGAACCTGCTCTAAAGATAATTACTTGACTTACATGATTAAGAATAGTAGGATTTCACTGCTGGAATTATCAGAGAGATGAATTAAGTATGATTGATCTCTTTCCTAGCAACTAGATGATGCAGATTTATCTTATGCATATGTGTGAGGAAAGTCAACTCGTAGAGACTTAATAACAGGTTAATTTTTCCTTAATTACACCTTAATGCATAAAGGAAATGAATTTAATTTAGTTACAGTATTAATGGGTGATAGAAAAAGTGATTCTCTTAAATCTACACAATTACTAGCTTATCGACTAATTTCTATGCGGCCTAGAGAGAGAAAATTCTAATAATTATACACTAATCATTAATCGAGAATGATGAATGGCTGATAATTCAGCTATGGAATGATGATTACATAATAGAATATGGTTAAGGAGAATTTAGAGAGTAGTTATAGAGAATTACGATTAGGAATAAGCATAATAGACGAGGAAATTAGATGGTAATGAAAAGGATTTGCAGAAAGCATTAATTAAACCGTGGTTACCGTGATTGAGGGTTGATAATCTCTCGATTTTCTGATCTAATCGAACTTCTTGAGACGAGAATTCGGCAGCACCTCCCTCCTTGCTTCTTCCTCAGAAGGTGTGTGATCCGACAGCACCTTCCCAGTGTGTGTAGGTGTGTGTGTATGCACTGTGTGTGTGTGTGTGTGTGTGTGTGTGTGTGTGTGTATGAGCATAAGTGTGTGTGTGTGTGTGCAGGTCTTTAAATAGGCTCCTACAGGCTGAAAATCGACCAGCCCTGCTATTAGCATCTGGAGGAGCACTTAGTTCACTGCATTGGCAAGTCTAGTTGCCTACCCACCAAGTGTCCAGTTGGTTTAGTTAACTGGTTCTCACACTTAGTTGCAAGGTTGGAAACTTCCCAAGGACTCCCACAAGGCAAGAGGGCGCCCCCTAGCTGCTAAAGCTGGTATGGAGTGGCATGGAACCTGTTCCCAGACAGTCCCGGGCCCCCGGTGCCTCCCCGGATAATTATATGAAAAATTGGTTTTAGGCTAAAACGGGTCATACGAGTCAGATTTTGATGCCGTAAATTGCTATACAGAGGTCGAACTAAGACGTACTAGCCCGAGTACCTGGCATATTTAGCAGTCCCCGGGGTTCGAAAATACATTTTTTTCAAATTTGGGGTACGGGTGTAGTTTTTCGAGACGATCAAAACTAAACGGGTCGGGTGCCCGAAAACTTGCTATTTTTGGATTTTTTTTAACAAAAATTATTTTAATTCACATTTCGAAGCTTTAAAAAATTCTTAACATCATGGCACTGACAAAATTTGGAAAACTGCTAAAAATAGTAACTTATTCTATTATGATCATTACATGGTACATGGTGCTCTTTTTGGTCGGGGTTAGAGACCTTACAACCTCCCCAACGTGAAAAATTTGAGATGTCCTCATCTCAAGAATGTGTTTGGGTAATCCTTTATGAGTGTTGGTTCCTCCTCCCAAGTTGCATCTTCTTCAGGGTAATCCTTTCACTTTACCAGATGCTCCGTGATAGTTTTGTTGCGTAACTTCCTTTCCCTTGTTTCAAGTACGTAGTCAGATTGGAGCTCGAGTACTCCTTATGCTGGCATGATTATCTGATCTGGGTCCAAGAATTCATCAGGATTGGGGATATAGGGTTTGAGTAAGCTGACGTGGAACACATCATGAACCTTCAAGTTTGCAGGTAACTTTAGCTTGTAGGCTTGGTCACTTACAACCTTAACGATCTCGAATGGTCCACAATACCTTGGGCTAAGCTTCTTATATCTTCCTAGTGATAAGTTGCTTTTCTTTGGTCGGACTCTCAGAAAAACCTTATCCCCTTCTTTGAAGGTTCTTTCTGATCAGTTCTTATCTGCATAGTGCTTCTGTCTATCCTGAGCGGCCTGAATGTCCTGGCGAATAGCTCTAGTCTATGCTTCCATATCTTCTAACATCTTTCTAGAGGCTTCTACCCTGATGGTTGGATCTGAGAAGTTCAGTGGTGCTAAGCAGTCCTGTCCATAAAGAGCTTTGAAAGGTGACATTCCAATGCTTCTGTGTTCGGAAGAATTATAAGCATACTCCACCAAAGGTAGATATTGTAACCACTTCTTTGGCTCTTGTGAACAATAGGCTGTGAGAATGTCCTCGATGACTTGATTAACTCTTTCAGTTTGCCCATCTGTCTGCGGATGATACGTTGTACTAAAGGCTAAATGTGACCCAATAGATTGGAAAAGAGAAGTCCAAAATTTTGATGTAAACTTGGCATCTCAATCACTGACGATACGCTTGGGCAGACCATGTAACCTAAAAATCTCCTTCATGAATACCTGGATAACATCTAAAGCAGTAAAGGTTGTCTTTACGGGTATTAGATGAGCCACTTTTGTGAGCATATCAACAACCACGAAAACAGAATCATAACCTCCTATAGAAGGTAATCCTGTAACAAAATCCATACTGATGCATTCCCATTCCTTGTTCAACATAAACATTCCTTGTTTTAATTCCGAAACACATTGTTCGTTAAGACAACCTTTCAACCAGTATTGCAAACAACACCAAGACAGTATTCTAGTAAAAATTCTACTCAAACTTATTCATTAAAATTCCAATGTTCTGGAGTTACAACATCCCCCCTCCAGCGAGAGTTCACTCCTCCCGTTGTCGCCTAGCTGCCCATACAACTAGGTATGTCCACCGCATAGAAAGCACGTCATGGACACTCCCACTGCATAGAAAGCAAGACATGGGTTCCCACCGCATAGAAAGCAAGTCATGGGTATCCACCGCATAGAAAGCAAGTTGTGGATTCAAGAGCCCTAACGAGGAACTCTGCCCGCTGTGATCAGTAGGGGGGTCAGGACTGATTCAACATTGGGAATAAAATGAACATGTCGAGTTAAATTTCTCCTAGTAGACATTCTTTCCTATTGCAACCAGCATACCCGTCAATCATTTACTTCCTACTTTAGAACTTAATGTATGATGAATTCAATGCCGAGGTTTCCGTCGGATTTCTCCAACATGTTTGGGGATATGTTCATTCCTAACTAAACGCGTGCAATGTTAAATTAAACAACTTGAATGAAGTTATAACCTACCTCTTCCATTTCTTCGTCGATGGCCCGTGAGATGGCCGGTAATTGTTCGTCTATGGGAGCTTTTCCCTTCCCGTTCACCTTGCTCGTTCCTGCCTCGTGGTCGTGGGCTCCACCAAAGCGAGTCCTCTTAACCGGGGCCATTTTAAACTCACTACTTTAAATAATTAACTTGGAGAAAAGAGCTTGTGTCCGCAAGCGTCATAACAAGCCAAATGATAGATTAGCAACATCAAACAATGCCTGCTACATGAGAGGTTTAGATATTTCCATATAGCAATCATTATGGATGATGCATATTCCTATGGGAACCTGCTCTAAAGATAATTACTCGACTTACGTGATTAAAAATAGTAGGATTTCACTGATGGAATTATCAGAGAGATGAATTAAGTATGATTCATGTCTTTCCTAGCAACTAGATGATGCAGATTTATCTTATGCATATGTGTGAGGAAAGTCAACTCGTAGAGACTTAATAACAGGTTAATTTTTCCTTAATTACACCTTATTGCATAAAGGAAATGAATTTAATTTAGTTACAGTATTAATGGGTGATAGAAAAAGTGATTCTCTTAAATCTACACAATTACTAGCTTATCGACTAATTTCTATGCGGCCTAGAGAGAGAAAATTCTAATAATTATACACTAATCATTAATCAAGAATGATGAATGGCTGATAATTCAGCTATGGAATGATGATTACATAATAGAATATGGTTAAAGAGAATTTAGAGAATAATTATAGAGAATTACGACTAGGAATAAGTATAATAGACTAGGAATTTAGATGGTAGAGAAAGGAATTTACAGATAGCATTAATTAAACCGTAGTTACCGTGATTAAGGGCTGATAATCTTCTCGATTTTCTGATCTAATCGAGCTTCTTGAGATGAGAATTCGGCAGCACCTTCCTCCTTGCTTCTCCTTCAAAAGGTGTGTGAACCGGCAGCACCTTCCTAGTGTGTGTAGGTGTGTGTGAATGCACTGTGTGTGTGTGTGTATGAGCATAAGTGTGTGTGTGTGTGTGTGTGCAAGTCTTTAAATAGGCTCCTACAGGCTGAAAATCGACCTGTGTTGCTAAATGCATCTGGGAGCTTCTCCAGTTAAGCATGGCAAGTCCAGTTCCCTACCCACCAAGTGTCAGCTTGCCTTGGTTAACTGGTTCTGAGACTAAGTTACTGGCTTGGCAGCTTTCCCAGGACTCCCACAAGGCAAGAGGGCGCCCCCTAGCTGCCAAAGCTGGTTTGGAGTGGGCTGGAACCTGTTCCCACACAGCCTCGGGCCCCCAGTACCTCCCCGAACAATTTTTAGGAAATTTGGTTCTAGGCTAAAACGGGTCGTACGAGTCGGATTTTGATGCCGAAAATTGCTACACACAGCTCGAACTAAGACGTACTGGTCCGAATACCTGCCATATTTAGCAGCCCCCGGGGTCCGAAAATGCATTTTTTGAAATTCGAGGCGCAGATGCAGTTTTTCGAGACGGTCAAAACTAGACGGGTCGGGTGCCCAAAAACTTGCTATTTTTGGAATTTTTTTACAAAAATTATTTTACTTTACATTTCGAAGCTTTAAAACATTTTGAACATCATGGCACTGACAGAATTTGAAAAACTGCTAAAAATAGTAACTTATTCTATTATGATCATTACATGGTACACGGTGCTCTTTTTGGTCGGGTTCAGAGACCTTACAACCTCCCCAACGTGAAAAATTTGAGATGTCCTCATCTCAAGAATGTGTTTGGGTAATCCTTTATGAGTGTTGGTTAGTCCTCCCAAGTTGCATCTTCTTCAGGGTAATCCTTCCACTTTACCAGATGTTTCATGATAGTTCTGTTGCGTAATTTCCTTTCCCTTGTTTCAAGTACATAGTCAGGTTGGAGCTTGAGAACTCCTTGTGCTGGCATGAATATCTGATCTGAGTCCAAAAATTGATCAGGGTTAGGAATATAGGGTTTGAGTAAGCTGAAGTGGAATACATCATGAACCTTCAAGTTTGCAGGTAACTTTATCTTGTAGGCTTGGTCACTTACAACCTTAATGATCTCGAATGGCCCACAGTACCTTGGGCTAAGCTTCTTATATCTGCCTAATGATAAGTTGCTTTTCTTTGGTCGGACTCCCAGAAAAACCTTATCCCCTTCTTTGAAAGTTCTTTCTGAACGGTTCTTATCTGCATAGTGCTTCTGTCTATCCTGAGCGGCCTGAATGTCCTGGCGAATAGCTCTAGTCTATGCTTCCATATCTTCCAACATCTTTCTAGAGGCTTCTACCCTGATGGTTGGATCTGAGAAGTTCAGTGGTGCTAAGCAGTCCTGTCCATAAAGAGCTTTGAAAGGAGACATTCCAATGCTTCTGTGTTCGGAAGAATTATAAGCATACTCCACCAAAGGTAGATATTGTAACCACTTCTTTGGCTCTTGCGAACAATAGGCTCTGAGAATGTCCTCGATGACTTGATTAATTCTTTCAGTTTGCCCATCTATCTTGGATTTTTCATATCAGCTGAAGGGATTTCCATGGACCCAGACACAGTCAAGGACATCGTTGATTGGCCTCAACCATCCACTGTCAGCGAAGTAAGAGGATTTCTTGGGATAACGGGATGGTACAGGATTTTTGTCAAGGACTATGCGCGTATTGCTGCACCTTTGACGTAACTCCTAAAGAAAGGGATGAGGATCTAATGGAAGACCGAGCACGAGTCTAGCTTTGCTAAACTAAAAGAGTTCTTGGTCTCAACTCCTATTTTAAAGCTTCCAGATTTCAGTAAGGAATTTGAAGTAGCAACCGATGCTAGAAAATTTGCTCTAGGTGGAGTTCTTACTCAAGAAGAAAGACTAGTGGCGTATACTTCGCGAAAGCTGAGAGATCATGAGAAGAATTATCCTACTCATGACTTGGAAATTTTAGCAGTTATTCATGCGTTGAAGTTATGGAGACATTATCTTCTGGGGCGCAAGTTTCAGCTGGTTACAGACCACAAGAGCTTAAAATGGATTTTTACTCAACCTATTCTCAATATGCGACAACGACGATGGATAGATCTATTACAGGAATATGACCTTGACATAAAGTATAGACCAGGGAAGGAAAATGCAGTTGCAGATGGTCTTAGCCGAAAATCCTTTCTCGGAGCTATCTCTATTCCAAATAACCCTATCTGGGATAGAATCAAAGAAGCATCTTTAGTAGATCCAGAGTACCAACGTATAGTATCACTAGTCCAGCAGAATAAGATGCCTGAAGCTAAAGATTACTCTCTTATGGGAGGATGTCTTTACTACAGACATAGACTCTGTGTACCCAGAGATCCAGCCCTAAAGAAAACCATTTTGTATGAAGCACACGATAGCCCTACATCCGGACATCCAGGCTATGCTAAGACTCTTCATGCTGTCAGGAGGAGTTATTTTTGGACTGGGATGAAAGGGGCATACTTCACTATGTGAGGCAATGTCTTTCTTGTCAGCGGATAAAGGCCGAAAGAATCAAGTTACCAGGGCAACTTCAACCTCTTGACATACCCCAGATGAAATGGGAATGCATCAGTATGGATTTTGTTACAGGATTACCTTCTACAGGAGGTTATGATTGTGTTTTTGTGGTTGTTGATATGCTTACAAAAGTGGCTCATCTAATACTCGTAAAGACAACCTTTACTGCTTCAGATGTTAGCCGGGTATTCATCAAGGAGATTTTTAGGTTACATGGTCTGCCCAAGCGTATCGTCATGCATGTAGCCATGATAAGCACATTTTCTAGCACCATGGGAAGCCCCCATGAGAAGGAACGTTTTGAAAATCATACAAAAAGTGGTAATAAGCTGATGAGTCTTGATCCCTAAGAGTACTATTTTGAGGGTGAATTGGGAGAACCAACCTACAATATTTGGAAAGAAATTGGGTGATCCCATCTACCGTATTGTCTACGGGAGAAACTAACAAAATCAGTCTACACACTCGGACTGTTCAAGCTTTCTCCCCTTCTTCATGCAATGAAAAAAGTTTTCTTGACATCATAGGAATAATTCATGAGAGAAGATATTATGAAAGATATACAAAAAATGCTACGAGACCTTCAAGAAGTCTCACAAGTCTTGAACTCCAAATTTTTCATTTCATAGCTAATTCATCCATTGATGGCTATAAGATTTAATAAAATTACTGAAAGAAGAAAAGGGAGGATGCATGAAAGGAAAGGTTTGTAGAATAGATCTATCTAATGAGCCTTGAATTCATGTGCAATCTATGTTCCTTCATTAGCGTGTACTACTCCAACCAATATTGTGATGTATTGAGGGTATTTTATGCTTGCATTTGGAAGTAATTAAAAAGAAAACCTTCACTACCTTAGGTACAGTACTCCAATCAATATTGTTATGTATTGGGGGTATTTCATGCTTTCATTTGAGACTAAATAAAATGAAAAAACTTATGCACTTGTTATGAACTTTGTGTTTTCTCTCTTGCTTGGCAGAAGCGTTTATGAGGATAAGGGACACATGCCTAAGTTGTCTTCTTGAATCTACAAGTTATTTCTCCCATATGCATGCACCTTGAAAGGTTGCACAAAATTATCATCACCTGCTTGCTTTACAACGTACGACATACTTGCCAAGTGATACCTTGCCATCCTCGACATATGACCATGGTCAGTGTAGGAGTCCCTCCACGAATGTGGAGGGTTGTGTTGATGGTGATGTTTTTGGTCCACAAGCCCCTTTGCAAACTATCATGCAAGGACAAGGATGAAGACTGCACACTCTTTCATGTTTGGATGTGATAATAACATATCATCAACAACATGCAAGGTAATGCACCTCCAACATAAGATAGCAACACCATCAACATGATGGTCACTTCTGCCCTCTCATAGGTACTCAAAATGAAGAGCAAGCCCGTTATGTTCATGACACATAATTTGGAGGCATTGCTTGCATTGTACATGCCTATCCCTGCATACGAGGGCTCACTCTTCTATGCTGCCATTGACACATGGTTCATTGCATACATATTATACAGGAACTATGTCCTCCTCCTGTGGGATTTGCGGTGCACGTCTTTGGCCATGTGAAATGAAGAATGAACATACGCTATCAAGATATTGTTGCAAAGGTGGGAAAGTCTCCCTCTTTGCTCTTGCAGGACCACCATATGTATTGGAGAGGCTACTCAATAATAGTGATGCTGTGAGTGAGTCTTTCAGAAGAAACATCAGGAGTTACAATAGTGTGATGGCATTTGCATCTCTTGGAGCTACCATTGATGAGACAATGATGTGCAGGTTTGGTGCATATTGCTTCCATGTACATGGTAGTCTGTATCATCAAATTGGTTCTTTGTTGCCACATGAAGCAAGGGTGCCAAATTCTTCACATATGTATGTATATGATACTGAGTAGCACGAGGTTTGAAAATAATATGACTTCCTTGGATGGTTTGGATTTTTCCACTCTTGAAGCATTGTCAATGATGATGCAATCATGTAATCTATATGTGAATGCCTTCTACAATGTTGGTAGAATGTTGTGTGATAGCCCTGGTGTGGAGATCAAAATGACAATTTATGAGAATAGAAATACTTCTAGGTAGTACTTGATACCTGTTGGCAATGAGGTTGCTGCCATTATGTCGGGTCAAGGGGAAGTAAAAGAAATTGGCCATCAAGACATTGTGATAAATTGTCAAGATGGAAGGTTGCAAAGGATTTCAAATTACACAGGTCGTACATGCCACTACTATATGTTCTTTTGTTTCCACGGGGAGAAGATGGGTGGCATGTCAAGATTCCTTATGCTAATGTGCATGGCCCTTTGGATGCCTTGTTTGGTCGACAATGTGTCACTCATTAAGAGTATTATCAATATTGGCTCTACAAGTTTGTACTAATACAAACTCATGCTTGCTTTGCGTGGGTTGTTTACTTCAGCAACTTATGGTCGATGAATATTGTGCCATCGAGGAGTGTCACCTTGCATGGGTTAGTAGAAATTAGCAGACGTTGACGGCAGAATTGTACACAAGCTTGGCTGACATGGTGCATTTGTCTGAGAGTGATGTTGTTCTTGGACGATCTACAAGTCAAAGAATTGTCTTACCCTCATCTTTTATACGCGACCCTCAACACGTGTACCGATTGTATTAATATTATTGCAATTGTCCATGCAAAGAGAAAGCCAGACCTATTTATCACATTCGCATGTAAATGACGCATTGCTTCCAGGACAAGTTTCTGTTGATCAACCAGACATAACCACCAGGGTTTTCTTCCTAAAACACTCGAGCATGATGAAGTACATCTTGAAGAAAGATATTTCTAGGAAACGGGTGTCTTACATGTTCGTCATGGAGTTCCAAAAGAGAGTCTTGCCACATTCTCATACATGATTGATTCTAGATCCTTGATGTAATCCTCAATCAGTATTTGACTACAACAAGATGGTTTGTGCAGAGCTGTCAGATCAAAATTGATTTCCAGTGTTGCATGATATCATTGTTAGTTGTAACATTCATGGCCCATGTGGTGGGTTCAATAGTTCATCACTTTGCATAGTTGATGGGCATTGTATTAGAAAACATCCACATCCATTTTGTAGCACATGCAATATCCCTGTTCAAGGTCAGCTTGCCGAACTACTTAGACTATGCAAGTTGATTGTGTGGGATGAAGCTCCTATGATGCATAGATACGCCTTTGAGGATTTGGACAGTTCTTTGCAAGATATCATGTGCTCAAGAAGCCCATTCACTGGAAAAGTGTTACTTCTTGGAGGAGATTTTAGGCAAATCTTACCAGTGGTGTTTAAGGAAACACGTGCAGACATTGTTGATGCTACGCTTTGCCAATCACACTTGTGGAATCATGTGATTATCCTTAAATTGACACATACCATGCGTGTTGGAGATGGTGATGTTGCAAATTATGCCTATAGAGAATGGCTTATGGATGTAGGAAGTGGGACTTTGAGAAGTGGTGATGAGCAGAAGATGGTGATTCCCCATCACATGGTGCTTTCTTCGTCTTCATTAGATGTATTGATAGGTTTCATTTATTCAAAATTGGATCAAGATGTGGGCCATGCAGAATACTTTAAAGAGCGAGCCATCCTTGCTCCCAAAAAATCAAATGTTGATATTCTCAATGCTAAGGCCCTGTATGCAATGAAAGGTGATGTTGTGCAATACTTTAGTGCTAACTCTGTGGTGGAAATTTGATGCAAGATTCATTCTTATACTCTATGGAGTTTTTGAATGGGCTAAACATGGGTGGTGGATTTCCAACACATTGCTTGAAGTTAAAGATGAGCACCCCAATAATTCTACTATGAAACCTTGACCCAAGTCAAGATCTATGCAATGGGACACACTTGGTGTGCAAGGCATTTCACGCTAGAGTTTTGGAGGTAGAAGGTGTTAGAGGTACATGGGTTGGGACCAAGGTTTTCATCCCTTGAATATGTTTTGTGCATTTTGACACCGATTTGCCATTTGTTCTTGGATGAAGATAATTTCCAATTAGATTGGCTTTTTGTATGATGATAAATAAGTCACAGGGCCAAAGCATTGCCGTGTTGGGCCTATACTTGGTGACACCGGTCTTCACTCATGGACAATTGTATGTTGCATTGTCACACGCACGCTTAGCTCCTGGAGTGAAGATTCTTTTGCGCGACGTTGACGTGAACAAAACAAGTATAGTAACAATAAACGTTGTGTACCATGAGATATGAAACAATTCCATATGAAGGCTTCAATCCTTCTTATCATTGTCTTCTTCTTTGTGTATGTTTCAATTCAAAAAATATTTCGTGAAATTATTCTCTACCTTGTTCCATAACATATACTAAACTATGTCATGTGAAAGTTTTGTTCCTTCCTCACATTGTCATTTTTGAGGTTTCCATTTGGCTATATAGATCATGGATCAAGTTTCTTACATCTCCGAGATGTCCTTTCTGTTAAATGTAGAAGATCATTCACATCGTGGTATGTTTTTGTCCACCATTAAGGCATTATGTGGAGACTTATTGTGTTTCTTTTGAGACCTTGATTTTTTTTGTGTGGTTTAAGCAGAGCCACGTTTTTGGTTCACCCCTTTGCCGCATGAAAAAAATGTTAGGACCATCCGCAAGCACTACAAGACCAGGTGTGTGTGCATGAAATTGGGAATTCTCTTGGCATAAAGTAAGATTCATGGATTTTTTGTTTCTTTTTGTGTTGTGGACCTTAGGAAGTTGCCATCTATTGATATTTTTACATTGCGTATTTTGGCATACTCCTCTGACATTGAGTACGGTGTCTACTTGGTAAGGAAGGAGTGCATGTCTTCCCAAGATGAAGATGATGCTCAGTGGTTTTCTAGATATGAAGGATACTCTATTCCCAATGATTGGGAGTACCTCCAGAGTTCTAGGTTCTCTGAGTTGATCTACCAAATCTACTTGCCTAACAACTTGCATGTTTGGTAGTTCCATACATAGTTGCAATAATTGCTACATGTAAATGGATGGATTGTATTAATTTAAAAGGAAAATTAACAACGTTGGGATGGAAAGACAACCCTTAATTTAGGAATGGAGAAACTCCGAGCCAATCGCCAATTGCCAATTGCATGATGAAGCGAGCTACATTGCCCCCTAGATCATTTGTGGCACATTAGTGCCCTTGAATGAGTTTGTTTTCTATGAAAAACATATCAACAAATTTGCCATGCCCCTCATCTCTTATGGGAAAGATTTTTACATTTTTTGACTGAGGACTATCAGCACATATTGGAGTCGAGATATGAATCCTTGGATGGATGTGTACAGGTTGCTGAAGGATATGTGTTGAGAAATTTTCATAACAATCTTGGTACATTTCGGTGAAGTTTAACTGAATATCTTGGAATTCCAATGCTTGATGAGCGCTTTGTGACACGTGACAAAAACAACTTGCTTTTCCAAGAACAATGCTTTGATACCACACAAGAGCTATCTATGTCACATGCAATGGAGCGGACTCTTAATGAAGATCAAAGGATTTCTTTTTTGAAAATTTTGCATGGATTGACTGTTGATGGTGGGGCTAATTTTTTCCTAGATGGGCATGCAAGGACTAGAAAAACTTATATGTATAGTTTTTTGTTGTCATGCATACATGGAGAAGGAGGAGTTGCATTGGCCACAAAGTCCTTTGGTATTTCAACATTGCTACTAAAGAATGGACGCACTGCACATTTCAGGTTCAAGATATCCTTGGAGCTCAATAATTGTAGCACATGCAATATCCTTGTTCAAGGTCATCTTGCTGAATTGCTTAGACTATTCAAGTTGATTGTGTGGGATGAAGCTCCTATGATGCATTGATACGCCTTTGAGGATTTGGACATTTCTTTGCAAGATATCATGTGCTCAAGAAGGCCATTCACTGGAAAAGTGTTAATTCTTGGAAGAGATTTTAGGCAAATCTTACCAGTGGTGTTTAAGGGAGCACGTGCAGACATTGTTGATGCTACACTTTGTCAATCACACTTGTGGAATCATTTGAATATCCTTAAATTGACACATAACATGCGTGTTGGAGATGGTGATGTTGCAAATTATGCCTATAGAGAATGGCTTATGGATGTAGGAAAATGGGACTTTGAGAAGTGGTGATGAGCAGAAGATGGTGATTCCCCATCACATGGTGCTTTATTCGTCTTCATTAGATGTATTGATAGGTTGCATTTATTCAAAATTGGATCAAGATGTGGGCCATGCAGAATACTTTAAAGAGCGAGCCATCCTTTCTCCCTAAAAATCAGATGTTGATATTCTCAATGCTAAGGACCTGTATGCAATGAAAGGTGATGTTGTGCAATACTTTAGTGCTGACTCTGTGGTGGAAAATTTGATGCAAGATTCATTCTTATACTCTGTGGAGTTTTTGAATGGGCTAAACATGGGTGGTGGATTTTCAACACATTGCTTGGAGTTAAAGATGAGCGCCCCAATAATTCTACTATGAAACCTTGACCCAAGTCAAGATCTATGCAATGGGACACGCTTGGTGTGCAAGGCATTGCACGCAAGAGTTTTGGAGGTAGAAGGTATTACAGGTACATGGGTTGGGACCAGGGTTTTCATCCCTCAAATATGTCTTGTGCATTTTGACACCGATTTGCCATTTTTTCTTGGACGAAGATAGTTTCCAGTTAGATTGGCTTTTTGTATGATGATAAATAAGTCATAGGGCCAAAGCATTGTCGTGTTGGGCCTACTCTTGGTGACACCGGTCTTCACTCATGGACAATTGTATGTTGCATTGTCACGCGCACGCTCAGCTTCTACTGGAGTGAAGATTCTCTTGTGCGACGTTGACGTGAACAAAACAACTGTAGTAACAATAAAAATTGTGTACCATGAGATATTAAACAATTCCATATGAAGGCTCCAATCCTTCTTATCATTGTCTTCTTCTTTGTGTATGTTTCAACTCAAAAAATATTTCATGAAATTATTCTCTACCTCTCTCCATAACATATACTAAACTATGTCATGTGAAAGTTTTGTTCCTTCCTCACATTGTCATTTTTGAGGTTTCCATTTGGCTATATAGATCATGGATCAGGTTTCTTACATCTCCGAGATGTCCTTTCTGTTAAATGTAGAAGATCATCCACATCCTGGTATGTTCTTGTCCACCATTAAGGTATTATGTGGAGACTTATTGTGTTCCTTTTGATACCTTGATTTTTTTTGTGTGGTTTAAGCAGAGCCACGTTTTTGGTGTGCACCTTTGCCGCACGAAAAAAATGTTAGGACCATCCGAAAGCACTACAAGACCAGGTGTGTGTGCATGAAATTGGGAATTCTCTTGGCATAAAGTAAGATTCATGGATATTTTTGTTTCTTTTTGTGTTGTGGACCTTAGGAAGTTGCCATCTATTGATATTTTTACATTGGGTATTTTGGCGTACTCCTCTGACATTGAGTACGATGTCTACTCGGTAAGGAAGGAGTGTGTGTCTTCCCAAGATGAAGATGATGCTCAGTGGTTTTCTAGATATGAAGGATACTCTATTCCCAATGATTGGGAGTACCTCCAAAGTTCTAGGTTCTCTGAGTTGATCTACCAAATCTACTTGCCTAACAACTTACATGTTTGGTAGTTCCATACATAGTTGCAATAATTGGTACATGTAAATTGTTGGATTGTATTATTCTAAAAGGAGATTAACAACCTTGGGATGGAAAAACAACCCTTAATTTAGGAATGGAGAAACTCCGAGCCAATTGCCAATTGCATGATGAAGCGAGCTACATTGCCCCCTAGATCATTTGTGGCACATTAGTGCCTTTGAACGAGTTTGTTTTCTATGACGATTGAATGCGTTGATGATAAAGATGTCTCGAGTTTCTAATGCCCGTGCCATATAGCAACATTCAACCTTGGCTACTAGAAATAATTGAAGCATACTTCTGCGTGCTAATTGGATTCACTGTCTTGATGTACTAAAGCATGCCTTGCTTTGAACTATGCTGGTAGGGTAAATTAATGAATATGTTGTTTTGTTTGGTTTTATGCTTTTGCTGCTTGATCTACATTGCATGAAGCCATAGAGTATACTTAAATTAAGTTTTGAGACCTTGTGTAAAGTGTGAGCTGTGTCCTAAAGTATGAGTCAAGGAGAGAAGAATGGAATGATCCCACGTGCCGTGGAGCAAGGCTATAGAGCTACTTAAAGCTCATTTCATGAATGAATAAACACAACTCTATTTTTCACTACATGCTTGTCTGTGGTGAGCCTGTGCTAAGCTAAGTCAATACTCAAGATTGTGTTAATGAGTCCAAGATAATTCTATCTTGGAACCTAATTCACTTGAGTGATAATCTTGCGCACACACACACACACACACACACACACACACATTCACTATGTTTCTCTTTCATCCACCCTAGCTAGCACAATCCCATTCCCAACAAGTGGTATCAGAGTTTTGGTGTGCTAGCTAGGTCATTACCATGCATTTGTGTTAGTATGATTAGCACTTGGTAGGATTAGCATTCCTTTGCATTGCATAATTCTCTTTTGTTTAATCACATGTTAATCACTCTTTTTTTTGAAGCTAATTAACGATGGGATATGCACCCTTGAAAGGATGTGCCACTACCCACGTTCATTGAGCTGATGAAGGAGGATAGGTCATCATTAGCAATTGCTAAACAAGCACTTTTTTATCAATGGTTGCATTTTAGATTGCCCGTTTTGTGTCGATTTTTGCTAAGTCTTCGTCTTAATTAGTTTCATCAACTCCCATCCCTTCTTTTGCATTACCCACATCTTCTCAAAGAGATCCTTGCAAGCTTGCCATAGAGCTTTTAAGCCCACCGATCCAGCACCAGGAGCTCCTCAAACCTCATCTCCTATTTGTGCTTAAAAATAGGCGTGTATGTGTTGTTTTTGTGGGTGAAGCACTACAGAACCGAGAGGAAATATCTTACGTTTGGCTTACAACTCATGTGGATCCCATTGAGCCCCTTGGTCTAGCACAAACAATCAAAGCTATTGTGTCGTTGGTGGTTTGTGGGTTCAAAGTGGGCTCCCTTAGGCGAGCAATTTGGGTGGATCTCTGGCTGGCGGTAAAGACAAGGTCGGGTCCGCCAGGCTTTTGTTCCCACACTGAAGCGCGCTATTGTGGACTCCACCCGGCCGTGTGCTACACTTGAAGCCCTTTTTGGGTCCCGCCCCTATGGGCCCCCCCTTCTCACGGCTGCCTAGTGTTTATTGCCTTGTAAGCCCTTCTCGCGGCTGCCTAGTGTTTATCGCCTTGCAAGCTTCCAAGGCCACAAAAGAGCACGACCCCATGGTCCAGCTCGGCTAAAGGGCATCGATGCTAAAAGACTCAAACCCTCATAGGGGTGCTATCCCCCAGCCATTGGCCCAACCATCTGAAGCTCCAAGACCTCTAGGGCAAGCTCCAACTCTGCAGCATCAAAGGCATCAAAGAACCCAACATGAGGCTACGAAGACACACCAAGAAAAAGCATTAAAGAGAAGGGCGAGCATTCAAAAATCTTTCCAAATGGCACTCAAAGTGTTTCGAACTTCAAAAAAAAGCTTTTCCAAAGCAAAAATGTCATGAAGAGGGGCTTCACACCCGTGAAGAGGTGCTTCACTTCGACAAAGAAATTTCTCTCTCTCTCTCTCTCTCTCTCTCTCTCTCTCTCTCTCTCTCTCTCTCTCTCTCTCTCTCTCTCTCTCTCTCTCTCTCTCCCTCCTTGCAATGAAATGAATTTAACGAAGCACAATAATTTCAAATAAAATTCACATCTTTTGTGCTCGTGTAAAGAGGTAGACACTAGCTAGGAAAGTCTTCTAAGCTAAGACGCCTCTATTAGCACAAATGGGGGAGAAGGGGATAGAAAAATTCAACAGGGAGGGGTTCACACCTGGAAAACAAAGTTAAGAGGATACCTAATGAAAAAATGTTTACGGTCTATCATCAGCACTACCTTAGAGCAACAAGACAAACCCGATGGAGTGCACACTAGGGCATCTACTCTCATAGAAAGTGCACATAATTTGGCCAAAAACAAACAAGCATTAGGAATCATCATCACCTCCTTGCATGACAACTATGTGCATTTTTTTAGACGACTGTAAGCATGCACATGAGGCCTGGCATGTCCTAGAAAGTAATTCTGGAGCCAGGGCCAAAAGAAGTAAAGTTAGTCTCAAAAGACAACTTTACAAGATCGCTATGATTGAAGGGGAGGACATTGCTAGCCTAGTAAATAGGCTTAAGAGCATTGTCATGCAGCTCACTTACATCCAAGTTGAAGTACGAGAAGACGACAAAGTGGCCATACTATCAAGTGCACTACCACCTTATTATGACCACTTAGTCACAATTATTGAAGAAAAAGAACTGGATCCACCTTTCCAAGATGTTATCAACTCAATCCAAGCAGAAGAAAGAAAGCAAAAAGGTTCATTAACATCATCAGGAGTGGCGTTTGTCACGACATCCTCAAGGGGAATATATTTGCCATCGACATCATCAATTGGAAGACAATGTTATGAATGTGGAAGAATGGGTCACGTAGCGAGAGACTGCTACACAAAAAAAACATTGCAACAAATGCGGTAACAAGGAACACCCTCCTTCTCAATGCTACTGAAATGGAGGCAATAGCAATGGAGAAAGCAGCAGTAGTAGAAACAACAATAGAAGCTACTAAGGGAAGAGACCTATTAAAGGGTCAGCTCACATGGTAGAAGACAAAGAAGACGAAGGCGAGGACAACCTTGTCTTTTATGAAGATGTACTTTGAAGATGCAGCCTCTCCACTTGTAGGGGAGGAATTTTTTCTGTGTGGATCTTATCATCCTGTGTGGATTTTGTCAACCTGTCTGGATATGACCATCCTATGTGGATATTGCATCTTCGATATTTTGTCTTAGTCCAAACCTCAAGGAGAGGATTGTAAAGTGTGAGCTTTGTCCTAAAGTATGAGTCAAGGAGAGAAGAGTGGAATTATCCCACATGCTATGGAGAAAGGATGTAGAGCTACTTAAAGCTCATTTCATGAATGAATAAACACAACTCTATTTTGTATTGCATGCTTGTGTATGGTGATCATGTGCTAAGATAAGTCAATACTCAAGATTGTGTTTATGAGTCCAAGATAATTCTATCTTGGAACCTAATTCACTTGAGTGATAATGTTGCTTACTCACACTCACACACTTGCACTATGTTTCTCTTTCATCCACCCTAGCTAGCACAATCCCATTCCCAACACCTTGGCTGAGATGATATTTGTGTCAAAAAAATATGAAGTACTACCTTTGTGGCTTGGGGACATAAGGTAGCATGTCTTTAGAAAAGAGGTTCCGGTCACTACAACTATGTTTAGCTATGTGAGCTTCAAAGGTTGAAATGAAATACTTGGAAGCTCGATAGATCCGAGAATATTTTCCACTACCTAAATTTCATTGTGAAAGTTATCTTCAGGTTTACAAGTAGGAATTGTCTTGCTCCTTTAGATTTGGTTCACTTTTTGCACTCTCAAATAATTGGGAGGCACTTTCTAGACCCCATTATTAGTTGTCGTAAATGACCATTGTAGACAACTTCAGAATGCACATCAAACCACTTCAACTAGATATTTTATTGTATTGATGCATATGCACAAGCCTCAAGTTTGTTTTCTTTTTGCAAACAACAAACTTCCTCCTATGAAACCCTTTGATTTTGAAAATTAGGGACCATTTGGCCCCTGTTATGATGTGTATCCATAAAGGATGTATAATGTAGAACTTGTGGAAGGTTCAAACAAGATGGTAGAGTTTGTGGATTTTATTTGCAAAAAGGGTAGTCAATGTATGATGAGTGTAGGGAATTTGGACATTATTATAGTTATTATATAGTGCCAATTGGAACTCCACCAAAGCATCATTTACCACTAATTATTTTGTTTGTTTCCTAAGAGTTTTGATATTTTGCATGGAGTGGACAATGTAAATTAAGAATAAAATCTTTCGGTGTTTGAAGGTCCATTGGTATTGCATTTGGAGTTATTTCTTTTCAAAAAAGACATCAAAATCTCAAAACTAAGTGTTGCCTTCTATTTTAAGTGTTACATATGTGTGATATTTTTCATGTTTTTTCATCTCATTATGTGGGAATGTTGAAATTTTATGGCTTATGTGTACATAAATGAGTAGATTTGTGCGGCTCTTACTGCATGTTTGTGAGTGATCAAGAGCTAAGATTTTG
Organism: Adiantum capillus-veneris; assembly: GCF_014529385.1. Classification (NCBI taxonomy): domain Eukaryota; kingdom Viridiplantae; phylum Streptophyta; class Polypodiopsida; order Polypodiales; family Pteridaceae; genus Adiantum; species Adiantum capillus-veneris. The sequence goes on along the minus strand of NC_140956.1, from coordinate 20,846,787 downwards.
ACACAAATTTAAGAGTTGCATTGGTGTTAATAGTGTGCTCTTTTGGTTCACACCAACATATGGTTCACATAATATAGTTATTATGTTGATTCAATTCTCTGTACACTTTGATTGTCATGAAAAGCTGATGTTATGATGTTTCTTGGATGGGGTTGAAATGTTCTAGTTATGGATGTCAATTCAAAGAAGGCATTGGAGACTATCTACATTTAGTTGATGCTTCATCATCCACCATTTCATATCTATGGTAACCTATAAGTATATCCTTTGTAAAATTTTTAGGTTGGTATTCAAACTGACAATTTTCTCATGTAGATCCATCTGGTTGGAGAGTCCCACTCACTACGCACAACGTAGTACACATTGTCGAGAGCTTTGAAGTTGTTAGGTAAGGAACATCAATGAAGCACAATGCTATTTTATATTTTGGTTGGTTATTGAACTTATTGTACTTAACCTGTTGGCTTGCAAGAATCATTATTATCGTGACAACATTTCAATGGAAGTGCATGAGTTTTTTGGCAGATTGCAAGGATACTTTCACATCTGTGTGACTTTGAACCATAATCCAGGTTCAGCTCGCATACGGGTTCACGAGCTTGAAGATCGGTTGCCGGCCAATGCAAAATACTCTCATAGGGATAGGTTTAAAAATTGGAGGATCGTATCGTACACGCTGCATGAGGGCCGTTGTTGTTTTGATAGGAGCATTCGTTGTGTGGGCCCATGGGTTCTACAAGTACCAAATACATCCCAAAGGTTGTCATTTTGAAGTTACAAATGTTTTGTTAATTAAAATTTAGCGGCTTTCAAAAAACTTGTTCTTTAGAAACGAATATTAAGTTATGCTTGCAAAGACTACTTACAATAATGGAAGTGGATTGTTTTTCTTTTAGTTTCCCCTCTCTCTCTCTCTCTCTCTCTCTCTCTCTCTCTCTCTCTCTCTCTCTCTCCCCTCCCAAAACGTGCAATCTTTTATATTTATGTTCTATTGTTGTTATGTTCATTCAATTCTCTATGAACTTTCTGTTGTCGCACAAAGTCGATGTGATTTAGGTTAATAACATAAAGCATGTAAAACCTTATTACACATAATAAAGCATTAAAGATATGGTTGTCACTACCTTGAATTGGATGCATAAAGAATACCAAAACATGTTATCCCTTTGAAGAAAGGGGGAGGGGGGGCTACCGAAAATTGTATGATAATCCTTCTTGACCGCATCAACCCGTGGGTCACATATTAGTAGCATTGAACTCGGAAGCAATTGAGTATCATTAAGTAAAAGCTTGTTGATTACTCTCGCGTGGGAAGTTGATTTACTTGGTGGACACTTTTTGGCTTGCCCCAAAGGAGTGAGGCCCTAGTGATGCCTCCTCTTTTTGCCAATGAAAAATGCTGTGGTATTTTTCTTTCTTTGTAAAATTGAAGAAAACAAGTTTGTTTGCTTTTTATGTGCATGATTGGTGGCAAGATAAGAGCAAGTTCATCAGTGCATGTGCATTACGTTTTTATTGGGTATGGGATTTCCATTAAGGGTGAGCTAGAGTGACGAGGCCCTTATGATTGACTGTACATTCTTAAGCTATTCCTCTAAGATGAAGGAGGTGGCTGCCGTGCATATTTCCTCATGCTTGCCCATATGGGGCTACATTCCCAACGAAAGATCTCCTCATTGAGGTTTGCAACTCCATGCCCCTAAGCTCTTCCCTTTCCTTGCTCTACTTTATTGCGGTTCTCTCTGAGTTTAATTGCTTGTAGGTCTTTCTCTTAAAGAGGTTGAGTCACTGTTCATTGGTGGGCATGAATTGAGGAGTGGTGTCCTGTCATCCAGGGTTTTGATGCCTTTGAGTTACATTTTTAAAGGTTTAGGCATGATGTTTGTAAGTTATTTGTTTTGTAACTTTCTACACCTCTGTATATAGTTTTTGGAAGAGAGCGGTGATGTCTTGCAATGATGGTCTTTTAATTTTTTTTGCAATGCTCACTCAATTGAGTGAGCTGTAATAAATTAAAAGTAACCATACATCACCTCCATGCCCAAAATGAGCCAGTGAGCGCAAAAAGAATTTTACATCAATATGTCAGGCTGACATGGAGACCCAAACATCGCCTACGCAGGGAGCCACCCAACCATACAACCATAGAAGGGGGGAGATCCCATCACCTACAAGAACTTGAAAATCCACTACCTTAGACGCCACAGATCCAATCTAGGTGCCACCCCGAACAAATCCTCCATGGCATGAGCCAACAGATCTTGATCCTAAAAAAAGAAGCCAGAACAAAGTGAGCCGAAGGAGAGAAGATTGAGCCGAGAAAGTACAACCCACAACAAGAGGCTTATACCATAACCAGGTTGAAAGGGAGCCCACCCCGCAGGATTAGGAACGTCATTGCCACCATGATCGACCGATCCTACCACGATCCCCAAACATGCGGGAGAGTCTGATCCCCCAAGCAAGCCACCAAGCGAGTGATGAAACCCCGCGCAAAATGACACTAGACCACAAGGAAGGATACCCAAGTAGAACAAGTGCACTGCAATGCATGATCCATACTTGCACCATGTTGGACTTGAAGCCTTTATACCAAGCATTGCCGAGCTTGGATGAATCTTCACCACTGACGTAGAGAATGCTATTTTCCACCATCAAGGAGGGGGACTGCCCAACAGACCTATAGCCCCAAAATGGAAGGGCATGACAGATGTAGAAAAGCTTGATGCTTAGTACATTCAAGATCACTCTCTCACCACCTCGAGGAAATGCTATGGGAAGAGAGACGAGGGGCACACCTATTGAAAATCTATTACATTCTTGTGTGCGATATTGACATGAGAAGAGAGAGAGAGAGAGAGAGAGAGAGAGAGAGAGAGAGAGAGAGAGAGAGAGAGAGAAGATCAACACTGTCTGATGAAGGGTGACTTTACTTTTCCTTTTGAATGCCATAAACAAATCTCCCTTTTCCTTCTACACAAATCCACACGGAGCCCTCAAATTTGAAGGATGACACAATCATGATAGATTATCACTTTATTTATAAAAAACTACCAAAATACCACTTTAATTTGTGGAAATTCCCAAAATCCCCTCAAATTTCAAAAATTCCCAAAATACTCCCAAATTTTTTCGTCATAAAATCCCAAAATGCCCTTCAAATTTTCCAAAATTTCCAAAATACTCCTAGTTGTGAGATTAAATTTCTCCAAAGATGAATTTTTTATAGCTCTTCATAAGAATACTAATTGTCTATCTATACAAGGTGCTACAACTAGAATTTGAGTTGGTTATGTGGGCTTTGTAGATTAATTACTTCATTATTTTTAGACAATTGCCTTTTTTTGCGAGGTAATTTGTGACAAATTACATGCTAAGTACTCAAAAACAGATCTCAATTGTCAAAATGGAATAATGATTAGAAAATCTTGACCAGTCTAACAGAAATAGATATAAGGGTATTTTGGCAATTTCCACGAATTGGAGGGGTATTTTGTTAATTTTTCCTTTTATTTATTTATAGCAATACTTACAATGGTTTATAGCTTAGAATCACCACCAATACATAAGCCTCATGGAGAGAAATTGAAAACACAAACGACCGTACCAGTTCACAAGGCTATTTACAAGGAAGAGTAACTCATAACCATTTGGGTGCCACCACAAGGTCATCTCATCACATTGAGGAACGTTCTCCCCATATGAACACAAACCATGAGTCATAACAAAGCAAAAGGAGAAGAAGACCTGAGAATAACACAAGCTCTCCATGGTTCAACACGTCGAGAATGTTGAGCAAAAACCTTGTGTTGGGCACCTACACACATCATTGTTCTACTAACCTTAAAAGATATGCACATTGCATGCTAAAACTTCACCCAAAGAGGAAGAGCCGGATGGTTTTTGAGTCGGCGGACTGGCACTAACTGTTTCTAATGTGGGACAACATAAGCATACCGGCGGCATGTGAGGTCTGAAATAGGGCTTGCCAAAATCATTTTTCCTAATGGAACCAATTTACTAGGCTTGATACTACTCGTGTCTCATGTGGGACAACATAAGCATATGGCATGTGAGGGCTTGCACAAAATATTTTTCCTAATCGAACCAATTCATTGGGCTTGCCAAAAAAAAGTTGTACTCGAAAAGGAGGGAAACTCTTTTGGTTTTTAGGCCAAAATTTGAGAATTTACTGCTAAAACTTGCAAAATGTTTCTAGATTTTTCAAGACAAGCTTGGAATCTAGTCAAGATTTTGCAATTTTAATTGGTTAAAAATACACTAAATCCTGGATTTTTGCAAACATTGAAAATATATAAGGGCACAATTAAAACTCTTCTGGTTTTTAGGTCAAATTTTGAAGAATTGCAAGTAAATACACTAAAACTTGCAAAAGTTTGCCAGTTTTTTCAAGGCAAGCTTGGAATCTAGCTCGGGTTTGGTGAATTTATCCAACTACAGATACATAAAACCCTGGTTTTGTGTGAATACGGGCCTCAAATAGCCCCAAAATTGAAGGGCGTGATGGATGTAGAAGCCATTGTCACTCTCTCATCACCCCAAGGACATTATGTGAAAAGAGCAGGGGTGCACCTATCTAAAATTTGTTACATCCTCACGTGGAGCACCTACATGAGAGAGAGAGAGAGAGAGAGAGAGAGAGAGAGAGAGAGAGAGAGAGAGAGAGAGAGAGAGAGAGAGAGAGAGAGAGAGATATTTTGCAACAACCTGGTAGCCCTCCAAAAGCAATCACATATTGTTTCAAAGAAGGGAGTTGATTCTACGATAAAAAATGTTTCATCTACTCATAATATTTTTCCTAATTGAAATAATTTATTAAATAAGGGCACAAATAGAACTCTTTCCATTCTTAGGTTAAAATATGATGAATTGTTGGTATTTACAACAAAATTTATCAATTTTGTTCAAGGAAAGCTGTAATGTAGCCCATATGAACACAGATCTCCAATAGACCCAAAATAGAATGGCATGAGAGGCACTCAATTGTTGGATGCTTAGTATATCTGCAGTCAATCCTCACCACTTCAAACACAAGCTATGCACAAAGAGAAGAGGTGAACCTATCAAAAATTTGCTACACTCTTGCGTGGGACACCACAGAGAGAGAGAGAGAGAGAGAGAGAGAGAGAGAGAGAGAGAGAGAGAGAGAGAGAGAGAGAGATTCCCTGACAACCTAGCAACCTTCCAAAAGCAATTACATACCATTTCAAGGAAGAAGAAGAAGTAGAATAAGAAGAGAATTTTAACCTCATGGAAAACTATCCCAAGAGACCTTAATGATCTAACGAGGAGAGTTGAGCTCAAGACATGTTATTCAAGAGGGAAATTGAATAACCAATCTACTACACTTGGGTGATAGAAAGGTTATACCATTTTTCTCTTTTTATTCACAAACACACACACACACACACTTGAGAAGAAGAGAATTTTAATGTTGTGGGAAACTATCCTAAGAGACCTTAAAGATCTGAGAGAGAGAGAGAGAGAGAGAGAGAGAGAGAGAGAGAGAGAGAGAGAGAGAGAGAGAGTAGTTGTAGCTCGTTACGGACTTGAATTTTTCGTACTTTGAAAGAATCTTATTAAATATCTAGGTCTTTACAATATTTTAGTCCTTTTTTTCATAATTGAAAGTAGCGTAGGTAAATGCATCTACAATAATGGTATATAGTTGCTCATGGTTGTTGTTAACTTTAACTTTGTCTATTTCTCTTCAATACCCTCCTAGCCCCACTATGTGTGTGTGTGTGATAATTAGACTATAAGACAGAGGGGAATGGAGCATGTTCATCACCACCTAGCCATGCCTTATATAGGCCCTTGGCCTGCTAAACATATGGACCCCCTTGACTCTGCAAGGCAAGGCCTATAAATGGTTTATGTCTCTCAAGGAGAAGAACATCATACCATAGACTTAGGGAGCCTTTGAGGCTATATTTAGAAAAGAGTTGCTGCCCATGAATGAGGTAGATAGAAATTGGACGGCTTCGACCACGTGTTCCATGCACCAACACCCATCATTGCTTGAATATATCTCACACTATCGGGATGTTATCCTCAAGTTGGAAGGGTTAGACACCTTTCAACAAGTACGTGGGTTTATCCATGGTCTAACACCATAGCTTAAGAAGCACGTCAAGACTCAAGACCCCAAAACACTTGACGAGGCCATAGTGCAACCTCACATTCATGATGATCCAAATGATAAGAAATCACACAGTACTCACGTGCATGCTAATATACATGGTAATACACGCACACAACATGGGCACAATAAAAGAAAATTTATAGTAGCCAACTCAAAAGCAGCTAAGAAACCCAATGGGTCTTGAGGGCCTCTCTCTACTAAGAAATTTGAGAAGGTTAAAAAAAGAGAAGTTATGTTTTCAATTCTTGGGAAGTGGCCATGGCAAAAAGGATTGTGCCAAGGGAAAAGTTGATGCCCAAGGCAAGGAGAAAGCAGTGCATACGGTGCAGCTGTTGCCTCCTGAGTCTTCCTCAAGTTTCTCCAAGGTGGAGGTAACTCACATTCAGGTGGTGCATGTATGCTGTATCACAGCTTCCATGTGGCAACAGACCGATCCACATGAACTAATGTGTATGAACGGATCTATTCAAGGGCACAAGGTGCTATCTTGGTAGATGATGGTGCTACTCACAATTTCATTAACTACGGGTTAGTGAAAAGGCTCAAATTGCCCCAAACTCCGAGTTCGCACCGTTTTACAAGGTAACAATGATGAATGGCTATGATGCCAAAGTGTGCGATACTCAAGTGAGAGGTGTATGTTGGAACTTCAAGGATATTCCACATCCTTGGATTTCTAGGTTATGAACATGGAGAGGGAAGATGTGGTACTTGGTCGAGAATGGTTGCATAGCCTAGGACCATCACTGAAGCATAGCTACGAGCACAACAGTCTGATGTTTAAATCCCATGGCGCACATGTAATTGTTGTTAGGAGAGAAGGATGTGAGTTCCTCACCACCAATATGTACAACAAAGCTTCTGAAAATTCCAAGGTCACTCATGCTTGTATTTTTACAAAAATAGACTTGCGGTCAGGATATTACCAAGTACGTATTCAACTTGCTGATATACCCAAAACTGCATTTTGAACAAGGTTTGGACATAACGAGTTTTTGGTTATGCCTTTTGGGTTAACTAATGTGCCTGCAACTTTCATGACACTCATGGATAGTGTCTTGAGACCATACTTGGGCAAGCTTGTTATCGTTTTTATCAGTGGCATTCTCATGTACAGTGCTTGTAAGGAAGAGCACTTGCAACATTTGAGGCAGCTGTTTGCATTGCTACGAGCAAGCAAGCTATATGCCAAAGAGTCAACGTGTGATTTTTTCAAGGAGGAAATTCACTATCTAGGGCATGTTATCTCAGCTAATGGGTGGCACATAGATCAATCCAAAGTGGATGCCATTTGAAGGTGGCCTTCTCCCAAAAAACTAGAAGAGTTACACATTTTCTTGGGATTTGTAGGTTTTTATCGAAGGTTCGTTAAAATTTATGCTCATATTGTTGTACCAATGACAAATCAGCTAAAAGCCAAGGGAAATTTTTTTCAACGGGATGCCGCTTAATAGCAAAGTTTTGATACGCAAGGACTCATTAGCTACTATTCTAGCTATTGTGAACCCTTTGAAGCCAGCTCCTATTCTAGCTATTGTGAACCCTTTGAAGCCATTCGTTCGGAAACGGATACCAGTAACCGTACTATTTGAGCATTTCTTATATAGGAGGGGAGGCCAATTGAATTTGAAAACAAGAAGCTTGATTCAGCATAGAAAAATTATTCTATGTATGAACGTGAACTCTATACAATAGTATCTACCTTAAAGACATGGTGGTATTATTTGTATGGAGCTTAGTATAAAATGGTTTATACAACAAACTGACTTGAAGGGTCAAAAGGCTAGGTGGGCTAAGATTCTTCAAGAGTATGACACAAAAATCTGGTATCATAAAGGACGATACAAAGTGGTGGTTGATGCTCTTAGTCGTATGACTAAGACCAAATCTCATTTTTTCACAAAAATTAAAAGTGAGTGTTTGGTTTCTCTGAAGGGAAAATATGAGCATGAAGACACATACTCCAAAGTGTGGAACCTTGTAGAAATGAGGGACCCTTCTCACTCCAATGCTGGTAGTGTTTTGTTAACCTCCACACATGGTTCTCCTCCCTCGAGTGATAAAGTACAGAGATGGAAGATGGGTACCTATTCCACAACAGGAGATTTTTTGTATCGATGGACGTGGACCTTTGGCACCAAATTCTTTACAAGTTGGAATCATATTCACAATTGTATCTTTTCCATGCCCAAAAATCCATAATCTTGGGTTTTTGTGAATAGTTGTGCTATATGAAATCTTGGCTTCATCTATAGACCTTGGTAGAGATAAGCCCTTATGGGATTAAGCAGTTCAAAAACTCAACTTGATCTTCATAAAGTGTGTAGTGCTAAAATAACACCCAAAAATTAGTAATGGCAAGACTCTTGCTTGTCCATTAAAATTGATGGGTACTCAACTCGATAGAATTGTTCGATCTTCAAATCAATCACTGATGGATTACAAACAGATGGCTCTTAGCCATTCTAAAATAGGTGTCAATAGATGTCTCTTAGCCCTTCCTATCGGATCTTAGTCCTTTCTGTTATCATATTAACATAGAAAGATTTCAATAAAATCATGTCTAGTTTCACCTTTCCCGCATAGAAGTTGGAAAGAGAGAGAGAGAATGCAAGGCTGAGGAAAATCCCTTATTCTACTGTATTGAATGCCCCCTGTGTATGCCTCTGTGCAAACCATGGTTGTGTGATAGCTTATCCTATAATCATACAACTATGTACTTGTATCACGCTCTCGTAGAAAGAGGTACCATAAGTCACATCTTGACCCACTTACCTTGTATGTGATCATGACTATATCAGGGTGCATATGCATGGCACTTTGCCTGTGAATAAACATAAAAACAAAATGTTTTTAAAAATCAATAATTGATCCTGTCCTTGACAGAGTAGTTAGTGCTATAGTGGAAGCGTATACAATGATGTATGCCCTTGGAGTCAATGACAGTCTCAACCATGTGAGCTTCTAGTTTACATACCTTGTAGGATTACACTGGCATACAGACATCACAATGCGCATTGCGTGAACTATGAGCTTATACCGACGTAGTGCCAAAGATATGTGCCAGTATCATTGATCTGAAATCAATCGAGAAGATTGTGGCACATAAGAGAAGCCGTGCTTCACATGAAGTTGGGCAAAGCACTTTGCTTTGTGAATCGGCTTCTTATGGAGTCTGGCCAATCACTTTGCTTTGCACATCAGAGGGATGTTTTCTAAAATAAAAAGTAAAACAAAGAGGAAAACAAACATAGCTTGAAATTTACTAACCTTGGCACCGACTTGTGGCCAGGTTTCTTGTAGGTCACTCAAATCTGGCTTATATCCATGTATGCTGATACATTTAGAGCTATTGAATGTCTCTTGCATGCCCTCTTGGCTTGGTTCATTTTGTCCTCAATTTTTGTAACCACTGACCTTGGCACTAGGAGGCATAACATAGCTGCGGATGTCAATGTAATTTTCAATGTGCTTTGTGTACTTATGTTACCTGCTCCCTAACAAGCTACAACGGCTTGGAAGTGATGCATCCAATACTTGGAGCCGCGCTCCTTAAAGCCTTGCTTTCCCCCTCCTATGGGTAGCACAAGGAGGAGATATCAAAAGTAGATAGTTGATGTAAGACACAAATAAGTGTCTTGAGTGTCGAGATATGGAGTCTTGCTCCTCTTGGTAACTTTGAATGAGGGAGAAAGAAGCCTTGCTTCATAGGAAAATCCACATGCCATGCATGACAAAAATCACGTCAATAATCAACAAAGAAACAATGTGTAGTGCATCGACATTTGTTACCACCGCTACCTTGATTGGACAAGAGTAATTCTTGAATCAAGAATTAACTTGTGCAAATCTCTTGAGGAGATCTTGCAATGTAAAATTATATAGATAGCAAGAAAAACCCCAAAAACATGAAATTTGAAACCTGTTGAGCCATCCTAGCCGTTGGTGCATGGTATTCTTTGTCATAAAATCTAATATCTAACCAACCCAAATGATTTTCTCATATTAAATTGATCACTTAATGTGGGAGAATAAACGGGAACAAGTGTTAAGATATAGATATGTGCTTATAGATCTATCTCAACACGGGGCCAATGGTAAAGGGGCCCAAATGGGAGATGGTCTATCAAAGAGCAAGGCTAACCAATGGAGCATAAGACCTTAGGGTTAGCTTCATTGAAGACCTCCAATAATGTGTGTAAAAGTCCTTTGACCTTAGGTAGTCTAGGGCTGAGCTTGAGGTGGGAACCCGGCCCAAGCTCGAGGTGCTTGTCGTGCTTGAGGTGCTTGGTTAAGGTGCTTGAGGTTCTTGACTTACTCCATGCTTGAGGTGCTTGACTTGCCGCTTGATTAAGGTGCTTGAGGTGCCTTGACATGCTTGCCTGAGATGCTTGTGGGAATACCCCCTAGTTCAAGTGCTTTGTCATGCTTGGTGAGTAAGGTGCTTGAACACCTAAAGTCAAAAGCATCCCTACAAGAGGGGGGGAGAGCCCTTTTCCTAGGGATTAGATAGAGAACACACACTCACACACACAAGGGAAGCCCCAACTTGAAGAGGCAGCAAGGACACATGTCAGGTCCCTACCCATGTTACCTTCATGTGTTGCTTGAAGCCTATTTGCTAAGCTTCAAAGGGATCCAATGATAAATTACTTGAATTATCTAATTTTTTTTACATTTATCAAGTCCTCTCTCTCAAAGGGGAAAGGGGGACACTTGTCCCAAGCCTACACCTAATGCTAGAAATGGCCCAACACTACAAGAGGTTGTGTGCTCTTGTGACGCTGTTAGCGACGAAAATACACTGGGTTTTTATAACCCCCGGCGTCGCTAATAGCGTCGCTATGAGAGCGTCGCTATATGCGACGCTATAGGCGTCACTATATAGAGACGCTCATAGCGACGGTCATAGCGATGGTTATAGCGATGTTTACACAGAAGTCTATAGCGACGCTCCAGAGCCATAAATAGCGATGGCTATAGCGACGCCCGAGAGAATTTTTTTTTGGTGACAGGGCATTGAATGCCCTGCCACCCATTAACCATATTGTACTTGATTCACTTTTTAAAAAAAGTGCAAGGGTCGATAATAGACCCAAAATAGTCACCCACAAGACGCATTGTTTTCAAAATTGACAAGCGTAAAATTGACAATTGTACACATCATAGGCAAAATGAATTGATTGGCAAATGTAATAATGACAATTGTACAACATCATAGGCATAAAGAATTGATTGGCAAAATGAATTGTGGTGACAAATGTAATAATATACATGGTTCAAAAAGACGTATAAAATCCGTCTCATGATACATAAGCTATGAGAAACCCTAAACTAATGCTATCTAGCTACGGCTAAACTGACGTCGTCTAGTCAGACGTCTCATCGCGTCCAAGCGGCGTATCTGTCGGATTCTGTAAAAAAAGACAATAAGACAGCTTTCAGTAAGTATAAACATATAACGGCATTTATAAAACAATACAAAAAATAGAAAAGAGTAAACCCTAATACTAACCATGCCGCCGCGAGAACTGAGAATGTCCATCAGGGCGTTTAAGCCCTTCCTGCCTGCGTACTCGCGCTCATACGGTGTGGGATCACGTCCTGTCATCGACCACTGTCAAAACATACAAAGATTTCATTATGTTAGAATTAAAAAACTCATAAACCCTAAACTATCGAACATAAAGAGCAATGCGAAAACACTTACAAAATCAGCTTCAAATGATGCCCATCCACCTCTCCCCAAGTGGTGCGAGCTCCCTGCCTCTACTCGCGCTCTGGCTGCATCCTTTTGTTGCTTCCACTTGTCGGGATTCTCGCGCACTGCTTTCTTCGCATTCTTCCAATCTTCTTTGGCCAGCCAATCTGGCCTGTTCCACCCATGCTTGATTGCTTTTTGCACTTCGGAACTCTTGTGTTTGCAGTATTCGTGCATTCGAATCTTCATCAGGTCTTCATTGAAGCGTTGATCCCGTGTTGGAACGGGAAACTCATCATGAAGTATGCTGATGACTCTGGCTTTTAAATCACTTGGTACTTCACTCCATTTGTTTAGTATGTAGTGTCTAAACAGCTGAGAGCAAAGACCACGCATGCGCGAGATCACCTTCTTGCCATCATCATCCATGATGATGCCGTCGCTGAAGTCGACGGAGTAAGGCAAGCCCTCTGGCCGATGACGCGTGAACCTGGGTGTCCCGACAGGGGTCTCTAGCGGTGTGTCGATGGGGGTACGGACGTCAGGTGTCTCCACCGGCGTCTGGGCCCCGAAGCGAGGAGTGTCGAGTGGGGTGGCTCCTGGCGGAGTAGGTAGAGGTGTGTAGCTGCTAGGAATAGTCAGCCGCGCAAAACCTGGCGTAGATGGCGATTTTGTGGCTGGTGTGGGGGCGGGCAAAGAAGGGGAGGGTAAAGAGCCTCGTCGAACATGAGGCGGTGTGGAGGCATTGGCGGCGGAATCCCCACAACAACTGCCACCGCCACCACTAGAGCGCCGGTGTCTAGACGAGTGTGAAGATCGTCTCGTCGACACCGAAGCTTCGGAGCGCGTCGAATGCTTCGAAAGAGAGGGAGATGCAGATGGAGTAGGAACGCGCGATGATGCGCCAGAGCGATGACGCTCCACGTACCACTGTCTGTGCTGCGGTGACAAAGAAGAAAGAAACTCCTCATCATCCATACCTGCATTAAACACACGAATATTTAAACTTAATATTGAATGAATAGAGTAGACAATGACGCAAAGACCATTAAATACAATGACGTAATGACGCAATGAATTGAGTGATAGAAGAGGCAAGTCAAAAACTCAGAATTTTCAATCAAAAGATGTGAGCGTGAGTAGAAAAGAGCGTTATACACCATGGAAGGTACTTAGAGAGCCAGAGCTTTTACAACACGGAGCAAAATTGTTCAAATACAATATTTGTGGCTTTAAGATATCTCTCTCTCATCCTCGCATAACTCAGCATAACTTCCTATATCTATATAGAGCTCTCCGTTTAAACACATATCCTATGTTTCATTTTGTAGCTCCTCTGCATGCACCCCATATAGAGTAGTAGCATCTTGATGCTCGTCTGGCACCACCGTAGCGGCTTCTGATTGAGCATCTTCTCTGATCTCCACCATTGATGCCGTTGTGATTGGCACATGGTAGCCTTCATACGTCCTTGCACTACGAGGGGCTACCTCTATGACGTACCACCAGTTTGATGTAGACTTTGTAGGATGAAATATTACCTGCCAGAGCCACATAACTTACATGAGAGCTTTCAAGCACATAACTTCTAAAAGGGGGATGTTAAGTATTTACATACTTACTTGTTCACAATTCTCGGGTAGTACGAAAGTGTCTCTTAGGTCAGTCCATTTCTTAGTAGAATCCACCTCAAGAAAACCAGACTCTCCTCTACGCACAGTAGCGTTGCGACCCTCCATGATTATCTTGAACCATTGCACGTCGAACAAGTCGACAAAAAATCCTCTGTAACCGATCCTCAAAATCTCTTGTAGCGTGCCGAAGTAAGTGAGTTCCGCCACCACAAGATCTGCATCAAAGGAATGTCGTCGACTAGACTGTTCAAATTTTGCCATGATTCCACAATCTTGAGTAAAACGCTTTTTGTCGATCCGTTCCACCCTAAAATGTCGACCTTTACACCATGCTGCTGTGTATGACTTATACTACAACGAACAAAGATTACACCACTCGATTCGTGCCCTTTGTCGCTCTTGCTTTGCATCCTCATATTGTGAAATCCACTTTTGCATCACTGGATTGTGAAGCATGCAAAATCGGTTGATTTTAGCCTCTAGATCTTCCGTCATCTTCTTCTCAACACCGAGATTGCACATGACAATCCCAGATATGCACTCATCATCTATGGTTCGCCATAGCGTGTCCCGGGCTTTATCAAATCCGTCTAGCCACTCTCCAATGTGCACTAGGGACTCTGATACCAACCAACCTTCTGCCATGCTACCCTCCGGACGTGCCTTTTGACACACATATCCCTTAAGCGTTTCATGAAACGTTCTAAGAAGAACATCCATCTGGAATGAACTGTGCCAGCTATTTCCACCTCATCAACTATGTGAACAAGAAGATGCACCTGAATGGTTAGCATGGTAGTAGGAAAATGTTTCTCAAACATGCACTCAAGCTCCGCAGCATTTAGTTTGGCGAATGGTATGGAGTCTACGTTGATCTCCTTTTGTGAGATCCATTGCACCAGCTTTGCAAGTTTGTAGATTGTGTTACGGATGTCGAGAGACAAACATCCCTCAATGGCAATCGGTAAAATAAACTGTAAAGTATGTGCAGCAATGATATTAAAGTCCACATTTTATGCAATGATATTTTAGTCCACTATGAACGTACCTGACACATTTTATGCCAATCGTGTGACTTCAAACCGGTAAGCTTTCCTTCTTTAGTAAAACACGTTCGGAGCGAGTGCATTACGCCAGTGGGGGTCTGCAAAGATCAAATGGTCTCTTTTACTTTGCGTTCTTGGGCTCCTGTGAAAATCCATGGTGCTTTAGGGAGTTTTATCGATCCATCAGATGCTGTTTGCGGCCAATATTGCTCTATACAATCCACGTTTCTAAGGTCAACTCTGGCTCCCAAAGTATCTTTCTTGCCGGTCAGATGGTCCCATAGTAGATTACCCACATTCTTGAATATGTGCATTGGATCGAGCAAGTGATTGATCATGAGTCGGGGCCAGTATGGTAACTCGTACCATAGAGATAGTCTCTTCATCCCTGGAGGCAATCCGTCATCGCACATCTCCTTCTGCTCTAACCATGCTTGTGCAGACATCCTTGGTGGCTCTCTTCCCAAAAAGTCATCGCGTAACACATGATTCTCTGGAAGATACGCTTGATGACCTTCGTAGATTTGCTTCTTCAGTGAGGGCGCCCTACGTGCATTCAATCTAGGTCCACATGTGACACATGCTCTGTATCCGCTTGTTTGAAGCTCTGCATGTATACACATGATAATAGATCAACTATGGGAAAAAACAAGATTTACAGTGTCTGAGTGAGGAGTTTCAATAGATCACCTGAGCATTCTGTTAGCCCGGGATAGTCATGCATGGTCCACATTAGAATGCCTCTGATCAAAGCATTCCGTCATCCTGTGTGTCGGCTCATATCCACCACCTCTATGCCAATCCACAATTGTTGTAGCTCTTCCAATAGTGGACGAAGATACACATCCATATTCTCCACTTTATATCGCCCTGGCACAATCAAGCTTAGCCATAGGTGCCCCTTCTTCATAGTCAACCACGGGGGAATGTTGTAGTTGACGATGACAACGGGCCATACACTGTAAGATGTTGATCTTTGACCAAATGGATTTACGCCATCCATAGCCAAGCCTAAGCGCAAATTTCGAGCTTCCCTGGCAAAATCCAACCATGTTCCATCTATATGTTTCCAGGCTGCGCAATCTGCAGGAATTCGTAGCACACCATCCGAAGATTTATTCTCCTCATGCCATGATGCTAGGGCGGCCATGGACTTACATTCGAAGAAATGCTTGATGCGAGGAAGTAGAGGAAAATGTCGCAAAACCTTTTGTGGAATTTTTTTCCCGTGGAGATCTACTCGATATCTTTCGGAATCACATTTCGGACACTTCTCCATGTCTATGTATTCCCCTATGAAAAGAATGCAGTCATTAGGACAAGTGTGGATAGAATTGTAATCCATCCCCAAGTTTCGCAAAATCTTTCTTGCTTCATCTCGGGAATCTGGCATCACATTGTCAGCTGGTAGTATGTGCTCTTTAAGCAATCTACACAACATAAAAATACGATACAGCCGTGTAAAAATCTATCAGATCATTATACATTTTGAGTTTTATTAAAGTAAACTAATTGTAATAGATCACCTGAAATGCGCTTTGACGCTAGTGTCACTCCATCCAAACTTTGCCTGCATGTTGAGAAGAACCAGGAGTGCTTTCAATCTAGACATACGTGCTCCATTATACAATGGCGTATCGGCTTCACTTTTCATATCATCATAGATAAGCCTTTCTGAATCCATGATCGTCTCGATCATTTCATCAATCTCGGGCTCAAACATTGCCTCATTGGGAATGTGCTCTGCATGATCATCCCCCGAGCTGTCAGAGGATACATCTTGTGGCCTCACATATGCTGCTTGACCAAAGTGCCTGCGAACACGTCTATTGGGTTGCAAGATTGCTGCTTGTTGGCCAGCGTCAGAGTCCGACGAGTTATAATTGGCAACAACTCGATCTATAATAGATGGATCGAACTCGCCAAATTCGCGAACGTGCTGCAAAGAAACACGTCTTGTCCATCGCACAGCATGCTTGCATTGATTACAAGGACATAAGACCCTCGTTGAGAGATAGGTGTTTCGGTTGGGCGGTCCCACATCCTCGTCACTACTCATAATGAGGATAAAAATCTTATAACCTGGACAACAAATTTAATATTCTATTGGCATTCTTCGTCTTGTCTCTCTCTCTCTCTCTCTCTCTCTCTCTCTCTCTCTCTCTCTCTCTCTCTCTCTCTCTCTCTCTCTCTACCTCACATTCTCTAGTCATGTCCAATCCCCTCACACCTCGGTCTAGAGGTGCACGGAGATCAGAACCACCGGGTTATAATCTCGTCTTTATTGGTCAATACCTATATTTGTGGGTACAAGAAATCTACAGACCCACGTCTACATGATACTGCATGTAGTGGACAAAACCCCTTTGCCTCTTCTCTAGCTGTAGCACTTCACAGCATCTTAACATCTTTTCACAGTAGATCTTTTCACTGTTCGTCTAACTCTAAACCCTAAACCGTAAGTAATTCTTGCGTGGACTCGATCTAACGTAAATAAGCGTAAATCTAACTAAAAATAAACCTAAATCTAATTTAACGTAAGTCTACATCTAACCTAATCTTTAACGTCTTTTGGGATAGTTTCCTACGACGTTAAAACTCTCTTCTTCTTGTGTGTGTGTCTGTGTGTGTGGGGAAACCTAAATAAACCTAAGTCTAATCTAATATAACATAAATCTAAATCTAACATAAATTATGTTATATTAAAAACAAAGAACTAAACTAACAGGGATTATAAGAACCTTAAAACTGATTTAACACATAATTTTTCACATAACTCGGCAAGAGTTGGCATTCTCATCACTAAAGATGTGAGAGTTAACTTCCGGCGGTGACGCTGCCTCATCTCCATCCACATCTGACTACAGCAATTGGCCCTTTGGACCGTTCTTGCTCTTGTTACTAACTTTGAAGTTGCTGTTGAATGACTAGAGGTTGTCTAGATGGTCATTGTCGGGGATGTAGTGACTCTTGCCGCCCTGAAGATCCACCTTCTTCCCTATCTTCTGAAGTCATTTCACCAGTACTTTTGGATCGACGGAGCCAACCATGAGTGAAGGCAGCAATACCCTATATTCCATTGAGGGCTTTCTTCACCCGCTTCATGCAGGCATCGCAGTCTATGGAGACCTAAATCTAATCTAATATAACGTAAATCTAAATCTAGCGTAAATAAACGTAAATCTAACTAAAAATAAACCTAAATCTAATCTAATTTAACTTAAATAAACCTAAATCTAATTTAACGTAAGTCTACATCTAACCTAATCTTTAACGTCTTTTAGGATAGTTTCCTACGACGTTATAACTCTCTTCTTCTTGTGCGTGTGCGCGCGTGTGTGAATGTGTGTGCCAATAAAAAGAGATAAATGGTATAACCTTTCTATCACCCATGCCAAGTATGATAGATTGGTTATGCCATTTCCCTCTTGAATAATAGGTCTTGAGTTCAACTCCTCGTCGGCTAGATCTTTAGGTCTTTTAATTTTAATAAGTTTCCTACGACGTTAAATTAGTTTTTCTCTCTTTCTCTCTCAATGTGTGCGTTTTTTTGTTTATGCATGTTTTCTCTCTCTTTTCCTCTCTCAATGTGTACGTTTTTTGTTTATGCATGTTCTCTCTCTCTTTTCCTCTCTCAATGTGTGCGTTTTTTGTTTATGCATGCTCTCTCTCTCTCTTTTCCTCTCTCAATGTGTGTGTGCATTCTTTGTTTATGTATGTGTGTGTGCGTTTTTGTTTATGTTTGTACTCTCTCTCTCTCTCTCTCTCTCTCTCTCTCTCAAAAACACTATGTGTGTGTGTGTGAGTGAGAGAGAGAGAGGGAGAGAGAAAGAGGGGAAGGGAACATGAGAGTGAGGAGAGGGAAGGAGCATACCTGGCTCTCCTTCCTCTCATCGTGTGTGTGTGTGTGTGTGTGTGTGTGTGTGTGTGTGTGTGTGTGTGTGTGTGTGTGTGTGTGTGTGTGTGTGTGTGGAGAAGAAAGAGAGAGACAGAGAGAGAGAGAGAGGGAGAGCGTTACCTGCTCCTTGCTTGAGGGCGTCGAAAAACTCAGATCTGAGATCTGAGTTTTTGGGCGCTCTCTGTTATTTTTTTTAGCCCAGCCGGCGTCGCTATGAGCGTCGCAAATTTACTTGTAAATTTGCGACGCTCATAGCGACGCCAGGAAATAGTTTTTTTGAGCGTCGCTGTGTGAGCGTAACTAATATGAATAGCCTCTTGTAGTGCAAGCTTGTGATTGGCTAGGCTGGGCAAGAGCCAATGAGCTTCAATTATGAGCTAGAAAGGGGGGTCGACCTAGCAAGGAGGGGGCTTGCTTGAGGGGTATACTCACCCACACACACTCACAAGCACTCTCATTGTGTGCTATGCAAAGTGCAAGAGCTCCCTCTCCAAGCAAGTAGAGGTTGAGAGCCTACACCAACACTCTTGGCTATGGAGTGCAAATCCAACCAAGAGCCATGCTTCAATGCTTAAGCTTGCCATCTCCTTCTTCTTCATTACTATGATATTATGTATGCTAGCACAAGAGTTATGATAAGTGAGGAATTAGTTCTTTCTCCTATGAAATGTTTCTTCTTCCTCTTCCCTATCCTCATTCCCTGCTAGCTGTCTCCACCTTCGAAGGTGTTTGAGGTCTTGGTACTGAGGCTTGGTATAGTTAAAGCTTTCTTCAAGTTTATGCTATGTTTGTGATGCATGAAGCTTTCCATCTTCGTTGCATCACCTAGGTCACAAGGAACACAAAGACTGTATTGTAACAAGTCTCTCTTAATGGGAGAAATCATAATACAAATGCCTATTGGAGGGGGGACCGGCTCCACATAAATCCGGTCCTCAACTGTTGTCATGTTCTCTAAATTCTCTCTCTTGCAAAAGTATTGTTCATGCCAAGTTAACTAATTGCTATGATTATGTTGCCATCTTCAAATATGTTCACCCGCTCACAAAGTTATTTCTCAAAAGTACTCTCATTAATTTCCGCTACTCTCAAGTTAAATAGGCCAATTCCATTACATTGGTATCAGAGCATTTGGTTTCTCTTTTCTTGCTTAAGAAGAGAGGTCCTTAAGTAGCCTATAAATGGTTGATGTTGTTAATTATAATAGGGTAAGTGGAACTGGGATCTATTATCGGTTTTGTTGAGCCCACTATGTGGGGGATGGTGCACACCTCGGGAGCTTCGGACTTAATAATGGAGTATTTCTAGACTTGCCTACGGCTTTACCATTATTGAGCCATAAGAAGTCCGAAAGAAGCTAACCCTTGGCAACTCTGCTATGTTAGACCTACTCCTCTACTCTCTATAATTAACCACTTTGAGCCGTGGGTGTAGATACTTAAGAGCCGATTTTTAAAGGCTAAGAGGAGTGGCAACTAAGGTTTTGAATTGCCAAAGCATACACTAAGTACATACATAAATTTTGTTAACATGGCTGACAATAATCAAGAGAGTAGAATGAACATTGATAACTTTGATTTTGTACATGAAGGTGCTAATGATGGTGCTCCCATGTTTGTGAATTATCTCGTCACTAGGTTGCAGCAAGCTATGGGCAACCTTGCTTTGCAAGCCGAAGTTACTCAACAACTTTGTGCTTATGAAATTTCCCTTCCTCTCCAAGAGGAGAGAGAGCTTAGGAGGCCTCTTGAAGAGACCCCCAAAAGAAGACTCTCTCCCATTCGAGAGGAGGAATCCAAAGAGCAAGAAAGCAATGAAAGTCTAAGTTCCTCTGAAGATGTGGCTCCACGAAGACGGCGGTCTAGACGATCGCCTACTCCTCCCAAGAGGAAAAGATCAACACATAGTCCTTCTCCTCATCACTCTGAAAGGCAAGAGAGGAAACAAAGGAAGAAAAGGGCTAGGAAGAGGTCACCCTCTTCTCCTTCTTCTTCACCTTCCTCCTCTTCTGACGAAAGTTATGGCTATTCTCCTAGAGAATACAAGAGGGGAGGACATCGCAAATCATTTCCTGCATGGCGAAGGTCACAAAAGCTAAAGAAGTTCAAGGAGGGAGGAAAGAGTATCTCTTTTCTCACCTATGATGGCACATTCGGTGCTACCGACAAAGTGTTGGCCTTCATCCAGCAATTTGATGCGGCCTTTGGAGATAAGGGCTTCATAGAGTCCTCCAAGCTACGCCATGTAGCTATGCACTTCCAAAAATCAGCTCGTCAATGGTGGGCTAGCCTTCGTGGAAATGGTGAAGCCCCAAAGACATGGAAAACTCTATGAGTTTCCATCATGAAGCAATTCCTTGCAAGCGATGCAAAGGACAAAGTGCTTACCGAATGGCGCAGCTTGAAGCTCCTCTCCCATGAGTCTATCCACAAATATGTAGACAAGTTTTGGGATTTACATCTCAAGGCTACTGTCTTTCAAAAGATAGATTTTGCCAAGCAAAGGCAACAATTCTGTGCGGATTACCTGAAGAGATGGCCGAATACATCAACTCTCAACGACCTGCTACTATTATCGAAGTAGTCCATCACACCATGGTTGCTTCACGCATCAATTTCCATCAAGGGGCTAGACATAATGTCAAGCCCATGGAAAACAAAGATAAAAATGATGCAAAGGGGAAAACCAATGCTCAAAATAATTCCCAAGTCACTTCCAACAACAACAACAACAATCGGTCCAAGGAGAAGGGAGTTTACAAAGGTAAAAACAAACTCTCTCCTTAAGAGCTTGAAGCTTTTCGCAAGGACCATAAGTGTTTCAAGTGTGGGGAGAAAGGACATGGCTATCGTTCTTGCCCCAAGAAGAATACTCGCAATGAGACTCCTAGGGCTTCCACCATCAAAGCTCCAAAAGAGGATGCTCATTGCAAAGCATCATCACTCTCCTATGCTTGGGGAAAGGTAAGAGAGCATGATTCCTTCATCTTGTTTGACCCTGGCTCTACTCTCAACTTCATATCAATAGAGTTGGCCACCAAGTTGGGCATTCAAGCTTTTGAGATGGGAGATACAGTAGTGGCTGATGCAGCTTTCAAGGGACAACAAGCCTCCGTTACTCCCTTGATTGGGAAGTTGAGGCTTCATGTCCAAAGCTATGTCGACAAAGAAGAATTCTTCATCTCTCCTCTCCAACATGAGGATGCTATCCTAGGGGCACCATGGTTTGATCGCATGGCTGCCAACATGAAGTTCCCTGAAAGAAAAATCTACTTCACCTACAGGGGAAAGAACATGTATATAGATGCTAGTGAGCGTGGTCGCACTATTCCACTTGTAAATCCTCTTCCTTTTGATAAGTCAATGAAGAGCTCAGTTTCTGCGTACATGATTTTTGTCAAAGAGTCTCTAAAAGATACTAATGTTTCATTAAATGTAAATAATGGGAATCAAGAAGAGTTAGACTTGTCTAATTTTCTAAAAGGATTCCAAGATGTGTTCATCGATGATATCCCTATGGACTTACCTCCAAAACGAGGGGATGATGACCATCGTATTGAGATCCTTCCTGGAAGCTTACCACCTAACAAGCCTCCTTATCGAGTCTCACAAGCTCAACAAGAGGAGATCATGAGGCAAGTACAAGAGCTGGTAGACAAAGGGATGGTGAGGCCTAGTTCCTCTCCCTTTTGTTCCCCAGTCCTTTTAGTGCAAAAGAAAGATGGTGCATACCGTATGTGTGTAGACTATCGAGCACTAAACCATATCACTATCAAAAACAGATTTCTCGTACCTCGGGTAGAAGATTTGTTTGATAAGCTACAAGGCTCTACCTACTTCAGTAGGATTGACCTTAAGAGTGGCTATCATCAAATAAGGATAGTGGATGAAGATATCTTAAAGACCGTGTTTCGCACAACGTTTGGTCTTTATGAATATCTAGTCATGCCTTTTGGCTTGACTAATGCACCAGCTACGTTCAATCGTTTGATGGAGAAAATTTTTAGACCATATCGCAAATTCACTGTAGTGTTCTTTGATGATATCATCATCTACTCCATAACATTAAATGGAGTTAAAATACCACATTTCCTGTTAGCAAGGAATACATGGACTTTAAGCACAATCTTCTCTCTCATCGTGCATGTGACACAATTAAAGAAGTAGCACCTTCAATATTTGGTAGCCATTGTATCTTTGTGCTTTACGAGAAAGTATAAGTCACATAGATTTGCTTGAAAATTATAAACAACATGAAAAATCAATTTCATAATTTAAAAAAGAGTGTATCTTATTCAATGGAAGCAGATTTCTTCCTCACAATCCTTCCTTGTAAAAAATAAGAGCAAGTATCATTGTTGGAATTGTCTCCTTTATGTTTAATCTTCATGCATAGAGACATCCACCAACTCCTTGTGAGAAACTCATTAATGAGATTCTCAAGTTGATGTTTATAGTTTTATCTTTCTTCGCTTCATAATACTCTTGGAAACTTCACCATGACTTCCTCTTTCCTTTCTCATAAGCAACATCTCCAAGTGATTTTTCAAGCATTGAGGGAGAACAAGCTTTATCTCAACCAAAAGAAAAACGAATTCTTCCTTCAAGAGATTCAATACCTAGGTCATATTATCTCTAAAAATGGTATCCAAATGGATCCATCAAAGTTAGAGGTAATAAAAGCATGGCCTAACCTAAGAAATCTACATGAGCTAAGAAGCTTTGTTGGTATGTGTGCATACTATAGACGCTTCATAGCAAAATTCTCTCAAGTAGCAGGATCACTACACGACTTAACTAAGAAGAACGTTAAGTTTGTATGGACTGCTAAGGAGCAAAATGCTTTTGAAAATCTCAAAGAGAAGCTTACTTCCCAACCAGTCCTCGTGCTTCCGGATCTCTCAAAGCCATTTGAGGTCCAATGTGATGCTTGTGGTGATTGCCTTGGAGCAGTTTTGCTTCAAGAAGGGCATGCCATAGCATATGAGAGCCGAAGGATCAATATTGATGAACAAGTCTTGGGCATTTATGAGAAAGAGCTTTTAGCTGTTCTACATGCCCTAAACACATGGAAGCACTACCTATTGGGGACTCCATTTATCCTACGAACCGACCACCAAAGTCTCAAGTATTTCATGACGCAAACCAAGCTTTCCGACAAACAAATGAGGTGGGCAAATTTTCTTTCGCAATTTAATTTCCATATTGCTCACATAGCTGGTAAGCACAATCAAGTAGCCGATGCACTTTCACGATGACCAAAAGTTAATGCGATGTCTATAGCTACTCACAATGATCTATCCTCTATGATAGATGAGTATCCTACTGACCTTGACTTTAGAGACATAATGTCAGCCCTTGCTTTGGGGAAGAAAGAGGAACCATTCACCTTGCAGGATGGTTATCTTCTCCACGGCAATAGGCTATGTGTTATCCATTCCCTTCGTGAGAAAGTTATGTATGAATCCCATGCTCCTCCATATGCGGGGCATAGAGTTATTCAAGCTACTCTCCGAGGAGTAGAGATGTACTTCTATTGGCCTACCATGAAAGTGGACATACAAGAGTATGTATCAAAATGTGTAGTATGCCAAAATACCAAGTATGATAGAGGGAAGCAACCTGGATTACTCCAGCCATTACCTATTCCAAATTCACCATGGGAGAGTATATCCATGGATTTCATCTTTGGATTACCCAAGTCTATCCATGGGAATACAGGAATATGGACAATAGTCGACAGGTTTAGCAAGCAAGCACATTTTATTCCTGTCAAAAAGACTATTAAGGCACATCAAATGGCAACTCTCTTCATATCTCAGATTTTCAAGCACCATGAATTACCCACATCCATCGTGTCAGATAGAGATCCTAGAATGACCAGTAATATTTGGAAAGATCTCTTTGAAAATCTAGGAACAAGATTGAATTTCTCTTCGGCCTATCACCCACAAATGGATGGCCAAAGTGAGATAGCCAATCTTATGATACTCGATCTACTCAAGACGTATGTTACCGAAGTAGATCAACGCTCACAATGGGAAAAGTACGTACCTCTTATAGAGTATGCTTACAATAATACTGTACATACTTCTACGAGAAAAGCACCTTTTGAGATCATTGAGGGAAGACCTAAAAGTCCCTTGCTGCTCAAAGTACATGGGAAGATCTTCGCCGTCGATGAGTATACCCGTGACCTACAAGAATCTTTTCAAAAGATTAGGGAGGCTATATCCATCTATCAACAAAGGCAAAAAGCTGTTGCTGATAGGCAGAGAAGAGCCTTAATGTTCAAAGAAAATGATTGGGTCTTACTCAAGTTTCCTAAGGCTCGATTAAGGCAAACAACGTGCAAAAATCCTATGGGCCATCAAAAGTATTATGCTAAACTAGCAAAAAGATACTATGGTCCTTTCCAAATCTTGAAGCCCATCAATGAGACGGCTTATCAACTCAAGTTGCCCAACCATTGGCTTATACACAATTCCTTTCATGTAAGCCTACTTAAGCCCTACAAAGGAGAGCCACCAACTGAACCAATTATTGAAGACCCTCCCAAAGTTGAAGACCAAGAATAGGTGCTACAACCCGAAGATGTCCTTCGGCATGAAGACAAGGTACTACGACATGGTAAGATTATCCGACAATATCTTATTAAGTTCAAAAATTATCCTTTTGAAGATGCTAGATGGATGCAAGGAGTACATCTTAAGGATAGTATGAACCTTGTCAATGCTTACAATGCTACATTAGAGTAAGCAAATGTACAAATTTCTTTTAAATGACTCATGTTTTTGTCTTATAAGACTAGTCCTCTTTTTACTTGTGCACAAATTTAACTAGTATGCATGCTTAGAATCATGTTTGTGAGGACGACGTCTCTCAAACACCAAGTAGAATTTGTCACTCTACTTTGGGAGAATGAAATGGACTAAAGAGTAGACATGCTTGCGGCAGCTATGTCTCCCAAGCACCAAATGGATTAGTCATCCATCTTGGAAAGATGTCGTAGGGTAAAAAAGGGATCCTCTACCCTCTAAGTACGATTGACTAATGACTAAGGCTTTATCTCTTCTACCTCATAGTCGAGGACGACTATGATTTCAAGAGAGAGGTAATGTCATAAAATCTAATATCTAACCAACCCAAATGATTTTCTCATATTAAATTGATCACTTAATGTGGGAGAATAAACGGGAACAAGTGTTAAGATATAGATATGTGCTTATAGACCTATCTCAACACGGGGCCAATGGTAAAGGGGCCCAAATGGGAGATGGTCTATCAAAGAGCAAGGCTAACCAATGGAGCATAAGACCTTATGGTTAGCTTCATTGAAGACCTCCAATAATGTGTGTAAAAGTCCTTTGACCTTAGGTAGTCTAGGGCTGAGCTTGAGGGGGGAACCCGGCCCAAGCTCGAGGTGCTTGTCCTGCTTGAGGTGCTTGTCGTGCTTGAGGTGCTTGTCCTGCTTGAGGTGCTTGATTAAGGTGCTTGAGGTGCTTGAATTACTCCATGCTTGAGGTGCTTGACTTGCCGCTTGATTAAGGTGCTTGAGGTGCCTTGACATGCTTGCTTGAGATGCTTGTGGGAATACCCCCTAGTTCAAGTGCTTTGTCATGCTTGGTGAGTAAGGTGCTTGAACACCTAAAGTCAAAAGCATCCCTACAAGAGGGGGGGCGAGCCCTTTTCCTAGGGATTAGATAGAGAACACACACTCACACACACAAGGGAAGCCCCAACTTGAAGAGGCAGCAAGGACACATATCAGGTCCCTACCCATGTTACCTTCATGTGTTTCTTGAAGCCTATTGGCTAAGCTTCAAAGGGGTCCAATGATAAATTACTTGAACTATCTAATTGTTTTTGTATTTATCAAGTCCTCTCTCTCAAAGGGAAAGGGGGGCACTTGTCCCAAGCCTACACCTAATGCTAGAAATGGCCCAAGCTTGTGATTGGCTAGTCTTGGCAAGTGGCAATGAGCTTCAATTATGAGCTAGAAGGGGGGGTCGACCTAGCAAGGAGGGGGCTTGCTTGAGGGGTATACTCACCCACACACACTCACAAGTACTCTCATTGTATGCTATGCAAAGTGCAAGAGCTCCCTCTCCAAGCAAGTAGAGGTTGAGAGCCTACACCAACACTTTTGTCTATGGAGTGCAAATCCAACCAAGAGCCATGCTTCAATGCTTAAGCTTGCCATCTCCTTCTTCTTCATTACTATGATATTATGTATGCTAGCACAAGAGTTATGATAAGTGAGGAATTAGTTATTTCTCCTATGAAATGTTTCTTCTTCCTCTTCCCTATCCTCATTCCCTGCTAGCTGTCTCCACCTTCGAAGGTGTTTGAGGTCTTGGTACTGAGGCTTGGTATAGTTAAAGCTTTCTTCAAGTTTATGCTATGTTTGTGATGCATGAAGCTTTCCATCTTCGTTGCATCACCTAGGTCACAAGGAACACAAAGACTGTATTGTAACAAGTCTCTCTTAATGGGAGAAATCATAATACAAATGCCTATTGGAGGGGGGACCGGCTCCACATAAATCCGGTCCTCAACTGTTGTCATGTTCTCTAAATTCTCTCTCTTGCAAAAGTATTGTTCATGCCAAGTTAACTAATTGCTATGATTATGTTTCCATATTCAAATATGTTCACCCGTTATGCTCACAAAGTTATTTCTCAAAAGTACTCTCATTAATTTCCGCTACTCTCAAGTTAAATAGGTCAATTTTATTTCATTCTTGGTAATCCTTCCCCTTTTCTTGCTAAATCAATTCCAAATTGTTATGCTTTGAACCCCTTGTTGGGATAGCTCTATTGGAACCTTGCTCCTTAGTCAAAATCATGATAATGCTCAACAGAATTGGACGTCCGTTGCATGACATAGCTCCAAGAAGAAGACCATGCAATTTTGTTGCTTGCATGCCTTGCACGTGGTTACCTGCGGCCTTGATTTGAATCTTCTTTAATTGATTAGCCCCTCGAGAGAAGCCAAGAAAGCTGGCGTTCAAGCAACTTAGAGAGTGTGGACACTTTGGACATGCTACACCGTGCACTCCTTGGCACTTTGTACACCTTGCATGGGCATGCATGTGACCCGGGATGCCTCCCTTTGTTTCCACAACCAATTTTGTGTGGGTGACTCCTTTTGCACATTGATGTTGTTGGAACGGCCCCTTAGGGTGGCCTTAGGGAACCCTTATGGTGCCCTCTAAAACTTAAATATGAAACAAAGGCTTGCATGGTGATGGCCGGCCTGCATTGCAGAGTGGGAGAAGGTGATGGCATCGTCTACAGACCATAAGGGCCTAAGCCCCTGTGTCAAAAAGCCTTCCCCATTTTAGCAAGAACCCATTGAGCCTACATGCGGGCGGTTCTGTGGAATTTGATCCCAAGCCTCTTTTCCTTGCAAGCGGTCATTCCCACAGCCCTCTTCTTTTGGCTCTATAGGGGAAGCTGCCCACGATCATGGATTTTCCTTGCTCCCGAGCATGCAAAGGCATGCAATCACGTCCTGAGAGAGAAAGATTAGTCGAGAGAGAAGAATCCCCCTTCTTGATAGCACCATAGCCTTCTATGGGCACAAGAAGTTGAAAGAGAGAGAGAGAGAGAGAGAGAGAGAGAGAGAGAGATTCATGCAAAAATCCATGCAACACCATCTTCCCCTCTCATCCATAGCTCTCCTCCCCTCAACTCTAATACCAATGTAAGAGAGAGAGGACTAGACCATGATCATCACCACCCAACCATGCCCTATATAGGCCCTTGGTCTGCTAAACATAGGGACCCCCTTGAATGCATGTCCATCCTGGCCCTTAGCCCTACCCGGTCCTACCCTTGGCGGCATGACATAGAAAACCTATGAGATTAGATCTCTCTCAAAATGGCCTCTCTCTCTCTCTCTCTCTCTCTCTCTCTCTCTCTCTCTCTCTCTCTCTCTCAGTCTCTTGCACTTGTCTTTATCATATCTCAAGGACATAGTACCAAGAAATCTTGCTATGATATGATCGATTTGATATTTATTGGCTACTTATGGTTAAAATATGGTGGCTAGTGTCATTTTTTAGCAACTTGTGAAAGCACTATGTATATATAGACATGAGCCATATGTTTGTAGTTGTGTGAACTTTCCTGCTGCATTATTCAATCCTGCCTAGCTTGTATTAACAACGCCCACCCTTGTGCAAGAAAACCACAGCCAGTTCGGGTTGCAACTCAATACTCTTTGGAGATATTTTGTTGTCAAGTCTATTAAATCTAAGTAATTGGCTTGGTTTGAAGATCTATGATGGATTCCATGATGAATGGTTTATTCTTTTGCTTCCATATGTTGATTCCTTGATTTTGAATTTCCATAATCTTGCACGTATATTTCTGTTTAGATGTAGAGAATCCAACAAGAAGCTTGAGGAGATGTCCTCTCCAATCTTGCTTGCAAAAATTAAGATCTCACCTGAGGCTGCGCGTGCATCACCAAGTATTTTACCATCTAAGTTTCTTAGCCCTAAATCCAAGATGAAAAAACACTCTCCCATGAATCCATTAAAAAAGCATTGTCTTATGATTGAGGTAAATAAATTTTTAAAAATAAGGTTGCAGGGAAACACACACATCTTGTAGAACATGAAGAAGCTCAAGGAACACAAAAGAGAGTATATTTCTTAGTGCACAATGGAAAGATAAGTTAGCCCTAGAATGATGGGCATATATACAATGCACTGGAAAAAATACTCTTAGAAAGGGAAAAATGCCATGGTGGTCCTAAATGTGTTCACACACATCACTACCACACATATATATGGTAACGAATCCCCCTTGGGAGTGATATGGTGAATGAGAGTTGGCACATAGTGTATAGGAGAGTGCCATGCCATGAGGACATAATCAATACTCAAAGGGGAGTAAGCCCAAAGCTTTGCAAAAAGCTTCAAACTTCTCACAAGCCAATGCCTTTGTGAAAAGATCTGCAAGGTTTTCCTGTGTTGGCACATAAGCAAAGTTGATCTCTCATGTTGAGAGTCTCTCTATGACATAATGATAATGCACCTCAATGTACTTTGTGCAAGCATAAAAAACTGGGTTCCTTGCAATTGCCAATGCGCTCAGACTGTTAGTGTAGATGATGTGGGAAGTGTTCTATCCAACACCCTAATCAACCATAAGGCATCTAAGCCATACACACTCAATTGTAGTTGTGAAGACTACCATGTACCTTGGGGGGTCACTATGTATAAATTGTGCATATCACATGTGTTCAAAGACTATTTCTAAAACTCTTTATCTATAAATTTTTGACAAATGAAATACACCATTTTCCTAGTCAATCTATACTTTTTTTTTCCCAACTCCATTTTACGAGTTCCTTTTGTATGTGAACATGTGAGAAAAATTAAAATTTAATAACCCCTTCTACTGCACTCACATGATAGTCACATAATAATTAAGTGACTCCCATGAGTTCTGTACTCAGCCTCACATCTAGAAGTGGCCACAGTAGGTTGCTTCTTGCTCAACCATGATATGCATGAACTGTCAGAGCATGAAACAAAAAACACTTTTGGACACTTGCGTGTAATAACAACCAACCCAATTTGAGTCTAAAAAGGCATGTGAATTTGACGACAATGATTCCCCCTTGGGATAAAACAAGTCAAGATATAAAGTGCCGCTCAAGTAGTAAAAAATCCTCTTGACAACCTGCCAATGCTTAGACCTTGGACTATGCATAAGTTTGTTGATTTGTGAGACTGAAAACTGAATATCGGGCCTCCTATTGCATACATAAATAAGGCCTCTATCAGCAATCCGTTAAAGAGTGACATCGACAGGATCAACGGCATCATGAAGACTCAATTTAATACTTATTTCCATGGGAGTAGCAATAGGTTTGTAGTACTCAAGTCCAAACTTACATAGTAATTTTTCTATGTAGAGCGTTTGACACAAGGCAATACCACCATCATACTACTTAAACTATATGTCCAAGTAATAATGCAAAAGCCCAAGTCTTTCATCTTGAAAGTAGCATTCAAACCAGTCTTAAATTCAGCAATATGTGTCTCATTTGTGCCACTAATCAACAAATCATCCACATATAGAACCATGATGGGAAATACATCACCCTCACATTTGGCATACAAAGTGCTTTCTGTTGGACTGTTACAAAAGCCTTGTTTAGCCAAATGAGTGTCAGATTTCTCATACCAAGCACGAGGAGACTGTTTCAACCCATACAAAGCTTTCTTACATTTGCAGACTTTATCATCTTGTCCTTTTTAACAAAACCGCAAGGCTACATTACATAAAACTTCCTCAAATTTGTATCAGAGGTTAGTTCTCGGTGCCCTAGCTTGGTGGTCAAGGGGTTTGCTATGACAAGGCTTTCTCCTCAGTGGCAACCCCAAGATAGTCTTGGTTCCTCTTTGTTGTTTACGGTCTCATGGTGGCTCCCACGTATGGGATGGTCAGATGGGTTGGATGATATTGTAGGTAGGTTGTTGGTAGATGCGGTGGCTTGATTGGAGCATGGCTTCCTTGTAACTTTTTAATATATACACTCATTATTGTGGGTTTGGAAAAAAAAGAGAAGGCATTAACTTGGGCCATATAATTTCCAAAATAATCTTTTTAAGGCTATTGTATTTATTTACCCTCTTCCTCATTCAAATTATCTCATATAAAAAAAAAACAAGTGATGAAATCATGAGGCATGCCCATGATAATATGATAAGAGTTAAGAGTGACATACTTAATTTCCAAATAACAAGTGAATCTTAGAAATAATTAGGGAGCTCAATAAGAAGATAGTTGGGCTCCTTTTCAACTGTGAGATGGTATCCAGAGTCTATGATGTGGGTGCAATGAGCTTAAAAGGAGAGATGGGAGCCCTCGATCTCACAGAAATCGCACATATGGTGCCTCCACCACCTTCCACTTACTCCATGGCCTCACGATATCCAAAAAGTCGCCACCCTAGCATTGGCATTCAATCAAAATCCTATGACAAAGTAGGCACCTTAATTAAGGACTGGCAACCCCATTGAGGATATCCAAAGCATCAATAAGATCCACGGACCACTTGAACACATCCCTCACAAGTCAATTAAGAAAGATGAGTGCAGTAAGGAGGAGAGTAACATTACTACATTAAATGCACCTATAAAAATTGATCAAAGGTCTACTACTCTTCTGATGGTGAAGATGGAACCTGGTCCATTGATCTAGTTGGATTGGATCATGCTATGGAAAGCTCTAAGGTTAGAGCCATCATGATGGGAAACCCCTAATAAGTGCTTTCTAATCAATTTTGGGATCCCTTCTTTAGCTAGTATGAATGCCAACAATATTATCAAGAGCTCCTGCAAGGTAGAACAACTCTCTCTCTCTCTCTCTCTCTCTCTCTCTCTCACACACACACACACACACACACACACACACACACACACACACACACGTACGTCACACACACACACACACAGAGTTGGTGCATTGTCGGCCATTGTTGGTTAACAAGTATACTCGAGCAAGTATAGCAATATAGCCAAAGTCAATGGGTGATGAATCTGAGGTGAGCATCTTCAACGATGGCACGAGGCACCCTAGGCGAGAGTGGTAGGAGGCAACTTGACAAGAAAAGAAGGCATTGAGCGATTCCCATTTGTAGCTTGAGATCTCCACATCCTTTTGCCATGAACTGATGTCGCCTACGCGCAGCACCACCCTCAACAACGCCTATCCGATCGCATCTTACAAGCTTGCCAAACTTGCAAAATGGGAGTGGTGGTGCTGAGCGAGGACTATGTGCATATCACCTTTGACCCACGTTAGAGTTGCCCCCG
Organism: Adiantum capillus-veneris; assembly: GCF_014529385.1. Taxonomy (NCBI): domain Eukaryota; kingdom Viridiplantae; phylum Streptophyta; class Polypodiopsida; order Polypodiales; family Pteridaceae; genus Adiantum; species Adiantum capillus-veneris. Next base: position 20,814,503 of record NC_140956.1, on the reverse strand, counting down.
AGTTGCCACACCTCATCTTCGGCCCCCTGAATGCCCCATCTACCCTCTTTTCTATGGGCTAAGTCCATTTACATATTGCCTGCCCAAGCTTGCGCGCAGGAACGTGGAAACCAACAGGAAAACGCTGAGTGGGTGCGCAAAATGACCAGTGGACAAGAAATAGGACAATCTCGACCCCTTGTCCAAGTTTGGGCGGGGATTGACCTCCAGCCAGCTCATGTGCTTTACAAATTTCAACCAATAGGCTAGAGCACCTCTTGACATAGGCGTCACTTTTGAAAACCAAGTGTGTAATGCATGCTTAACAACATAAAGATAGTGCAGGAGCATATGTCCTCCTCCAGTGGCTCGTGTGGCCTCTAGATCTACCTAGATCTATAATCTTGGCTAGCTGAGTACAAGGCCTTGCCTAAGCAGCTACAACCCAACTCCCCCCATGCCGGACTACCCCCATCTTGACTATTTGGCTACCCCAGTGTCTTCCATTTCCCTTTGAGCACTACCTTGACCCTTGCCCCTGGCCATCAACCCTAGTTCACTAGGTCGTGCACCTGCTCACAGTTGCCATCGGTCCACACACTGCCCATGCCCTCCTTAGACTCCTGGTGGCAAAGTCATCCACAATATAGTAGGTGATTGTAAAGAAGGATAGGTGGCCCGATATGCTCCTTCACAAAATAAGTGAGACAACATAAACTACTGCGGGCAATCGGTAGGTGGCCCCCTAGATGTTGGGAGTCAAACTAGCCAAGGACTCAAGAGTCAAGAGGAAGCATAGTGCTGAGTGTGGGAGTTATTGATGTAGGGTGTCGTGTTTGTAGTAGGCTTGGGACCATTGTCTCCTCATAAGTGTCCACTATCTCATGGCACCAATCAAACAAGGAGATCACATTGAGGGTGTCACCATTGTCTGAACACCCTCTCATCTTAATAATTTTCCACTATTTCTATAAATCAATCAGTGATTTATTTCAATTTTAAAAATAAATAAATCAAAACCGTACTTTTAGCTAGAGAAATAGAAGGCAACTATAAGCCTTTGCCCTTTGAGGAGGCCAAAAGTCACATTTTATATCTACTAGTGTGGCTAGCGGCCTTCGGTCGTCTCTCTCTCGGAACGATCAAAAGGAGATATGCCCTAGGGACGTGGTTTTTAGTTTTGTTTTCCTCAAGGTTGGGGGTCGGTCACAAGGAGCTTTGGACATGTTACTAGATTGCAACTAACACTACATGCTCAATAATTCCTAGTCATAAATAGAAGTTTTTATGTTTAATCTAGCAAGTAAGCTAGCAATTTTTCACTTCATCTAGTAAGCCATAAACTCCTATATAATAACCTGCTCTTGGACGTCCTCATCTAGTAAGTTCATCCACTAAGTCACAAAATTCTACATAGCAACCTGCTCTTGGACGTACTCATCTGGTAAGTTCATCTAGTAAATCATAAACTCCTACATAGTAGCTAGCTCTTTGGCATCCTATCTAGTAGTTTTTCAATTCCTATATAGGGATAAGAGACATTTTTTTTGCAAGTAGTAATATTCCTTGATCCCAAGTGTGAAAGAGCTACAACTTCCATTAGTAATCACACTTTTACCACCCTCTTGACTTGTTAGATGGCATTTTTTGCACAAGTAATTATAATTCTCATGGGAACAACTTTAAAGGAAGTCTCCATATGGCATAATGTTCTTTGTAACCCCACTAATTTTTTTTAAAAATGTGAGTGCACAACCAACATAATGCATCATGAACAAAAGGGCCAAATTGACAATGTGCAATCAGTTCCTACTCTATATCGTGCACAACATTAGAGGAATCTATGTTAGAAGAAGCATCGACAAGGAGTGCATTTTTCTCCTGTTATTAAGTGAAGAAATTTCTTGATGATGTAGTTGAAAATGTGCAACCCAAAAAAGAAACATTAGACATGGCAACATGATTGCTCCTCCTTAAAGTCACTACAAAACTTGATGTATAACATGCTATTTAGCTACTTTTGTGTTCCTTTGATTGGGCCTTGTGTAGTAGCATAGATAATCATGCATCAAAATTAACAGTTTTGGGTCTCCTATTAGTCTCCAAGTGGGAGCAAATTCAGTGATAGAAATTTGATAATGGACGAAAAAATGGCTTGAGTAGAAGAAGTCTCAAGAATGAGTCCAGTTAAAGCAATCAATTGCTTTGAAAAACCTTTAAAACTCTCATACGGGCATCCATTTTACGCTCCTCTTCCTTGATCTTCAACTCTAATTGTTTATGCAAAAAAGGATTTTTTGCCCCATCACTTAATGCATACAATTTCATAAGAATATCCCAAGCCATTAATTTTGTTGTTTTTGGTGCATAAATATGTCGAGTAATAAATGTTTTGGTGGTGTATGACAGAATTCTAGTGTATGACACTAGAATTCGAGTGATAAACTTTTTGGTGGTGTATGACACAATTCTAGTGGTACAATTGTTAGAACCTAACACCATATTAGAGTGTTTGAGACTTTAGAGCCAATTTGAGAATCACCAATCTCTTGGTCATATAGACGAATCTCAAGCTAATTTTAAAGCCAACTCCTTCCACAAGGTAGTACTTAAAAATATCTTTCAAGCCATGCTCTCAAAAATTTGGCTAATATTTGGTCATGTGGTCAAATTTTAAGCTCATTTTGAAAGTGGGAATTAAAAATTTTCCAAATTCACTAATATGGTGTTACTTACCTACAATATTCTTTAAAAATCATGTATTCATAGAAGGACAACATACATCATTTTTTGTGTGCCCTCCAACCAAGACACATTACATCTGTAAAGATTGGGGTCTAGAGCATGCCACTCTCCACCCAATTGTGCTCTATATAGACCCTGCCTAGCTAATAATAGGGACCCCCTGTACCGCATAACCGTCCTAGTCCTTGGCCTACCCGATTTTACCCTAGGCCTAACATTATTAATTACTCCCCCCTTAGAGAAGAATTTTTGTCATCAAAAACAAAAGTGGTTGTATTTTCATAAGAACACAAACGTTTTCCACAGTGACATCCTTCATGGATCCAGTTGTTCGTTTAATCAAAACACGATTCAGTAGGAGGTTCAATGAAATAAAAATAACATCTTATTTTTCCACATTGTTGTCCCTTTGCAATTGTCTTGTGTACCGGGCCCATATCCAACATAGCATATAGAGTTCATTTATAATTCACTTGAATATGCGAAACAAGTTATCACAACTAAGAGGTACCCCAAAAGATTACCTCTTTTCACTTTCCATGAAAGTAACTCGTTGATATAACTCATCAGCAAAGTTCAAGTCCTTGAGTTGTTACTAGAACTAGCGTTCAAGGTTGAGAACCTGACTCACTTAATCATGAAGAGACTAAACCTAGTCAAAAACATGCTTTACTTTATGGTAAGCAAAATCTAACTTGAACGATACATACTTTGTATTTTTATTACTTGGTGCTAACATACACACTTTGCATATCCTTTAGCACAAGATTACACTTGTCACTTTCCTATCCTCTTTGAATGAATAATAGTACTAAGGTGTGTTTCCCAACCATTTAGAGACAGTCTTCCAAATTGTCTGATAAACAGGGATCAATTGAGGATCATACCTTCTCAAGTCCAAAAATGGAGTAATAAGAAATATTTTGGAAATAGGGATCCAAGGATCATGTGGTAGCCTTTGTGCATGTCATTAGGACTTAGGAGGTACTCGACTTTCCCATGCAATTTGTAGGATTTGGGTTAACTCTAGAGGTGGCTGCTTCCACCTGACTCGACTCTATTGAACGTAGAGATTTTTGAGTCAATGGAGTAGGTATTTGATGAGTTTATCGAAGAATTCTCTCAAAGAGGGAACATGGATGAGCAATCAACAATGCTATAAATAACCATCTTGGTTAACTTGAAAGATCTGGAGCATCCAAACCAAGCCATGACCTCTATTGATGATTGTTAGATCTATGTCATGAATGTTCATGCCGCTCCAAATAAGCCTTTGCTATTAAACACTAGGGTTCAAAACACCTAATGTGCATGCATTTAGCAAAAACCAAAGAGGGGGAGTCACTTAATAATTATGTGACTATCACGTGAGTGCAACAGAAGGGATTATTAGTTTTCATTTTTTTCTCACATTTTTACTTACAAAAGGGTACCATAAAATAGAGTTGGAAGTTCTTTTTACAGATTGAGTACGAAAAGGGTGTATTTTATTGGTAAAAAAATCACAAAAAAGGACTTTTAGAACTATTTTTTACCGCACGCTGTTGTGCTGTGACACGTACATAGTGGGAACGCATGCTACAAGATCTATCTTGTATTTTTTTAGATACATAATTATATTTCCTATAGTGTACATATGCATATTTAAATATAATAATAAACCTTCTATCTCATCCTATTATTTTTCTCAAGGGTAACCTATCCTTACTTTACCATCAGAAAATACTATGGGAAAAGCATCAATAGCTCCGCCTCTTTAACTTGGGGCAAAAGCCATTGATTCTTTATTTCTACTCATCTCACACCCTAGCTAGATCCTATATCTAGGGTAAACTCCAATATATATATTCTATGTATTTTTTATACTTTTCTTATATTTCTTTTTAAATAGCTACTAGGAGAGAATCAAATCCTAGTGGGACACTAGGTGGCATGATTTCAAAGATACACTTATTTTAATGCATTATTGCAAGCGTGATTACAAAAATTTGTCAAGGAGCAATGTCATGCTTTCATATGGCATGAGGTGTCCTTTGGAATTAAATGAAAGTTTAGGCTAAGGAGACCACATGAATACTTTTGCTGCCATAAATGGACCCTATTTTGATGAATTTTTTACACAAGGTTTCAATCCGAATTGGAAAACGATTTTAAAATGAAAATCGTAGCTAATGAGCTGAAGTTTTTTCTCATATTTTTACTTTTTTATTTGGAGCCATGGTTGAGGAGATATGATCAAAATACTGGACCCCAATCTGCCCACATCATGCAAGGACAGCTCATTTCCAACTTTTCCAATTCATGTTCACATTGGCTCCTCTCTTCTTGTGTAAACCCTTGGGGGTTCCCTTCACCTATAAAAGGGGACCTCTTCTTCCTTGGAAAGAACTCAAGCATTCAAGCCATTGATGAGAGGAATTCATGAGGGAGTGAGTAGTAACGCCTAATTGTACTTAGCCATTAACATAAGCCCAAGCCTACACTTTTTCCTAGAAGAAGACTAGCCATTCTTGCAACAAGCTACCCTTGGAAGATCAACTCTAATCAAAGAAGGTCTTACACTTGGTGTATCAATCAAAGTGGAATTCTCCACTCTTCTTCTCTCTCCATCAATAATGGTGTCGAAGGGTTTTTCAAGTAAGATGTGTTCTACATTGATGTTTTCTTGATTTCTTGTTGTTTTCATTTTCATCTCTAATCCAACACACACATATATATATATATATCTAATCTCATCTCCTTAACCAAACCTATCTCTCTCATTCTTAGTAATTCATCCTCTCTAGGTTCTCTTTGCTACAGGTACATCTCTCCCCGCAGTATCCTTATTGCCTACGGACAAGAATAGGGCTTGGGAGGGAAATTAGGGAGCATGTTAGGGCAATTAAAGATGGGCATGGGAGAAATTGGGAAGAACTCAAAGTAGCTTTAAAGGAGGAATATTTCATGGAGGACTCTGAGAGAGTGACCAAAAGGACATTCTTAGAATGGGTAGTCAAGCCAAAGCAAGGACTATCAATAAGAGAGCTACTTAGGAAATTTGAGCGGCGCTATGCACAACTCACAAGGACGGAAAGGGCCACACTAGATGCAGAGAAGACAGATCTTTTCTTACAAGCTGCAGGTAAAGAGTTTCAAGAAAATTTGGAGCTTCTTCTTGAAGATAAAGATGCTGAGCAAGGACTAAAGACCGACTGGAATGAGGTTGAAGGTGCTGTCTCACTGCTTGCCAAACGACAAAGAAGAAGGGACAAGATGGTACTAAATACTACAAGTCCTTCCACCTCAACTCCTGACAAAATGGTAAAGCCTACTTTTATCGCTCCTAAGTTTGATGAGTCTATGCTAGATGAGCTTGTGAAGGGAATGCGTGACTTGAAGGTGAAGCTTGCAAAGCTTGAAGAAAAAGGCCAACCATCAGGGCCACTTCCTAGGCAAAGACAACAACCCAAAGAAGGGTTTGTTAATAGATGTATTTGGTGTGATAGTACAGACCATGTAAGAAGGGATTGTGATGATTTTAGTGATGCTTTGTCAAAAGATGTTGTCTTTTTTTAAGGATGGTAAAATCCACTTAAGAGAGACAGGTCTACCCTTGAGAACTAACTTTGGGAAGGGGGGAATGCAAACCTTAGTTGAAGATATGGCAACCAAGCATGCCACCTCTTCAGTTGAGGCAGCTACTTATGGAGTAAAAATTGAACATTTTTGTGATGAAGAGGTGAGTGACCATCATGGTCAAATTTGGCCAAATGTCATGCAATTAGCTAAAAAGGGAAAGCTTACAAAAGAGATTCTACATGAAGCAGGTGATTGCATACGTCTAGAAACAGGATGGAATGATCCAGTGGACTCATTGTCAGTGCATGCCTACATTACAAAATGCCAACAAAATGAGGCAGTTGTAGAAGAGAAGCGCAGACGTGAGAATGTTGATGAAGGACCATCAAAAAGAGCTTCTAGAAGTGGGGGAAGAAGCGACTCAATGCCTTCTCAAACACCCTCAACACAAGGAGCATCTCCACTTGAAGTACTCATGGAGGAGGCTACAACAGGAAAGAAGAAAGAGCCAACGAAAGGTAAGACAAAAGGCCCAACTTATAAACTACAATCTGATATTGAAGTTGCTACAGATTTAAAGAAAGTCTTGGAGGAAAGGATCTTGAATATCAAGATTGAGTTTACTCTGGGAGAAGTTCTTGGCATTGCAAAGCGTGAATTCCATGAGGAGATCATTGACATCATCAAGAGAAAGAGGCAAACCCTTGCTGAAGTTTCTCGTCCACAGGTTGAAGGGGAAACCTCAAAGACACAAGGGATGCAACTGCAAAATAAGGAGAATGATGGAGCTGTGGTAGGATGCTACCAATCTAGTGGGAGAGTGAATCAAGTGCATTTCTCAAATGATGATGAAGAAGTTGAAGATATTCCTAGGAGTTACTATTCACGAAGTCATTGGGCAAGGGCTACTACAGAAACTTTGGTCAAGGTAGGTGATCTTGAAGAGCCATTTGTTGCCTTGATTGACCATGGTTCAGAAATAAACATAATGTCAAAGAGTCTCTACAACAAGTGCAAATGGCCAATGGACACAGATCATGGTTGGATGGTAAAAGTGGCAAACAATTCATCCGGTGAATTGTATGCAGCATGTCCAGGTGTGAAGGTGACAATAGGTGATATAATGATTGACCAAAACTTCTTTGTACAGGATACATCTTCATATCATCTCATCCTTGGACAACCCTACATTGTGGGAGTTCGAATGGAAACAAAGGTTATGGACAATGGTTCAACATATGCTAGAATACGTAGCAAAGATGGTAAACGAGCTATCCAATTTCTCACAGTCTGTGTAAACCATGAAAGAAATCATGACAACCTCAGAGAACATCCTCTACCAAAGGTAAGCAAAGAGTTTCATGATCATAGAGAAATGATGGGTTTTGGCCAAGTACCATTGTAAAGCGGGATTGCAGTGGTACAGAAAGAAAAAGGGTCTCGCCTGATCCAAAAATAGGTGAAACTTTCTCGATGAGCTCCTTGGTAACAAGGAATGGATCAGTATGTTTTACAAAACTTGAAGATTTGAAGAGATATGAGAGGCATTATGTGCATAATGTACAAATAGGCATGAAAAAGAGTGGGTTGCTAAAGCCTACTGAAAATGTTTTGGGTTTGTGTGAACAAGTTTCTTTTGTAGATACTATGGGTGAGCTTGATGCTATAATGAGGTCTAGTTTGCATCTTGAAAATGAAGTTGTGGAAGTTTGCTCTATGGAAATGTATCAAGTAATAGAAGCCTTTAAAGAAAGCCAAACAGTTGGCCCAGAAGTCCATGTTGAAACTAAATACAAGAGTGTAGCAAAGAAGGTGAAACCAGTAGCTTCACCCTTACCACCCAACAACAGGGAAAAGATTGAACAGGCTTCTTTACAACCAAGTTTGCGGAATCCTAAAAAGATCGGGCATACCTTCACAAAGGAGTCTTTTCAAGAGTTGCAGATTGGTTGCGAGGAGTTTCTAACACAGGAGGAGACAAAGTGCTTCAAAGAAATGCTTTCAAAGCATGGTAAGGCTTTTGCATTTGAGCCACATGAGATAGGATGTGTTGATCCTTATATTGTAGCTCCTATGGTAATTTTCACAATACCTCATGTGCCTTGGAATCTGCGGCCTATTCCGGTTCCAAAGGCTCATTTGCCAAAGTTAGTAGAGCTACTGAATGAGAAAATCATAATGGGAATCTTGGAGCCTTCTTGTGCTCCATACTCAAACAGGTGGTTCACAGTTCCAAAGAAGAATGGTTCTCTACGCTTCATCCAAGATATGCAACCAGTGAACAAGGTGACAATTAGAAATGTAGGTACAGGTCCAATTGTGGATGAATTTGCAGAGGCGTTTGCAGGGAGGGCAATCTACTCAATGGGGGATCTCTACTCAGGGTATGATCAATTTCAGCTTACAATCGAAAGCAGAGACTTGACAACCATGAGGACACCTTTGGGTTTGGTAAGGATGTGTACCTTGCCACAGGGAGCAACCAACTCGGTTGCACATATGATGAATGGGATGAATAAGGTCTTACGTGACTTTATTCCTCAAATCACAATGCCTTTCATTAATGATTTGCCTATCAAAGGATGTGAAGAAAGTGACAAAGATGAGGCTTTGGATCTCAAGGGATGTCGCAGGTTTGTGGTAAATCACATAAATGATTGTGATAAAATTTTGTCTAGGTTGGAAGAAGTGAATCTTACATTGTCAGGGAAAAAGTCTATGTTTGGTGTCAAAGAAGTGCTCATTGAGGGGCACATGTGCGGGCCATATGGTAGGAAACCTTGTCCATCAAAGGTAGATGCCATCCAAAGAATGAAAAAAACATGCACTAGCATCACTGAGGTTAGAAGGTTTCTGGGAGCATGTGTCTTCTATGTTATTTGGATTCCACATTATGCACATGTAGCTGATCCTCTTTATCAGCTGCTTAGAAAGAATCAAAAGTTTAAATGGAAAGAAGCACATGTAAAATCCATGAAAAAGCTAAAGGAGTTACTCCAATCAGCAACGACTTTGAGAAAGGTAGACTATGAGTGTCAAAGGCCAGTGATTGTGACAGTAGATACCAGTCCTACAGGGATTGGATGGGCAATAGGGCAAGATGACAAAGAAGGACACAGGTATGTGGTAAGATTTGGAGCAAAGGTACTAAGTGCTCGCCAAAGAAACTATCCACAGATAAAGAGAGAGTTATGGGGTATGGTTACAGCCTTGAAAAGTGGGAAAGAGTACCTAATTGGTGCATGTGTGGTTGTAGAAATAGATTGTCTACCACTTCTTGGGATGATTACAAGCTGCTCAACACCAGACATTGCTATGTTGCGGTGGATTGCCTACATTAAGTCCTTAAATCCCGAGTTTAAGCACATTGCAGGTAAAGACAATACAGTGGCAGAGATGCTATCAAGGGCAAGGTATGAAGATGAGTCGCAAATGATTGATGAGGGAGATGATGTAGGCACAAAATTCTATTCTATCTCTCATGTCAAAGGTAACAATGTCTGCATGACTAATTCACTTGAATTGTTCTTGAAAGATCTTTATGAAGGTGATTGGCTTTCTATTGGAAGGTACTTGAGTACTCTAACAAAACAAGAGGATTGGTCTGAACAAGAATTCAAGAGGATACGCAGGAAAGCATATGGGTACTTTTTAAGGGATGGTTACTTGTGGAAGCATCCTAAACAAAAGGGTGCTACACCACAACGGGTTATATGTAAAAAAGAGACTCAAGTAAAGCTCATGCAAGAGTTTCATGAGAGTCTATGGGCTGGACACATGGGTGTGTGGGCAACCTTCTCCAAGTTGAAAGAAAAATACTGGTGGAAGGGTATGTATAAAGATGTATCTCAGTTTGTAGAGTCATGTGTAACTTGTCAAATGTATTCAAATGTTCGACATCGTGATGGATTGCACCCTACATATCCACTAGCCATGCACTATAAATGGGTTGTGGATCTAGTCACGATGCCTTTAGGACTCTGGCAGATGAGATACTTGGCTCTTGCACGAGAGGACCTAACTAACCAGGTTGAAGGAAGAGCATTAAGAGCTAAGACCACAGAAGCTGTGTGCAAATTCCTTCTTGATGAGGTGATTTGCCGTTATGGTTGTGTGGGGAAAATCACTGCAGATCGAGGTGAACTGGATGCCGAAGAAGCAAGAGAGTTCTTTTCTAGATTAGGGATCAAGCTTTCTCTTACTACAGCTTACAACCCTGAAGGCAATGGAAAGAGTGAAAGAGGGCATCCTCCTATCATCAAAGCTTTGGCCAAGGCTTGCGAAGGAAGAGTTGGTGAGTGGCCAAAATTGTTACCGTATGCTTTATGGGCTGATCGTACAACACATAGCTCAATAATTGGCTACATGCCTGCGGAGCTAATGCATGGTCAAAAGCCAATGATGCCGATTGAGGATACAATTCCCACATGGAATGTACTACCTTGGCAAGAGGGGCTTAGTAGGGAAGATCTCCTTGCACTGCGTATAAGGCAGCTAGAGAGAAGACCTGGAGACATTGAAGCTGCAAAAGAACGACTCAAAAATGCAAGGTTGAAAAACAAGGACTATTTTGATAAGAGACATCGACTCAGGAGCAAAGCAATTAACAAAGGTGATTGGGTTTTAGTGTATGATAGTAGCCTTGATAACCAGCACGCAGTCATGCGTAAGTTCTCAAAAAGATGGTTTGGATCGTATGTTGTAAAGCATGTGCATGAAAATGCTACTTACAGCTTGTCTGAACTAGATGGTACAGAAGTAAAGATTCCCATTGCAGGAAAAAGGATTAAAATGTTTAAGAGAAGAGGAGACAATGATCTAGAAGATATTGATGAGGAAGAAGAGAAAAACACAGGTGAAGATCAAAGTGAACATGAAGCTCTGGAATCATCCAGTGAAGAAGAAGACAAGGAAGATGTACAAGAGGTCTAATCTTACAAAGAGACAATGTGGCACATACCGGAGGATGTGCAGGTTTAGAGGGGGTGGACGTCGTGCTGTGACACGTACATAGTGGGAACGCATGCTACAAGATCTATCTTGTATTTTTTTAGATACATAATTATATTTCCTATAGTGTACATATGCATATTTAAATATAATAATAAACCTTCTATCTCATCCTATTATTTTTCTCAAGGGTAACCTATCCTTACTTTACCATCAGAAAATACTATGGGAAAAGCATCAATAGCTCCGCCTCTTTAACTTGGGGCAAAAAGCATTGATTCTTTATTTCTACTCATCTCACATCCTAGTTAGATCCTATATCTAGGGTAAACTCCAATATATATATTCTATGTATTTTTTATACTTTTCTTATATTTCTTTTTAAATAGTTACTAGGAGAGAATCAAATCCTAGTGGGACACTAGGTGGCATGATTTCAAAGATACACTTATTTTAATGCATTATTGCAAGCATGATTACAAAACTTTGTCAAGGAGCAATGTCATGCTTTCATATGGCATGAGGTGTCCTTTGGAATTAAATGAAAGTCTAAGCTTAGGAGACCACATGAAGACTTTTGCTGCCATAAATGGACCCTATTTTGATGAATTTTTTACACAAGGTTCCAATCCGAATTGGAAAACGATTTTAAAATGAAAATCGTAGCTAATGAGCTGAAGTTTTTTCTCATATTTTTACTTTTTTATTTGAAGCCACGGTTGAGGAGATATGATCAAAATACTGGACCCCAATCTGCCCACATCATGCAAGGACAGCTCATTTCCAACTTTTCCAATTCATGTTCACACTGGCTCCTCTCTTCTTGTGTAAACTCTTGGGGGTTACCTTCACCTATAAAATGGGATCTCTTCTTCCTTGGAAAGAACTCAAGCATTCAAGCCATTGATGAGAGGAATTCATGAGGGAGTGAGTAGTAACGCCTAATTGTACTTAGCCATTAACATAAGCCCAAGCCTACACTTTTTCCTAGAAGAAGACTAGCCATTCTTGCAACAAGCTACCCTTGGAAGATCAACTCTAATCAAAGAAGGTCTTACACTTGGTGTATCAATCAAAGTGGAATTCTCCACTCTTCTTCTCTCTCCATCAATAATGGTGTCGAAGGGTTTTTTAAGTAAGATGTGTTCTACATTGATGTTTTCTTGATTTCTTGTTGTTTTCATTTTCATCTCTAATCCAACATATATATATATATATACATCTAATCTCATCTCCTTAACCAAACCTATCTCTCTCATTCTTAGTAATTCATCCTCTCTAGGTTCTCTTTGCTACAGGTACATCTCTCCCCGCAGTATCCTTATTGCCTACGGGCAAGAATAGGGCTTGGGAGGGAAACTTCTCATCTCTTCACTTCTCTCATATCTACATTTCTCACATACTATCCTAGATGAATAACCCACATGATGATCATTTCTATCGCTTTCACTCTGTACGATCTATTAGAATTAACGTATGGATTAGCCGTAAAATACACTTTCAACAACGTATAGTGTTTCTCTTCGGCCCTGAAAGGCTCAATGAAATACTTCTATCACCGGATCCCATCATACTACCTCTCATAGACTATAATTTTTCTTTTGATGTAAGCGTAGTTATCTTGCTATGAACCAAGAGGATTTGTACACACAATTAATCCCAATCACTAGACAAAATATATATATTATGGTAAGCACAAAACTACAATTCCAAAGAACAATTCGTAGCCTATTTGGTCAGCCAAGATTGAATGCCATTAACTCATCCATTAACCCTTTCATATTACCCATGATACGATATGACCATAGCCTTGATGTTTTCATCTTCGTATTGTTTTGACATTCTCTTTTGCGTTCTTTCTTTGTGTGTGTGAGTGCAAGAGAGAAAGAGTGAGTCTTCTTTGATTGCACTTCTTTCCAAACCCTAGTATTCATGGCATCTATGGTTTAACTCCTTCATATAGTTTTTGTTGACTTCTCTCACAAACTCTCACAGTCATAAGCCCGGTGCTTTCCTGGCAAGACCGCAAATTTCTCGACAACGCGATATACACAATTTACACATAGCGACACCCCCTCCCCGGCCCGAGGCAAAAATAGATCAAAACCTGTATATCAATGGTCATGCTTGCCAATACTTATGGAGAATATGATGCTCCTAGCACACATGAAAGAGGATTTAATATTTCTAAAAAGAAACTAAATACTTTCTATTGCAATCATTTTCAAGTCTTGCTGAAAAATTTGAACCATAATAGAATGTGAAACATAAGTCACTTCTAGGTACAAACAATGAAACATTTTCATTAACAATACATAGCCTTGCTATATGCATAAACAACCATCCTTTAATTTTGTTGAGAAATATTTGTAGCCTTAACAAGTTGTTCTAAGTACCGAACAATTCCTGGCCACTGAAAATCTTTTTGATAGGATGTGCTCAAAATGGTCTTATAAACAAATTTGACCAGCACCTAGGGACTTTTTCGCCACACATAATTGAAATATCAGGTGCCAGTGTCAGTCCCACAGATCCATATTCTCCACATGTGGGATATGTCTCAACTGAGGATGTCCATAAGAAGAACGTCCTTCAAGTACGAGATGTACTTATGCATGGAGGCAAGTGGAAACACTACAACATGAGGGACCCTCTTATACTTTGCTCCACATTGGCTAAATTAAACTATTTGAGTTCTTAGACCATGTTGCCTCCCATGTGACAGCATATGCCAAAGAAAACCCCCTATCATTGTAGACTCAGATTTGAGTTACAACTCTTGAATGCCTTGTTGTTCATTGCCCTATTCATTGTTGAATCAATATGATGACTTTAGTTGTCCTATTGATGTGGCCCTAGCTGTGATATTTGGTTCCTAACAATGCATGTGAAATTGCCATTGATGTTTTCTCACCTAAAGCTAGTCTTAAATTCTCTATTTTTACAATTATGCTCTTAATATTTTCTAATAGGTTTTGTTGACAGTCTTAATGTTGGGCGCTCCTTGGTTGACATCTACTGCATGATGGTCAAGTTGTTTAATTTTATATTATTTACATGACAGTCTAATTATTTGTGTGAAATCTACTGCACGATGGGCAAGTTGTGAAGATATTGGGACCTGGTCATTGTGGGACACCTCAACAGTGACTGTCGCTTGTGTGTGACATGGATCTTGTTATGTGTAGATAGACTTGATTAAACCAATTTTAATATTTTAATTGTTAAGTATTATTGTATAAGTTTAATTCAATGTTAATTAATGGTTAAATTGATATTACTAACCTTAAATGTTAATAACTTACCATATTGGACTTATTAGAGTCAAACTAGTAAAAAAAGAAAACTCTTGGATGTGCTCGCCCAATTTCTTGCTATATGGTTAGATAAAACTCTCATGTAGCTAAAATATTGTAGTGTTGTTGAATATTCTCATTATACATGTTTGCACTCTTACTAGATATGTGTATCAATCTTACAAGTTATCTAGTAATTATATATTTTTCCTATATAGAAATGTGTCCAAATCTCCTTGTGTGGGTGCACATCCCCACCATCTATCTACTCTCCATGATAGGTCACAAACTATTGCCTGCAACCCCCGATGTTTGAGACATCAATCGGTGGAAAGGCCTCCTATGACCTCTAATAATTGGACTATTAATCAATATCTGGAAAGGTGTTGGCTATAAACACCTCAACAAAGGGAACATAGGTAGCCTATGTGATTGCCATTTCCAGTTGAATGTTGCTTTTGATAGAAAATAGCACTATGTACCCTGCGCATAAAGCTGGCCCTGCGTCTAAAGCTAGCCATGTAGTCACAAATTCTTGGTTCACCTCCCCCCGATGTTTGAAGGTTGGGAATGGTCCCTTGCTGACAATTCACTAGGATCCATGCTCCCACATAGCTCTCGGCCTCTGTGGATTTCCATGTTGTTCGCAAAACGGACGAAGAAAAAATGAGAGAGACCGGTTGGTAGGCCAGTCTCACTAGTACATACTAGTAGGCCAACAATCATGTCATCTCTAGCTTCACTCTAGAGTGTGCAAACTTGCTTGATGGGCTGAACTCAAACCTATAAAATACCCCATTTCAAGAGCTAGAATGAGGATCTATGGCCATGAAGTTAGTAAGAAGGGAGTAGCAGGGTGTTGGGTGCACCCAATCTATCAAAAGTGATGAGGAAGGACTTGCAAAGTTGTATCCATGGAAACACTGAATGGGTCTAACAATATAGAAAAGAAAATGAAAGGGTTGCATTGGCATTCTAAAATAATACATAGGTATAAGGATCTAAAATCATGAAATGACCCATTGGCAAGCTAAAAATAAGAGAAGATTACATTGCATTCGCAAGAACTTAGTATGTGACCGATACATTGTTACTGCTAAGAAGAATCAAGGCCTAACTCTATAGCACTCTCCTCCCTCACCTTCCCCTCAAAGTGACAACATGTGCAAAACATTCTGCATGGATAAAGTAGTACCAAGCATCTTGTTGAGTGCTTCATTATTAAATAGAATCATCCTCCAAAGGTATGGAAAAAAACGTAAGAGACGTTCTTTCTCTCTTAATCACTTTGTTTTAACAATGATAAAAAATAGTTCTTTTAATGCTTTTTCTACAAATGTAACTTGAATTTAAACACATTGCAACCCCAAGTCATTACTTCACTCAAAATTTGTCTATTCATATCAGCACAGTCTAGCATAACGTTCACAGCTCTCCCCATTGTTGCCCTCGCCCAATCGCTCTTACCAAGATCCATTATAACATCATATAAACCCTTACCAAATTCTTTGTTTAAAACCACAAGGTTACCAAGTGTAGAAATTATATGGAGCTTCGCCTACTGACATAGCTCAGTGAACTGATATTGAAAGTGAGAGAAAGAAAGTATCAATAATTTTCAACCATTTGAATTTCCCATTGACTCTCTTTTATCTCTCTATCTCTCTCCATGTGTATGTGTGTGTGTGTGTGTGTGTGTGTGTGTGTGTGTGTGTGTGTGTGTGTGTGTGTGTGTGTGTGTGTGTGTGTGTGAGAGAGAGAGAGAGGGAGAGAGGGAGAGAGGGAGGAGGAGGAGGAGGAGGAGGAGGCAAGGAAACGTAAACTTGTAGACCTTTTGGAATGGGAGATAGAGTTTTAACTTGGTGGGTGGGACCAAACCTAATCCAATTTCACAAAATTGAAGGCTAAAGTTTCTCACAAAAAGAAGGAAATCGTAGTGAACACACTAAAAGGAAGTAGAAGATCCATATCTTCAAAGCATGAGTTTTTATACCAAAAAATAAATTTCTTCTTAAAAGTGGTATCCCACACTTCATCATCATCTCCATATCCTTACTAATGCTTTTTTGATGAATGATGATATGAGAGAGTGAAATTGAATCATGACAACCTTAATCATGCTATGGTGATGATTATAGAGTTCAAACAATACGCTTAAATAGTGGAGTAATGAAAAATTTGTAGTTATCCAAATTAACCACAATGCCATCAATTGAAAAAGCATGTTAATCTTTGAGAGGTGATGTATAGAACTCATCCATAGATACTTGAGCCTACTTTCCATCCACACTTTGCACCTTCTAGTGATCCCTGACTTAGCTCCCACTCCCTTTAATGTGAGACGTGGCATTGGGGGATTTGGTAGTGTTTTCCATTTTTTCACACATGCCCTTGCAAATTTAGTAGTCTCAGCTTCATTTCACGGTGGAAATTACAAGAAGAAAAGTGTTGAATGCTCAACTTATGTGGTCAAGTATAAACAAGGATGTTGTGCATTGGTGTAGAAGCTATCATGAGTGCCAAATGTATCCAAAAAAAAAAAATGATGCTTGAGCCTTTGAGGCATATTGTGAGCTATGCACCTTTTGAAAAGTGGGGTATAGATGTAATATGTCCTCTTATAGCAACCAAAAATGGGAAGCAATGCATACTTAGTGCAATGGATTATATGACAAGATGGCCCAAAGCAAAGGCTAGTAGAGGAGCTACAAGCAAAGATGTATGCAACTTTACTACTTTGATTGCATATGTTGTAGATTTGGAGTGCCATTGAAGCTTGTAAGCAATCAAGGAAAAGACATTAGAAATTATCTTATTGCTAAATTGGTAGAGAAACTGAAGATCAAGCATATGTAAGCTACTCCTTCTCATCCACAATACAATGTATTGATAGAAACATTCAATAAATTTATGTAATAGATATTATTCAGGCTTGTGGAAGAGCATCCAAAAGATATGTATTTGAAGAGGGCATTGTGGGCATGTAGAGTGACTCAAAAATCAACCACATGTTTCACTCCATTTCATTTGGTTTATGGTGAAGAATGTGTTATTGGAGTGACACTTTCTTCATTGGAGTTCATTGTGAAACATACTTATGACATGCATAATAGCTACTCTAGTGCCTTCTCTACATGTACAGATGATGACATTTATGATCAAAGTCTTCTTGATCTAATGTAGATCTTTGTGCAATACATGTATATGATGAAAATTGTGGGATGGGTTTCTAACCTCACTCTTATCTTATTGCAGACATAATGAGAACCATGAAAATAATTGTCAATCCATGGGATGAAGCTGACTCGACTAGGTGTCAATCTCTTGGAAAACAACAGACAACAAGCTACACTCAAATGACCAAAGTCATCAAAAGCTAGTCACTAATCAACAAAAAAAACATGATTGTTACAGCATCAAATGACATCTGAATGTTAGAAAACTTCTAGGACAAGTATATAAGACCTAAGCACACATGCTTATGGTCTCAAATCTCACTTTTAATAATGTGAAAACAACACATCTATTAACAGTAGTGAGATTTTGAACTAGTTGCTTTTGACCCCAAATGCATCTAAATGCTTAGCAATGATGCCCAATATCCCGCCTATGCTTACTTTGTGATTTCCTAGCTTAAATTCCTACTTATGATGAAATTAGGCCGTGGGTCACTGATGCCAAAAGAGACGGTTTACCATGATATGTTTACGTCAATGCGTAGAGCTCTTACCTGCGGTTGCAACGCAACAGACGGCACTGCAATGTAGCAACCAACACGGGATCGAGTAAGAAGCATGAGAAGGAGAGAAGTGAGCACCGTTAGCTCATGCTGTGTATTTCTTATCCAAAACTTAATGAAAACTTTACAAAGTTGGCTTTTATATCTTAGCCAAGGTCTAAAATGTGTAATGTTCGGTGCCCAAGACCTTTGAGGCTCCACAACTTACTGTATCTACAACCTAGGTACACTAACTAACCTATTCTTTACATCTTAGAGCTCTTATTGAGCCCGTAACACGTTACAATTATCACAATGGCTAAATAAATTGAAAAATCATAATACATGGCCATTTTGGAAAAATGTGAAAAGTGTGTAGCTCCAATCCTCATTGCTTCTTCATATTCATATTTGATGTGCATTCATAAGGCTTCAATCTTTAGCAGATCGTGTTAACTGATGTTAGCTCAATTAACATTCCCCCCTTTTGATTTTAGTGCCCGTCCTTAGGCACTGTTGAGAAGTGTCCATGGAGGCAATGGAAGGTTTTGATTGGTTGTTGATGGACTGATTGTCTTCATTTGTCATTGAATTTGTTGATGAGGTTCATTCTGCTATAGCATCTTGATTGGTATGAATATGTCTTATGTGAGAGATGATGTTGCATTGGTCCATTGTAATAGCATAAAATTGAGGCTGCTATTTATTTATGACAAGTATGTACAAGGGAAGTAGAACAATGAGGATCTAAATTAGGGTTTCATACCTAGATGATCAAATGGAAAAAACCCAGTGGAAAAAAGTATCTTTGGGATACGTGCATTATTGGAGTACTTATTATCATGGAAAATATGAATAAAGTTCTCAAGGGATTATTTGTTGATAGATATTAAAATAAGAGGGTAGCAAATATATGGAGGCAGTATGATGGAACATGGTTTTCCTGTTGTAGTCCACTCAAGGTGCATAGGTGGAAGCAAAAAAGAGTGTCTAATGCATATGTCCAATGATGGGACATCCTATATGCATTCACAGAAATGCATGGAAAACAATATGCTGTGCAAGAAAGATTTTGAGGGGTTTTTCACAAAGATGGTGTATCTATAAAAGCATATGACATGGATTTATAAGCTGGCACCCCTTTAGGAAGGGTTTTTGTTGTTGAGGATATGTTCTCTCATCTTACTGTGCACTGTGTGTGAGTGTTGGACTCTATGACACTCCACCAATTGTAAGTTAATAGACTTTGACTCTTATACTCATCTCATCCAGCATGAGCAACATGACTTAGTTATGATGAACTTTTCCAGATTGAGCGTAAGCCTAATAAGTATGAACCTTAGCACAGAGTTTATTATGACTTGAAGCTTTGGGAATAATTCTTTGCTCATTTTATGGCTCAGCAACCGGACTTTGACTATGCCAAAGAGTGTTTTTTGCACCCTGGTGACTTGACTTTTTAAAATCTTGTGCTTACTACAAACATTTGATCTTTAGGTAAAAGTAAGCTTAAGTCCTCAAAAAGAGGATTAGTGAAGGACCAAGTTGGCATTGAAGGTTACTTTTTCCATATGTGTTTTATCATCTTTGAATCAAAAGCTTTGTTGGTTGGGTGTCCTTCTTTGACTGTGAAGACTCCATTATCTGTTTGATAATCTAATTAGGCATGTTGATAGGAGTCTTTGATGTTGTTGTAGGCCTCTATTCACTGTCGGCATTTGGCTTTTGATTAGGAGCATTGGAAGACTTAGGAATCCAAATATCTTGAGGATGACCTTTGTATAGGTTTTGTTGAGTTCTTGAGATCTTCATGCAGGTCTGGTGCATTCTCACCAACAATGTTGCACTTTGATCGTCGCAGGATCTTTTTCTGTACTGATTGATTTTTTGTGGCAGTGTCCGTTGGTTGAACTTTTTCTACATTGTCTTGATCACCTGCTTCCGTTGATGTTGAATCATATGACTATTGATACTGCACATTTTTCTTGCAATTTTTGAGCATTGTCTATTTGCATTTGGTCAACTTTTGATCTTAGAAGATCCATTGTACTTTCTGGCAGAATCTGTATCTTCGGAGGAGATTTTGGTTGTGACCTTTGTGTAGTTTTTTGAGCTTTTTCTGTTGATTTTGACCTATCTATCACCTGTTCTGGTAACTTGAGGCTTTGCATCATCTTCAGATAGTCTCTGACTTCAAGTTTAACATCCGTAGGGGCTTGCAAAAGGTCATGAACGTGCTGATAATCATTTCCGTTTGCATCTCGATATGCATATGTGAGCTTGGTCCTATGAAATTGCTTGAACACTATGGGGTTTGTCGGATTTTGGCTTTTACTTGTGGAGATCAACTGAAACTTTTGTCCCTCATGATCTTCATACATGCATTTTCTTACAGATTTTGATGGGATCTGGGTCAATGGGAAACTTCCAACAACCATATGATCTTTCAATGGTTTTTGCTTTGAAGGGGTCTGCTAGATAGAAGTTCTAGGTCTTCTTAATGGTGTATCATTTCCTGGTACTAGCACTGAGCTTGATGGATTTGCAGCTCCCCCCTTCCTAGGGTAATCACTATAGCCTGCTCCATTATGAGAGTTCAAAAATGTTTGGCTTTGGTTTAGTCTCACCTGTGGGATTGTGAAGGCACACTTTGGGTAGCACTATTGATGTTTGGGATCTGTAAACCTTCTGCATAGTTTCCTATGTATCTCCCTGAAACATGGACAATTATTCATCAAGTCAAGATATAGATAGCATTGTCTTTGCCTTGATATTGTCTATCCCATGGGTCTCCTAAGATATGAGCTTCTATGGTTTCAGGACCTAAGTCATCATAGATCTTAGACTCTCATCTATACTACGACTGTTTTGGTCAAAGTATATGCTCGTTTGGTCACAACGTTGAAGTCTGATTTCCAATGGAGAAGAGTTTGGCTCTGAATAGATTTACTCGGGTAATATCTTTCAACTCTAGAGAGGATGGGCTATAATAGTTTCTATCCTCTGAAATGAGCCATCCTTTCTAATCTATCATTAGACGCACTTCTATGAGCTAGGATGTGGGCCGTTCAAACACTGGTCGATCCTTTTTGTACAGTTGCCCCTTTTGGTCTACATAGTGCGCATATGAATTATGTGTACGATACAATGCTAATATCATTCTATTTGATGTGTCAGACTCTTGAATGATTGCACACTTGTGGTAGTGGATGTAGAATTATTTGCAAACCTTACACTCTTTTTTACCTTTGGTGATAAATCAAGATTCACATTCCAGTTTTCTCCATGTTTTGCTTGGCAGTTGATGTGTCCCTATTGTCTAGATTTCTTGGACAATCTTCATGAAAATGTCCACTTTTTCTTCCACAATCTGAGAAACATGCCATGATTGGTGGTATTTCATTTGGTTCCGTCATGTCAAGCTCTAGCTGAGAAGTTTTAGCTTTTGTACTCACCAAGTTGTCGGCATCTTCTTTTAAAACACTGAGCATCAAGTTGTAGACTACTCCATCTTTAGCTTTGTACTGCCTTTGACTTGGTTCTCCAATTAGATTGGCTTCAATTGGTTGATCTGTTGGATCTTCCATTACTAGCTCTTGACTGTAGATTTGACCAATGTAATCCATGAACAACGATCCTGATTGCATATGCTCTAAATGGATGCTTTGCGGGCTTGTGCAGGTTTTTGGATAACCACTTGGATCCATGTTTTGCACTTTTATGTGCACCTCATCTTTGAGCTTGCAATACTTAGCTCCACTGAAGTCTGTGAACATCTGGGAGTTCTCTGAATCTGGCTATACTTTGATCAATAGGATCGTGGCTCCTATGCTGCTTTTTCCACTCATAAGATACCTACGGCCTTCCGGATATGTATACAAAACCTTATCTCCAATGTAGCAATATAGCTATAAAATTTAATATGTTGCAGTTTTGCATGTGTTGCTACTACTACTAGTCAGCTTTGGTTCTCGTGCATTTGAACTCTTGGCTCGACTTGACTCCATGTTGTCTTGGTCTCTAAGAACTATCTCTTAGCAGATCCTGGTGTTGATTAGCAGAATTATTCCTACTTGAGTTTGATAAGACTAATTTTGCCAAAGTACTTTTGGCAATTGATTGCTTTAAGACTCACAAGAGTTTATTAACTCTAGCTCGGAAGCGTTAGAATTGATTGCAGCCTTTGAAATGATGAAAATCTAGGCCTTGAATAACCTAACCTACAATCCAATGAGATTTGTGCCCCGATTCGCAAGTTCCATGTGTGAAACTGTCCTAATGTCTTGATTTTACTAAAAATCCATTTTGAGCTACACTTATATATGCTCGATCCCATTTTGACAGGTTTTTGATAGTTCGCTCAAACTGCTCAATTTTTTGCTAACTATTGTTATTGGTTTGTGTATACCACTTCAATCTGAGCTAAGTGAGTCAGCAAATGAGATTTCCAAATTCTATCCTTGCAAAGAGCTAAAGGACTAATCTGCAACTTGAAAACTGAGTTATCATGTATTAATTTTGATTCTATGGAACCCAAACTTGACCAGTGACCTTGTATTATGTTGCTCTAACAATGTACAAGCTCAAAAGTCCAAAATCTTGTCTCTGGGGCTCAAAAGTAGATAATTTGATCATTACTTCTCTCAGTTTTTCTCACATTTTAGAATTGTTTTTCCATATAGACACCTTGTTGTAGTCTCTAGACAAGTTTCAGTGAGTTTGAACAAGATTTGTTCAAGCTATCAACTGCTTAGTGTCTGCAAACTCTGTTTTTGAGAATTTGGGTTAAGTCTCACTTTTGTGATCCAAATTTCACCAAACTTGATATGTGGAGTCTACTTGATATGCTTGACCTTGTGGTATACTCAATTGTGCAAAAAGTCTCAAATCTGGAGTAGTTGTAAATAATCGTGATTATTTACTTTTGGTTTTTTTTTTTGGCCAAGATGTTCATACAAACAGGTAAAGCAACTCAATTAAGCTCCCTAGCAAAGTTTCACCAAGTTTGGATAAACCCTGCTCAATTTGTCAACAATTTTGTGTCTGCAGACTGTCTTTATAAAATTGGCCACAATTTTTACTTTACTGACCAAAATTTTACCAAGTTTGATGTGACTGCTCAATATAACATGATAGAACTTGTGGTATGCTTGGTTCGCCAAAAACACTTGAAAATTGGGCAAAAGTAAATAATCATGATTATTTACTTATGGAAAATTTTAGCATATTTTTTGTCACCTGAGCATACACACATGTTCTACACTCTAAACTAAGCCTCTAAGTCAAGTCTCACCAAATTTGAACAAGTTTTATCAAGTCAAACTCAATTTCTTGACACTCGGTACAAATTTCATTTTTTATCAAGTTTTTGGTCTGTTTTGTGATCCAAACTCTATGAGCCTTCACAAAAGATGTTTGTAATCATGCATAGAGTCTTTGGTATTAACCTTGATCCATTTTGACCCAAAAGAAAAAAATACAATTATTTACTTTTGACCTAAAATGAACATTTTTTGTAATTTTTTCATTGGTCAGACTTTTTACGACATATTTTAAGCCTCTAGTTAAGTCAAAACTTAACTTGGCCTACTTCTCAAGCAAATGTAAATAATCTGAGTTTTTGCAAACTCTTGAAAATTTACCTCAAATGCATCCTTAATCTTACCCACTAGTTCATACAACTTTTATGAGCACAATCTCCAGCCGATTCATTGGTTGACATCTTTTGGTGTTGTTTCAAGCCGTAGACATTAAATTTTGCAACTTCACATAAACAACTCACAGATGATTCCTTTGGAGTGAGCAATGATTTGAGATCTCACCTCGGATTGTACTTACCCTACTCCTAGGTTCTACTGCATCTGGGTTGTGGAAAGTGTCCACAAACACTTGGTTTCTTGTTTTTTATGGTTTCTTGAGCATTCATCTTAAGACTTGTCTTTTCCATCAATCATTCTCAAAATCCTAACCTAATCCTACAATCCTACAAGGTACTTAGCAAGTACAATCTACTCCCAAGTTACCTCTACACAGCAAAAGACGACACTCTTAAGCTATGCGGTTTTTAAGAGAAAGTTTTACTTTAGGTGAACCTAGAGGACTTTAATGGACAACTACACTAGATGCTATTGTTTTTCCTAGTTTAGTTCTACTCGTCCCCGGAAATGGCATCAAATGTGGGATGGGTTTCTAAACTCACTTCTATCGTATTGCAGACATAGCGAGAATCACGAACATATATGTCAATCCATGGGACGAAGCTGACTCGACTAGTGCATAGAGCTACAAGAGGGTGTCAATCTCTTGGAAAGAAATAGACAACTTGCATCTAACACAAGCTACACTCAAATGATCAAAGTCATCACAAAAGCTAGTCACTAATAATCGGCATACAAAACATGACCGTTACAGCATCAAATGACATCTGAATGTTACGAAACTTCTAGGACAAGTATATAAGACGTAAGAACACATTATTATGGTCTCAAATCTCACTTTTGTTGAAGTGCAAAAAACGCAATTATTAACAACAGTGAGATTTTGACCTAGTTGTTTTTGACCCCGAATGCATCTAAATGCTTAGCAATGATACCCCACTATCCCACCTTTGCTTACTTTGTGATTTCCTAGATTATCCTACTTATGATGAAATTAGGCCGTGGGTCCGCGGGTCGACGACGCCAAAAGCTACGGTATACCATGATATGTTTACGTCGATGCGTAGAGCTCTTACCTCCGGTTGCAATGTAACAGACGGCACTGCCATGTAACAACCGACTCAGGAGTAGGAAGCATGAGAAGGAGAGAAGTGAGCATCATTACCTCACGCTGTGTATTTCTTATCCAAAACTTAATCAAAACTTTACAAAGTTGGCTTTTTTATACCTTAGCCAAGGTTTAAAATGTGTAATGTCCGGTGCCCAAGACCTTTGAGGCTCTACAATTGACCTATTCTTTACATCTTGGAGCTCTTATTGAGCATGCAACACATTACAATTATCACAATGGCTAAATAAATTTGGAAATTACAATAACTCCAATCTTCATTGCTTCTTCATATTAATCTTCGAACTTTAGTAGATCATGTTTATTGACGTCACCTTAGTTAACAAATATGGTGATAAATAGGGTGTTGTGAAATCAATAAATGACCGTGGGATTGATCATGAGGCAAATGTACCAAAAACTAAGTTAATGGATATTCTTGCAAGTGACCTGACTAGCCTAAGAGAAGTAGGCATATGATGCATTTATTGATAGGAATCACAACTTGTTTGCCAAAGATATGCTCAAATGAGAGGAACAAACAATGTCCTTCATTAAATTAAAGAGACTTGGCTCCCTTCAACAGCAAGTGTAATAGAGGTGAGCAATCTTCTAAAGGTTGGTTTTATATACCTCGTGGATGATGCAAAGTGGGTGTCCATTGTGGTTATAGTTACAAAAAAAGAGTAATAAGTGAATGATATGTGCGCCATTGAATGTGGCAACAAAGAGACATCATTGTCCACTTCCCTTTCATGATGATATTTTGGACATTATCGCAAGTCATGAGAGGTATTGGTATTTTCAAATCAGAATTGCTTATGAAGATTAAAAAAAGATCAAAATTTTGACCCATGGGGAGTGTTTTTTTATAGGGTAATGCCCTTTGGTTTGATGAATTCTTATGCTAGCTTTCAAAGTTGGATGGACATAGTCTTGGAAGACCTTGGAATCTTTGTGAAGGTATTTTTGGACAATTTTTGTGTTTATATCGATAGAATGCTTCATGTACAAAAGCTTAATATGATTTTTAAAAGGATCAATGATGATGGGGGTCAAGGCAATCCTTTAACATGTAGAATTGTGAGAGTTAGAGTGATACTTCTTGGCCGTGAAATAAGTAAGAATGGGATGTTCCAGATCCTATGAAACAAGAATGTTTGCTTATGATAGAGAGTCCTCAAAGTATAAAAAAATTGATGAGTTTTCTACAAAATCTAAGGTATTTGTCAATGTCCTTTTGTATGGTTACTGAGTATGTACACCCTTTGCAAAAGGCAATACAGAAAGACCCTTTTGTGTGTACTAAACACAAGCAAACAGATTTTGAGGATGTTAAGGAGAAGCTATCTACATTACCTCTGATGTTGCCTCCTTATTGGGTTGAAATGTTTTACTTAATTTTGAGTGTGGGTGAGAATTCTATTGATGCAAAAGCGGGGAAAAAAATTGGTTTACTATGTAACAAAAAGTAAAGAATGATGTTCAAAATTATTGGCATGAAATTGAACCATTGATTTGGGATTTTGTATATGCATATAACATGATGAAGTCTTATTTTTAAGCCTTTTGTGGTATTGACATCATGAAGCTTATTGCCTTGTGCACTAAAGGTATCCTAGAGGTAGTCCTAAATTGCAAAAGTGGGTATTTAGTCTGCAATAGTTTGACAACGTGGGAGGGATTTGTCCAACCATGGGAGGGGTTGGTAGAAAGTAGGACTTCTACAGAGAAGTTGGGCATGGTAGCTCCATTGCCCCTGAAGACAATATTTGAGCTACAAAATTGTGAGGACTTTTGTGGCGGGCGGGGACCCTTGCCACTCTTTACCTTTCATCACATGGTTCGTGCAATGAAATGCAAAGATCCTTCTCTGCTTATTAGTATCTCTTTTTTGCTTTTGGATGTGACGCTTGCATAGTTATTTTATCTTTTTGTGCGATGAAATGCAAAGAGCCTTCTCCGCTTATTAGTATCTCCTTTCTGCTTTTGAATGTGATGCTTGCATAGCTATCTTAATGTCACACACATTTTCATCAGCAACAAATATCTTTTGCTGCATTTTCAAAATAGGTGGAGGCTGGGGGGGGATTTCAATTATCTCAAATGGAGACTTACCTATTAAAGTATGCACCGTGTTATTGTATGAAAACTCTACGAAAGGTAGATATTTCTTCCATTGATTACCATGTTCCTTCTCACCAACATAGGTTTTAAAACATCAAGAATAGTCAAATTTGCAATTTCTCTTTGGCTATCCATTTGAGGATGATATATTAAAGACAAATGAAGATGTGTGCCCATGTTTGCAAATAGACCCCTCCAAAAGAGACTCGTCATACTTGGATCTCTATAAGAGACTATTTGGCTTGGCATACCATGGTACTTACAAATTTGGAAAATGACCAAAGTAGCCATGTGATGCAGTTTATATTTTTTTTAATAGGAATAAAATAAGCTTATTTACTAAATCAATCAACCTTTGTCCAAATGCCTATATCTCCATCTATGGACTTTGTCAAGCCAAATATAAAACCCGTAGAAATACTCTTCCATGGAGCTTCTGAAATTGGAAAAGGTTGCAACAATCCAAGGGCCTTTGCGTTTACCATATTTGACCTTTGACATACTATGCATTGCTCTACATAGTCTTGAATGCCATGTCAAAATGGGCCAATAGAAATAAGGCTTTATTGCTTGGTTTGTGGTTTGAATGCCATGGTGCCCTGCATAAGGAGGTGCATGGAGTTAGTACATAACCTTCTCAAGAAGATTCATTTTTATGGATGGTTGTAAACCATGCAATCTATCCATTAGCAAGAAAGGTTCATGGTTATTGTCATTCTCTAGGTCAGCCACATAATAGCTATATAGTCTCCGTCTTTTGCATACTTGCCAATCATGCTCATAAAAATCCATTGTTATGGATGGTTGTAAACCATGCAATCTATCCATAGTGAGAAAGGCTCATGGTTATTTTCATTCTCTAGGTAAGCCATAATAGCTATATAGTCTCCATCTTTTGCATACTTGTCAATCATGCTTGTAAGGTCATAACTGTATGTAGTAGAGATAGCATTAACCCTAGGCCAACATGAGAGTGCATCTGTAATAATCACATTTTTCTTTCCTAGAATGTGATCTATGTGAAATAAAAATTTGATGGGTTGTTCATATGATGAAATATGTGCATAATAAGTAGTGCTTCTATTAATCTAATGCATGAATAATTGCAAGAAATTATTTTTCATAGATCCCAAGTATTTTCTCTTGTGGGTGTAGTCGACAACTTTCATAAGCAATTAAATGTCCTTCTGGGGAAAGGACATCCTCAATACTATTACCACATGCATCACAATGAACCTCAAATGGATTAATAAAATCTGGTAAAAGCAAAAGTGTCCTTTTCATAAGCTTTTGTTTGATCTCATTAAAGTCACACCATTTTGGCAATCAAACAAAGTCCAAATGCAACAAAACATTAAGAGGAGGTCTAGGACACCTAGGGGCACTATCCTACTAAGCCCGGTTGTAATCCAACAAGGTACCAAAATCACAATCCATGATGATTAAGGCCCTAAAATTTACAATAGAACAATTCAAAAAGGTCGCCCTGTGGTCTAGGAACACTCTCCTATGGTCGAAACGTCAAAACAACCAATTTAGCTTGCAGATAGGTCGTCACAAACCACAACAAAATTGACAAGGGTCACACTTAGAAAAAAAGAGCAGTATACTAGGAACACAATGCAATTGTCAGAAATGAATTTGGATTACTAGAGCTTAAGAAAAATGGATTACAATGCGCTAAAATTGGGTTTTATAACAAATATATCGGTCTCTACTCAGGAAATCTGTCTATGTCCTTTCTCACCGCTCTCAGTTGTCACACCATTTTGGAACTCAAACAAAGTCCAAATGCAACAAAACTTTGAGAGGAGGTCTAGGACACCTAGGGACACTATCCTACTAAGTCTGGTTGCAATCCGACAAGGTACCAAAATCACAATCCATCATGATTAAGGCCCTAAAATTTGCAATAGAACACTCCGGAAAGGTCACCCTATGGTCTAGGAACACTCTCCTATGGTCAAAATGTCAAAAAACAACCATTGATGCACTCTAAACATCCAATTTATCTCGCATAAAGGTCGTCACAAACCACAACAAAATTGACAAGGGTTACACTTAAATTAAAGAGCCGTATACTAGGAACACAATGCAATTGTCAAAAAAATAAATGAATTACCATAGCTCAAGAATGCGCTAAAATTGGGTTTTACACCTAGGGCTGCTCTTGACCAGTGGCTTACAAGGCTCACACCCAAATTCAAGCTTTACAACTCAGACTTTACACAAGTTTGGCTTAGAGATCATTTGGCCAAAAATCAAAAATCCTCATAATTACAAAGCTTCTGTGGAAAACATAATGGGATCACAAAAGTTTTTGGCTTCATGATGAGGTGGTTGACTAGGAGAGTACCTGTCTAGTTCATTTTTCAACATTCTCCCCTTCCTAGATGTTGCACGTCCTCATGCAACCTTTGTCTTCCTATTGAGTTGCACTTGAATCTTCAGTAGTTGATGTTTTTTTCTCTAGGTTTTTTGTGATGTTCCTAAACTTTTTTGCCCGTGCCACTATGTGTACTTGGATTTCCAAATCCTTGAAAGGACTGTTCATTATTGTGCTATGGTAGGCAATGTGGCACGCCGACAGGTTCTTAGTGAGTGGATTGAAGATGGTTCAATCCATCTCAAAGAATCTTTTCATGAATGCCCGCCATGTAGGGAGGTCAAGTACATGACTCTAGCAAACATTCCCATTATGACATTGCGAATGGGGATCTCTGTCTCCATATTACTATAGATGCCCTTTTTTCCTTCAAGGAACACTTGCCACACGCACACTTTGATGCATTGATGTCCTCAAAAATTGTGATGCAAGTGATGATCATCTTGTAAATCTTCACTGGCATTTGGCATGCCAACACCAATATGGATATCCCAATTTGTTGTATTTTTTTGGGGCACACTTTTCCACTTGAGATGGTCACATTCTTTGCATTTTTTCCACCATTCTCATCATTCTAGGATCCCCTGTTACAACATCTCTTGCTTCATATCCCCTAATAGGTGCTCTAGAGGGATTTTGGTCTATCTCTTTAGATCCAACATCTCTACCCTCTATTCTACTGTCCAAAATTCTTGTATTAAAAATTGTGTCTGGAACTTCACTAGCCTGATGTGTGGTCATTGGAACCCTTCAACTAAAGGATCCCATTGGTCTAGGTTTGGAAATATGTGGGTGACTAAAAGCACCTTCCACTCTTGTTCTCACAAGACTAGGTATCTGGTTTCTAGTGTTGTTTTAGAGATTGTTGGTCTAGGTATTCTAACTAACGTGTTCTTTATAGCTTGGAACTCTTATTGAGCCCGTAACATGTTACAATTATTACAATGGCTTGAAATACATCAAAAAATTACAATACATAGCCATTTTGGAAAAATGTGAAAAATATGTAACTCCTGTCTGCACTACTTCTTTGTATCTAGTACTATGTCACCCCCATCATTCCTAGGTTGTAGATACACAAAGCTGTGGACTCCTAAAGTCCTTGGGTGCCCGAATGTTGGACATTTTAAACCAAATGGCTAAGGTATAAAAGCAAACTTTTGTAAGGGTTTTGTAAGTTTTGGATAAAAAGCGTTACGATGTCTCTGTAGATCACTGTGTACTCTCCTCTTCTCTTTCAAGCTCATAACTCCCTTGTGAAGTGTTTGCTTGAAGTGTCATTTGCTTCATTGTGTTCATAGGTCAAAGCTCTTTGCGACATTGTGCTTCTCTCGTGGTAAAATTGTGTTTTTGTTGCACCTCCTTCTAAATCTACTCATAACTCAAGATTTATGTAAAGAAAACTATATTTTATGCATAAGAGGGTGTTGGGGAATCATTGCTAAGCTTTAGGGTGCATTTTAGGCTGAAAATGGTTAGGTCAAATCTACCCTGTTGCTATTATAATTACAATTTTGGTAAGTGGTCAAAAGGCGGATTTGAGGGCATGTGCGTGTCTTTAATACTATCTACCCATTCTATAATTTTTTTCTTGTTTGGACATCGTTTTCTTGGTGAATCGACAAGATTTTCTTGTGGTGTCGTAGTTAGCATTTGCTGCCTAACAAGAAGTTGAGTGTAGTTTTGGGTTAGATAGGGAATGAGCGTGTTTTTTGAGAGATTGACAACCTCTCGTGGCCTCCATGCACTAGTCGGGTTGACTCCGTCCCATGGTATGACATTTATTTCTGTGGTTCGTGCTATCCCTACAATAAGATATTTGGCTTGGCAAGCAAAGGGCCCAATATTTTGGTGCCATTGTTGGGGATGAGGTACCTAAACTAGGGAAAACCCCAGTGCTTAGTAGTTTTTTCCAAAACCTCCTCTAGGTTTTCTTGGAGTACAAAAACCAACTTTTAGAAATCGCAAAATTGAGGTGTCTACTTCGGCTATGTAGAGGTGTCTTGGGAGTAGTTATACTCGTTGATAAACTTTAGGATTAGATTAGGTGTTTTTGAGAGGTTGATAACTTAGACTATGTCAGAGTATGAGAATAAATTCTCTTCTCAAAACAAAAAACAAAGAAAAACCAGTGTTGGTTGGACACCCATTTGTTGATTTCATTAGGAGTAGGATAAGTAGACGTCAAGCAAGATTTTTGACCCATCTCACCCTCTGAATTGTCATAAATGAAGTGTTTTGCAAAATTTAGAGTCTCATGAGGTGAGCTCAAAAGATTAAAAAAAACATTTATGTTTATCATGGAGCTTCATTGGTAAGTCAAAGACCAACTTTAGGAGAAAATGTTAAAGCTTGTCCAACACATTAGATTATTATCTCCTTGGTGATTTATGCTTGTGAATTTAAAGGTTTTTGGTCAAAAGTTCTTGTAGTAGGATGCATAAGACCTGAATGACATCAAAAGTTTTAAAAAAATGCATCTACAAGCCAAGAGCTATTAATTGCAAATTTTTTTTAGGCTTGAAATCGAACTTTTTTCACATGGAATCTTGTTTAGATGATATGCTAACACTTTTGTGAAGGCTCAAAAGATTGTGAGTCCATTTGTGTGCAAAAGTGAGACAAAACTACTTTTGCTATGGACATAGAATTGTAAATAAGAATTCTCAAAACTGAACAAAACTTGAGGAAACTTCTTGGTAGGTTTTAAAATACCTTCTTTAAACTGTGTGAGTTGAAAAAGTTGAAAAAAGTTGCAAAATTGGGCACCTAGCTATTAATCTCATTTATTATCTTGGTCTTCAAAATAGAAAAATTTTCATCATTTGACAACATCACATGTTAGAACATAGTAGAATAAGACCTTGATTCAAGTTTGGTGTCATTTGGACTTGTAAATTATCAATTAGGCCTAGATTTCACTGAAGCCCGTAAACAGACACAAAACTTGGCATAGAGACTTGAAAACTGACCCAAACGTCATGAAACTTGACAAGTGACTTCTTCATGATGTAAACATCTTGTGCAAGTCTAAAAAGTGCAAAATTTCCTTCATTTGATCTAAAAGATAATCTCTAGATTATTAACTCTTGCCCTAAAAACTCAACTTTTTGAAAAAATTTCAAAAGGGATTGGATCTAAGGAAGTATTAAAGTGCATGTGTGAAGTTGCAATTGATTTGGAATAGTCTTCACTTGAAAAGTCATTGAAATAGCATCAAAAACTACCAAACACAAAAACTGTTGAGTAAAGTGACCTAAACTTTTTCAAATTTGTTAAGAATTGATTTAGAGCTCATTGAACACACACTAGGCTCGTGGGAATCATCAAAAGTTGAAATTCTTGAATTTTTGGACCAATAGCATCTTGGGCTTCAAAAATGATTTTTTAAAAATTATTGAGCATTCCACATGATAAACCATGGTGTATTGAGCTTTTGTTTCAAATTTGGTGTCATTTGGAGCTATCAAGTGTCATTTGTGTCAAATCTCACTGAAGATTGTCAGTGGCTACAAAAACTAAGATAGAAACTTGAAAATTGATCCAAATCTTATGAAACCTTTCAAGTGGCCTATTCATAGTGTGCACAACTA
The DNA here is from genome assembly GCF_014529385.1 of Adiantum capillus-veneris. Classification (NCBI taxonomy): domain Eukaryota; kingdom Viridiplantae; phylum Streptophyta; class Polypodiopsida; order Polypodiales; family Pteridaceae; genus Adiantum; species Adiantum capillus-veneris. Next base: position 20,781,383 of record NC_140956.1, on the reverse strand, counting down.
GTGTGGGTCAAGAAACTTGCCAAAAATCTTCATTTTGGGTCAAAAACTATTAATCTCTTTTTTGGTAAGCTATTAATCGTGATTTTTTCAATGATTCAAATCTTGTGAAACTTGTCAAGTGACTTATTCATAGTGTATATAACTAGTGTGGGTCAAGAAACTTGCAAAAATTCTTCATTTTGGGCCAAAAGCTATTATTCACAATTTTTTTCAATGATTGGAATCTTGTGAAACTTGTCAAGTGACTTATTCATAGTGTGTACAACTAGTGTATGACAAGAAACTTGCAAAAAATCTTCATTTTGGGTCAAAAGCTATCAATCGCTTTTTTGGTAAGCTATCAATAACGATTTTTTCCAATGGTCCAAATCTTGTGAAACTTGTCTAGTGACTTATTCATAGTGTGTACAACTAGCATATGACAAGAAACTTGAAAAGCTATTAATCACTATTATTATCTCCTGCTCCAAAACACAAGATTTTTGGAAAAAAATTCAAGGAACCTTGATCTATGCTAACAATAGAGTGCATGTGCCAAATTTCAATGATTTGGATTGGTTTTGACTGAGATTGACAACAGCTATTTTGTATCAGAGTCCGTAGATCCTTGACACAGATGAAAATTTGTCTTGAACTTGTCCAAATTTGTTGAAAATTGATTCTGAGCTTCTTGGATACACACTTAACCTGGGAGAACTAGCAAAAGTGGAAAATATTGGCTCTTTGATCTAGTAGATATTAATCATGATTAATATCTCTTGCTAGATAAAGAAGAAAATTTTCACATTTTTTGTTCACCAGTGTTGATAGACCCATCACAGAGATAGCCTAAAAAATTTGGAGTCATTTAGACACTATTTGCTACTAAAAATTGGGTTTTTAGGAATTGAAGGTTGCAGGTTGTTCCTTTGGCTACTTTTGCAAAAGTGATACTTAAAATTCAAAAACATTCAAAGTTCGATCATAATCTCTTTAGCTAGCAAGAATATCCTTATTCTAGCCCCATTCAAGAAGTTGTGTCACATTTTAGACAAAGGACACCAGACGAGCTAAGAGTGATCGCACAAACTACAACTTTTCAAGTACAACCATTGCATGTTCAAGCTTAATGCATTGTGATTTGGATCTAGTATTGAAAGGCCAAGGGCACATGTGATTGGAGATCAAGCTATTTAGATCCCTATTTTTTCATCATTTCAAAGGATTGCGGTCAATCATAACGCATTTGAGGTAGAGTTGCCTATCTATTGTGAGTTTGAAAAGCATTCAACTTCCATATTTTCTTTGGCATAAGCAATCTTTTCAACCTGAGAAGGAGGAATTTGACCATGCAACAATTGAATCTGCTAGAAGACAACTTTATAGAAGAAACACAATATGGATTCAATCCAACTAGAAAGTTCAAGTGTAACAGAGCTAGCGAGTAGCAGTGGAAACATAAACACAAGTGCAATAGAGAAAATTTTACAGCTCTATGGCTCATTGGAGATAAAGTAAAGCAAACCATTGAAAGACCATATGGTTGCTGGAAGCTCCCAATTGACAAAGATTCCTTCAAAAAATTTTGATAAGCGCCAGTGTAAAGATCGTCAAGGACAAAAGTTTTAGTTAACTTCCACAAGTCAAAGTCAAAAGCCAACAAATCCCATAGTGTTCACTAAGTGTTTAAGAAATTGCATGGGACCAAGCTCACATATGCATATTGAGATGCAGATGGCAATGAATACCGGCAAGCCCTTGACCTTGTACAATCCTCCATGGATGGTAAGCCTGAAGTCAAGGATTATTTCAAGTTGGTGCAAAGACTCAAGCTGCCAGAACAGGTGAAAGATAGGTCAAAATCAAGGCTACACAAAGGTCACCACAAATATCTCCTTCGAAGAGAGATATTTTTCCAAAAATCACAATGGATCTTTTAAGATCAAAGGTTACCTAAATGCAAGAAGACAATGCACAACAATTGCAAGCAAAAGGTGTAGACACACAACAAGACCGGCCAACCATTAGGAAGAGAATGGGGTCTAGGAGGGCCTCTTTATTTAGCAATTTAAGGATTCAAACCTCTAGTATTAAGAAAGCAATTAAGGATAGATTTTGAATTCAACAGGCAAAAGGACTAGTTTATTTGAATTCAAATTTTCCCCCAAAATGAAATTTAAAATCTAGCGGGAAAAACCATATCATCTAACGTATCTACGGAAAGAGCTCAATGTGTAGATCACAGATCTTGAATTTTTGCTCAAATTGGAGATCATATATAAGAGTTATGGAAGTCCAAAAATCATAAAGTTATCCACCTCCTTTTTTGGGGAAAAAGTGCATCCTTTGACCACTCCTACACACCCACCATTCTTGTACACATGGCACGTACCTATTTGTCAAAATCTTCATCACCTCCATAATCTCATGGAAAATAAAGAGGCCCTCCTAGACTCCATTATCTTCCTAATGATCATTTTAAGCAGCTGGTCAAAGCAAAGGAACTGCAAAAAAAGTTCAACCCAAGGACACTACAACACCAAAACTAGACTTTATAGAAAACAATCCTAAGGATCTCAAGTGCAACATTAGTGGTGAACATGAAGAAAATCTATCAAAAGAAGTAAAGCTAGATTCTTAGCTAAACAAGAACCTCATGTCTTTTTGCACTTGGAAATAATGTGGCCAACCACACAGTTGGAAGATTCTCCTAAATTCGTTAGCATATCTAGAAACAAACGAGAAAAATGTTGGGGAATAATTTCCACCGCCATTCAAATAGGTTCAAAGACCCTCATAGACCAACTCCATCACGTGATCACAACCAAAGATAAAATAGATAACATCACATTGAGAATTCCACTGGCCCAGAAGGTTCTAGAGATACAAAGTTTAAACAAGATGTAGTCCTCAAAGACAACAAAGAATGAAGACCAAGAGTGGTCACTTGCAAAATATAGGACAAAGTCCTCAAGTGTAGTTAAAATGGAGACCGATGCCAAAGCAAAGTTTATTGAAGATAATTCATCTCCAACCTTGGAAGAGCTTAAATCAGATAGAAAGTGTAGATCAAACAGAGAAAATAACAAACATGAAAGCTATTGAGAAAAAAGTAAAGAAGATTGAGGTTGCTGACAATCAGGAAGCAATATGAAGTTCAAACATCTGTTACTCATTGTCAGTTGAATCAACACATGGAAATTAGAATTGAAAACAAAGTCTTAAGTCACCTTCCATAGAGACTAAGGTAGATCAAGATGAGACCATGGTAAAAGCAGGACAAGATCTTCAATTGAACTGCCAGTGAAAATAGCTATAGTTCTCAACAATACAAATGATTAAGTGTTAGATGCAATACTCTATTGGATAAAGAAGCAAACTGCAATATGGTTTTAGACAACATCCAAAGAATATTGAGATCACACCATGCAAGCAAGATAGTAAAGCAATGTAAGGTATGGCTACAAGTCTGGAAGAAATGGTTACTACCCTTAGCATCCAGAAGCATGGATGAAGTTTCAAGTAAAATCTTCAAAATAAAAATCTTGTTGCAGATGTCATCCTTGGACATCAACAATTAGACCAGCACAAGGCCTACATAGAAGATACGATGTTAATACTCTCTTTCCCAAGTGGTAGCAAGCAACCAATACAGGTACCACTAATTCCAAATTTAGAGTTGCAAATGTCACAAGAATCATCCACACACATCTTACAAACAAAGGTATAGCTAAAGTGAACCTAATTCCAACAATTGGTATCAGAGCAGGACGTTGCATCCTCTCGAGCTTAGTTGCCAGTAGCTCCAGCACATGCCTGCTCGTTTTCTCCAATTTTTGTGAGCTTTGGCAAGCATTCACAAATCAACAAACATTTTGGGAGGACTCGAAGAGATTAGTCTACTCAAATTTTTTGATTCGGGCTCATTCCGGCCTCCGTTTCCACTACATGCAGTACTACACATGCTATTTTGTCATTCTGTGCAAAATTTTTGTCAGTGCCATTTTTTGCATAACAAGTCCCTTACAATCTTTTGCAGTTTGTGTTGTATACCACGTGTTGTTCCCTCTTTCCTTCTCCACTTTTCGGGCAATTTTCACATCAGGTCCAACATTTACCATGGCTGACAACAACACAGATGTGTTCAATATGTTTGCTGCTGAGGAGAGATTAGATGGGGACAATTACCCTATGTGGGCTTATATGATGCAACATGTTCTTTTGTCGAAGGGAGTTTGGGACATTCTGCAAGGCATTGATGTACGTCCTGGTTCTAAGGATGTAGGCAATGTTGAGGATGTTGCAAGTATTGCAGCTGTTAGAGTTGTTTTGCCTACGGTAGAACAAGCTTTTTGGGATGTAAAAGATGCACATGATCATGCATTGATTGCATCATCTATGAAGGGCACTATTACTCCTCACATGTGTTCAGTGAAATTTGCAAAACAGGCTTGGGATATTCTGGCTAGTCTTTATGCAAGTCACAATGAGGCTAAAATTGCATTGCTGCGTAAAGAGCTAGAATCAAACATTATGCATAAGGAACATGACATGGACACTTTCCTTATTGTTGTCAAGGATAACAATGAGAACCTTATTTCTATAGGTGAAGTCATTTCAAATAGTTTCCTTATGCAGACTGCTCTTGATGCCTTTCCAGATTCTTATCAAACTTTTGCTAGTACTTGGAGACTTATGAAACAAGAGAATCCTGAAGTTGTCAAGTTTGATGCATTATGCACATTTCTGTTGCAAGTCAATTTCCAAAAAAACAGGACAAGACAATGTGCAGTTGAACATGCTTTTATTGCTGCTCAAATAAAAGGTGGTAACAGTAATGCAACCACTTCTCATGGTTTTTTTTTAGAGTGTAAAATACATGTTCTTAATGCTTTTGCTAGCAGCAATACATTTGGAAATTTTGGTGATAAGGGAAAAAAGAAGTTGCGTTGCCATTATTGTAAAGCTAATGGTCACTTGATCAAGCAGTTTCCTAAATTGAAGGCCAAAGAGGCTAAGAAGAAAGAGGGTGGTTTCACTGCAAATGTTGGTTCCACTACAAATGAAACTATTGTTGAGTCTTCTGTGAAAGGAGACTGTGATGCTAATGTTGATGCAAAATGGGATTTTAGTGCAGAGTGTACCTATAATCATGTTGTCCATGATGCATACATGTCAATGGGATTTTAGTACAAAGTGTACCTATAATCCTGTTGTCAATGATGCATGCATGTCAGTTGTTGCAAATTCATATGTGTGGTATTTTGACTATGGTGCTACAAAGCACATTACCTCACATCATGATTTTTTCACCTCTCTTGAGTGTGTCCCTCATGGGAATTCAGTCACTTGTGCCAACAATGCCTCTTATCGGGTTCAAGGAGTTGGAAAGATTGTGCTTACTGTTGCAAATGGAAGTTCTTTGACACTTGTTGATGCACTTTATGTACCTGGAATTAAGAAGAATCTTTTGTCTATATTTTCACTTGCTAGACTTGGACTTGTAGTCAAATTTGTGGATGACAGATGTACGATACATGATCTTAGTTTTGGTGATGAAATTGTTGCATTTGGCATTTTATGCCGTGGGCTATATGACCTCACTTTGTATGACAAGTGTAGGTAGAATTTTTCAAATGCAGTTTTGTACTCAAAGGCTATTTCATATGCAAAACTTTGGCATGCACATTTTGGACATTTTGAATTTTTCCGGTTTGTTGCGTTTGCAAAAATTTGATATGGTTGCTTCTTTGCCGCCTCTTGAAGCACTTGTCCAACATGTTTGTGAAGGAAGTATTTTGGATAAGATGCAGTGTTCAAAGTTTCCAAAGGATGGTTCACTTAGGGCCACATGCAGGTTGCAGCTTGTGCATAGTGATGTTTGTGGACCCTTGCAAACTCCGTCCTTGGGCAATCACCTTTACTTTGTGACTTTGATTGATGATTAGTCCAAGCATGCATGGGTGTGTCTGCTTAAAGCAAAGTCTAAAGTTTTTATGTGCTTCAAACAATTTCGGTCTATGGTTGAAAATGTCTCAAAATATACTAAGGGCACCCTCCATTCCGATCAAGGGGGGGGAGTATATGTCTCATGAATTTAATGCATTTTTGGCTAGTCGTGGGATAAAACATCAAGGTATTGTGCCTTATACCCACAGCAAAATGGTGTTGATTGATGAGAGAAAAAATAGGTCACTTATGAAAATGGCACAATGTATGGAAAAAGTCAAGCTTTTCCACATTTGAGGCCATCATGTGTGCCACTTATGTACTAAACAAGTGTCCTACAAAAGTTTTGGAGTTTGGCATATGCTTTGGTGCCACAAACACTGCGTGAAAAATTGGATGATAAGGTTGTCAGATGTATTTTTGTTGGTTATAGTGCTGAAAGCAAAGGTTATAGGTTGTATCATCCACAAAAGAATCATATTCGGGTTTCACGGAGATGTTGTGTTTGTGGAAGATTTTGTTCAGCCCTTGTTGTCATGTACTAGATATAGTAGTGTAAGCTCAAGGACATTTATGACACCTTGTTGCCTCTTTTTAGTGGTGGAAGTTTGAATGTAAATTCTAGTGTGAGGAAAATCTATAGTCTATGGGGGTTTCTAAAAATGTTACATATCAGCCTATTACTGATCCAGATGTACATGATGTACTTGATGAGGAAAGAGTTGAAAATGAGCAGGCTAGAGGTATGCCAAAATGGCTGGTGCATACATTGCGTGATAGTAAACTGGATGCACCTTTGTCTAGTCGCACTCATTCAGGCTCTCGCCATGTATTTTATGCATTAGATTTTTATGCTTTGGATGTGTCTAGCTTACATGATGTTGAGGCACCTCTGTTTTTTGATGAAGCACAAAATTCAAAAAATTGGATGGTTGCCCTGCAATCAAAATATGATGCACTTATAGAAAATGACACATGGACTTTATGTGATTTGCCTCCTAGAAAAAAGGCCATTGGTATGAAATGGGTTTACAAGTTGAAATGCAAGCCGAATGTTGAGATTGATCAGTATAACTCGACTTGTTGCAAAGGGTTATGCACAGCAAAAAGGCATAGATTATTAAGAGAAATTTGCCTCCACTTGTCATATGACTATTGTGCGTTTTCTATGTGCATTGGCAGCTCATTTTGGTTGGGATGTACATCAATCAAACATTATTACTGCTTTCTTGAATTGTGAAATATTTGAGGAAGTTTATGTAATGTAACCTCGTGGTTTTGTCAAGAAAGGACAAGAGGATAGGGTATGCAAATGTAAGAAAGCTTTGTATGGCTTGAAGTAATCTCCTCATGCTTGGTATGAGAAGGCTAACACTCGTTTGGTCAAACAAGTCTTTTCTGACAGTCCAACAGAAAGCACATTGTATGTAAAGCGTGAGGGTAATGTACTTCTCATTGTGATTCTCTACATGGATGATTTGTTGATCACTGGACCAAATGAGAGACATATTGCTAAATTTTAGGTTGATCTGAATGTTACTTTCAAGATGAAAGATTTGGGGTCGTTGCATCATTACTTGGGCACAATTTAAGCAGTGTGGGTGGTATTGCCTTGTGTCAGAAAAGTTACATAGAAACATTGCTATGTAAATTTGGACTTGAGGATTGCAAACCTATTGCCAATCCCATGGAAACAGTTTTTAAATTGATTCTTCATGATGTTGGTGATCCTCTAGATGTTGCTCTTCACCAAACTCTTGTTGGATGCCTCATTTACGTATGCAACACGAGGCCGGATATTCAGTTTTTAGTCTCATCAGATTTATGCATAGACCAAGGTCTAAGCATTGGCAGGCTGTCAAGAGGATTTTCCGCTATTTGAGTGTTACTTTACATCTTGGCCTGTTTTATTCCAAGGGGGGATCATTGCCGCCAAACTTACATGCTTTTTTGGATTCAGGTTGGGCTGGTTGTTTTGACAGGCGAGTGTCCACAAGTGGTTTTTGTTTCTTGCTTGGCAGTTCATGTATATCATGGTTGAGCAAGAAGCAACCTACTATGGCCACTTATAGTTGTGAGGCTAAGTACATGGAAATCTTCACAGCTATAGTTGAGTGTGTATGGCTCAAACGCCTTATGGTTGATTTTGGTGTTCGACATGAAAATGCCAACACTTACACTAATAGTCAAAGCAGTGCATTGGCAGTTTTGCAAGAAACCCAGTTTTTCATGCTCGCACAAAGGACATTGAGGTGCATTACTACTATGTCAGAGAGAGACTCTCAGCAGCAGTAGGAGAGATCAGCTTTGCTTATGTGCCAGCACAAGATAACCTTGCAGATCTTTTCACAAAGACATTGTCTTTTGAGAAGTTTGAAGCTTTCCGCAAAGCTTTGAGCTTACTCCCCTTTGTGGACTGATCGTGTCCTCAGGGCACAGAGATTCCCTTTACTCTATGTGCCGACTCTCATTGACCGCATCACTCTAGGGGGGATTTGTTACCATATACATGTGGTAGTGACGTGATTTTTTCACTCACTAGGAGTTTTTTTTCCCCGTGCATTTTATATAAGCCCATCCTTCTAGGGCTATCTATCTTTCCATCATACACTAAGTAAAACATTCTCTATTGTGTTCCTTGAGCTTCCTTTGTCTTCTCCAAGCTGTGTGTGTTTTCCGTCAATCCTAATTCCAACATTTTTTATTGGAATTTGGGAATCTATTTGTACTTTGGGGAACTTGTTGAAGTATTTAGTTTCTTTTTGGATCCCATCCATCATTTTTGGATTGGTATGAGGGTGTTTGGCTCTGTAAAAGCTTTGCTTTGCCAAGTTGGAAGACTGATTGGAAATTATGGCTTTGGGTATCCATATCTACTTTGTTTTGGTTTTCATGATGGATTTCTTTACCCAAACTTGCTTGACCTTTCTCCCACAGATTCTTGTAGATTGTTGCAATTGGATGAAGTTCAAAGGCTCCTCTGTCTTGGGCTGTTCCAAATGTAATTTGTTTGTTCCAAGGGTGTGACATATGATGTAACATTGAGGTTGTACTTCAAAGTGTCATCTTGCTAGTCTGCTTTGTAAGTGCGCATCCAAGAAACTCCCAAGATGATTTCTTCATTGAGATCCTTATCTGCCATGATGTGAAATTGATGTGGGAAGATGTGACACTCGATGTTGATTGCGACATTGGATTGTCCCAAACTGACCATCATTCCTTTGTTAGATGCCTTGAGCTCAATTTTTCTTGGCTATATCATGACGTTCAATAGTTTTAGGTATGTGGAATACTGCATGGAATTAATGTGTGCTCTAGTATCCACAAGTGCTCTTCCTATTGTTCCATCAATGAGTTGGACATTGATGCGTACATCCATACCTCTAAGCCAACTCTACTTGATCTGAATTTCTTTGATAGGAGGGGATGGTGTTTCTGGGTGTGAATTGGAGTGTTGTTTTGGTGTTCTTTATGCTTTAAAATCCACAAACTGGCTTCCTTCTTTTCTTGTTGTTGAATTGCTTGATCTCTCTATTTCCTTTCCTTGCCTTCATGAATTTTATCCAACATTTTTGCGGTGAGAGGTTGATGATACTTCTTTGATTTGTAACCATTGATCCAGTTACGCACCTCCTCTCCCTCTAATGTGGCAAGTTGTATAGCACCACTTGGTGATATGTCATTGATCACAAATGGTTCATTGCCTTGCTTTTTCAACTTCTTGGAGTGTTGCTTCAAGGTATAGACTAACACATACTCACCTTTTTGAAACTTCTTATTTATCACGTGTTGGTCATGAGATTCTTTCATTAGTTTTTTTTGTGTATAAATTGTTACAATAGGCTTTGGCCACATTTCATTTAACTTGGTGAGTTGTTCAATTCTACCAAAAAACTCATGTCCAATCCACCCTAAGTCTTGTGCAGCTCATAGTGCAAGAATCAAGTATTCTATGGGAAGTATGACATTTATCGCAAACACCAAGTTGAATGGTATCTTATTCATTGGTATTTTTTATGATATCCTATATTCCCATAGAGATGAGTGTAGAGTCTGACCCAATTAGCTCTTGATTTGTTTACAATTTTGGTGAGCATCGTACATAGAATTTTGTTTGTGCTCTCGACTTGCCCATTTCTTGAGGGTGATATGGCACTGATTTAAAATGAAGCATGATAAATTCTCTTAATAGATGATCCACCATATCATTTATGAAATGAGTTCCTCGATCACTTACTATCTCAATCGGAAGCTCATATATAGTGAAAATGTGCTCATACAAGAACTATGCTATCGTTCTAGCATCATTCTTTTCTGTCATCGTGGCTTCTACCCATTTGATCAAATAATTTGTGGCCACTATGATATATTGAGCATGTGTTTGATATATCAATGGAGAGATATGTCCAACAAAGTCTATCCCCCATGCGACAAAAGCCCTTACACCCATCATTGGTCTTTATGACATTTCATCATGGCGCATTAGTGTTTTTGTTCATTGGCAATCGCTCAAGGGTACGTGGCACCTTTAAGCAACTATTCATATAATGTGCATTCAAAGGGTATTAAAAAAACCCCTTTACTTATATGCTTAAGGTAATAAAATGACCCCTTTTTTAAAAAAAAACTTACGAGTTTTTCTCTTAAATCAATTCAAACCCCCCTTTTGTTAATATAATCACTTTAACTCATGTGGTAACTTACATGTCTAAGAGTTGAACACCCCAAGGGAAATCGTCACATCTTTTGATATATTGCTTTACATCCATGTATAGAGCAGGTCACCATATTCCTACGCGAAGTATTATTTTTACGGTTTTGTTCGGTGAAAAGTGACTCCTTGCTAGTCCGGCATGTGCTTGCTCAAGAATTGATAATGCACAAACTCGCAAGTTGTGATTGATTCCTCTCCGTACATAGTTTTTTGCTTCTCTCTGGATTGAACGTAGTCTAGATTAGCTCGTGTTTGCTGACAAGACCCCATGTTCTATATAATCCACTATATACTTTTTTCACTTGAGTGTTATCATGAACAATGTAGCAATTGACTTTTGAATCGCATAAGTATCACATGAACTAACATAGTCATGGACACTTTGCTACGTATAAGGCCAACACACCCCAAGTCACATCAATCTCTATAATGTTTGTGTTTTGCATTGTGAAAACCCATCGTTTGTAAGTGAGCTTGTCTCACATACAAATCCTACTTGGATGGCTCTATACATAGCCTAAGTATCTTTTCCTTTCCTTGCTTATATAGTTGTCTTGCTATAAGCACAAGTGGGCGTGTTTTCTCAATGGCTGATCTTTCAATTTTCAAAGAACCAATGGTGAGAAATGGTATCACATGTTCACTCCACCTAGGTACCATATATATGTTGAAAAGATACAAACCTAACAGCAACACTGAGAGGTGCTTCTCAATGGATCAATTGAGATAAATAGTCCGCTTGCTGGTGATTAATCCCTATCTTGACTACTACTATGAAATCAAACTCTAGCAATGTAATGAACCATTAAAAAGATACATTGGGTATTGCATGATTTGTTCACTAAGTACATTAGTGCCTGGTGATCCACAAAAAATTCAAATTTGTTGGTTAGAAGGTAATGTCTAAAATTTTTTATTGCATAGATCATTCCCAAGCGCTCTCTCTCTGTCGTATTGTAATTTTTCTCTGCTTTATTGAGTTGTCTATTAGAGTAACAAGTTGGAAAATCCAAGTTGTCCTCTCTAGGTTGTGCTAAGATGCATCCGATCGTGTAGGTTAACACATTTATGTGGACATAGAAGGTCTTGTTCCAATCAAGAGCTTTCAAAATTGGAGCAAAAATTAACCTCTGCTTTAATCGTTGAAACGCATTTTCACAATCTTCATTTCATTCAAATTTCATATTGAGAGCATAGAGAGATTTGCAAGAACCACATACATGTAGATAAACCTTTGATAATAGCCACAATGGCCCATAAAAGCTTGTATCTCTCTAACTTTGGTGGGTCTTGGAAGAGCAACAATCATCTATATCTTCTCAAATTCTATGGAAATGCCATTTTTTGACACAATGTGTCTCAAAATCCTACTCTCTCTTACCATGAAGACATATTTTTTCGAGTTTAGGCAAGCGCAATAGCTTTTGCACTTCTTGAAGATTTTCTTCCAATGCTCAACATGTTCATCTTTTCATAGAGAATCCATATAAATCTTTAAGAATTGTCTTAGATATTCCTTGAATGCATGAATCATCAGCCTCTAAAATGTGGCAAGTGCATTGGTTAATCCAAATGGCATCACCCTATAAGCGAATATATCCCATTTTCCTACAAAGGCCATCTTGTGTTGGTCCTCTAGATTTATTGTAAGGTAATTGTAGCCCAAAAATTCATCAAGAAAGTTATAAGTTTCCTTGTCTGTGACTCTCTCAATCACATGATTTTTGATGGGTAAGGAATTGTTGTCTCTTATCATGGTAGCGTTTACCTGTTGGAGATTTACTCACACTCGTAATTTTCCATTATTTTTGGACACTACCACAATCCGTGACACCCACTCTGTGTGCTCAATCTCGTAGATAAAATCCACCTCTTCAAGTTTGTCTATCTCTTCTTTGATTTTCTTCACAAATGTTTTATTGTAAGTATAGGGACGTTGTCTCCGTGGCTTAGCATCTCTCTTAAGGGGTATTGTATGCTAAATATACTCGGATCTACTCCCTTAAGATATTTTTTATGACCAAGCAAACACATCTATTGCTTGAGAGTATCTATCAAAAGTTGTTCTTCCTCTTCCGTGAGATCCATTGCTATGTAAGTTGAGTTGTCTATCCTCCATCAATAGCTCGGCTTGCTCTTTGTAGAACTTCTTCCTTGAGGTGCATAGATCCAAGCTATTAATTTCGTCTTTTTGGACCAAACACTCGTGCTTCCTTGGAAGTATCCTTGAGCCTTGATTTACTCATTTGATGCTACCCACCCTATCACCTTTTGTTGTTGAAATTGAACCCGTTTTCGTGCAGCTCCGCTTCCATGAAAAGAAAATGAGCAAAGGGATGCCAATCAGGTTTATTTAAATCCTACATGATTATTCCACCGTAATAAGGGCTTGCTAACAAGCCAATTTTAAGTTAAAAGTATGCCAGATGCGGCTCTAAGGGCCAAAAGATTTCTTGGTAATGCTAACAAAGAGTATGCTTGAAGTGATCATAGTTGGGATTTTATTTTTCAAAGTTGTAGTACTTGAAGTGCTCTACATTCTTGTCTTTATGGCTCATCAATTGGAGCTACAGAGAAGAAGTTATGTTAGTTTGAAGTTGAGTCAGTATCAAATCCGTACCAGATTGGGTAGTTGTTGATGAAGGTCAAAGATTATATAAATACATGGGCCTGAAGTGCTCACTTCTAGGAGCATGTCGGTGTTTCCAATTTGTCAATCAGGGTTTCACTTGTCAAGATATGGCCAGTTTAAATATCACTGGGGCCCAGTTCCGTACCGCTCTGGTCGCCTTGGTCAGTCATGTTCATCTAGTAATTTTTTAGCTTCAGCCAGGTTCTGGGAAACGGAGCCATCGAAGCAGAATTCTATGCCTTGGGGGATGTAATTACCAAATGTGATGCCTTCATTAACATCTCGATGAGTTTATCACAGCAAGGCCTTGGTCAATATATGTGCCAAGTATGGTGGAAACTGAAGGCCATCTCCACTAGCAATGTATTTTCAAGTTGGCCAATATACATGCTAGATGCAATGCATTGCCCGATATGTATGCCAAATGTGAGCCGTTACGGAAGCACTCTTTTTTATATAATGCTATGACCGACATGTAAGCCGAATCGTGTGCATTTTGAAATGCATAGTAAAAGCTTGACATGCTTTGCCGGATGGAAGGTTTTTTCTCTAAATGCATTCACCTATGCTTGCACCTAAGCTAACCGCCCAAGAAACCTAAAAGATTATGGAAGTTAGACTGCCCACTATGGCAAAAAGCCCACCCTAAAGTTAAAAGGGTGTGAACAATGGAAAAAAAAGAAGAAGGAGGGAGATGGTGAGGGCAGCCAGCGAGGGCGCAGGGGAGGAAGAGCAACTCGCATTGGGTAGTAGCGGGCGCAGATGAAGTCGTCGAAGAAACAAGAACTGTTCAGCTCGCCATGGCACTTCAATTTGGCCCCAGTCTTGGCCCCAGTCTCGTAGCTTTTCATGCACCCACCAAATCGTTGTGCCACATCACCAAGAGGCTGTGCCCATTAGCGATATCGCTAATGGGTTAGCCGAGAATAGAAAGAAGTGGTTTCCCATGCAGCCCAAAGTGGGATACTATAAAAGAAGGGGGGGAGCGGCTCTTTTGGGGGGATCTTCTGGGCACTCAAGCTTGAAACTCCTTAGCATTATAATACTAAGCCTCTTCTTAACCAAGCAATAAACCGCTTAGTCCTAAGCTAAACCTCCTTGATCCATTATAATCCTCTCTTCTTCTCACTTGTACAAGCTGAAACTCCTAATCCATAATCCTAAGCCATCTCTAAGCTAAACTCCTAATCCATCTCTAATCTAAGCCGCTCTAATCCAAACCTTGCTAAACCAATTGTAATCAAATCCTCATAAGCCATTCAAATTCTATTCTAAGTCCTTATAAGCCAAATTCCTAATCAAATCCTCCTAAGCCCATTTGAATCCGAAGATAAACTCCATAGCTCACTCGAATTAAGCCATAACCATTTACTCTAGTCTACTCTCGACCTTGAAGCAGCAAAGAAATAATGAAGGGGAGAAATTTTATCAAGGCAAGTTTGGCCGACCAATTAAGGCAAAGGATTATATTTGGTACTATTATCATCGGGATAGACATTATCATCATTACTGAAGTTTGATTTTCTTAATTAGCACCTTGATTAAGGTAGGTTAAACCTTGTAAGGAGCATAAACTCCTCCATTAACATGTGATTAAGTAGGGATACTGTTAATTATTTGTTTTGAGTTATCCAGCTTCGGAATCTGGATCAAGCTGTCTGTTTTAAGCTTTGTCTCCATTAATTGTGTCTGTTGCAACTCTCTTTCTTGCACCTCTCACAGCTAGAGGGCCCGTGCCTTCTCGGCTCACCTTTCGAACACAAATCCCCCGACATTCTTGGTGAACCCGATGCGAAATGAGCCGGGGTGGGAGGTAAAGATGGATATTCCAGAAAAGTTGATGCAGTTTATTGAAGATTACAATTTCAATAGATTTGATAAAAATCTAGCAGCTGTAGATCTGGCAAAAATGCTGGGCTTAGTTCAGGGATGTTTGCAAGAAGTAAAACCTATGAAGACAAAAAAGCATATGGATGATGCAGTGGAGATGGCACTTGATGCCGTACATGAACAATGTGAAATTTTTCAAGGACATGATCCAGATGGACTCCTTGCATGTTATAAAGCAAAGATGAAGAATCGAGGAATTCCAAAAGATCAGATGATTTTGACCTTTGAAGAAGTGGTAACCTCCGAGTTTAAAGATAAGGTTCGAGAACTGGCAGAAACATATTCCACACAGTGGGACTATTTTGCAGATGGGTTTGTTCACAAAAGCTCAAAGATTATCGAGTTGGCAATGAATGAGATTAATGAACAGAGCCAGATTTTTTTCTATAAAGAAGAAGGGGATCATATGCAATTCCTTAATTATGATCAATTTTGGGATCATATTTCTGCAAGAAGTAAAGGCAAGGCAAATACAGCTTTGGAAGTAGCAGATTCAACTTCAGAGGACCATATTTTGAGCAACCCAGCAAAGGTACATAATGAAATTAATGCTAAAACACAAATATATGATTTTTTTTCAAAGATTGCTCGCATGGAAGTTACCTCAAATAATGGTTCTAGTGAAGAGCTAGACTGTACAACAAAAATTTTACAAGCTACTGACCTTGGCATGGGATGCTCTCAAAAATTCTATCAAGAAGATGAGCGATTACAGGTTTCTAATGGATTTATCAGCACTATAGTTGAGCAAGACAATAGGTTTACGATAGATGATTGCATAAATAAAGCTATTATATACACAATAGCTGATAAAGTGGCCGAGATTGTGGACCTAACACAGGATGCGCTTGATAACGCCAATGAACCTATGGTTGCTCCTACCAATATGCTTGCTGATTCTATTATCACAGAAGAAGATTCCATAATTGCTGGTTTTTTGGCAAAATCTGAAGGAGAAGGTAATACCAGTATAGGAGAGCTTTGTGATGTATGTACCCCTTCATAGGAGGTGCCAGATGAACCTTTACAAAGTTATAATGGCTTGCTAAGTAGCATGGATGTAGATGAGGAAACAGAGGACGATATTGATGAGTTTGAAGTTTGCCTAGATCATGTTGATTGTGAACAGGATATTGACATGGATTTTACATTTATGCTTATATACGGGCTGCAAGAGGAGCCAACTCCTATAGTTTTTATGAATGTTGACACTTCCAAGGATGATATTCCCAAGTGTGAGGTCCCTGCCCCTTTTTAAGAGGAGCGGAGTACCTTTGATAGGTCTCCAATCTTGAAACAGAAAAACCAATGGACATTGCCTTAGCTATTACGTATCCACGGGCATGAACCGTTAGTGAAGGATTGGTCCTATCTCGCTATGGCGGAGCGTGACCACCATAACCCTATCTAAAAACTATCTATAATCAATTATACTTAAAAGTATAAATCTTAGAGTGACCAACCTGTGCGCTTTTTTTCCCATGTTTCAGAAGCACAGCCGCCAAGGTTTGTCTCTTTTAAGATTTATGAGTTTAAAAAAAAACAATTTCTAGCGTTGGAAAGTTACCCGACTCATCGGGTCCACCCGTCCATAGAATGATACCGTCGGGTATCATTCTCCCACTTTCCACACCACACTCACCCTTCTTTTGTTATCTAATTACTACCACACTATTTAAACATACATGTTCCTTTACTTTATTTATGATACTGGTTCGTTAAAACAGCCCTTCAAACAGCATTACAAACAATAGTCAAACAAGAAGAAGTCCAATTTTAAACCAAAAACCCTTGGATTAGGTTCACTCAAGAATCTCTATTGGCTCTATTATGTCCGATCGGTATATACATTATTTATAAAAACCCTTGTCCTCATGAGCGTCCCATACCGCTCGACAAGTACTCGTTGTGCTAATCTGGACGTATTCCCGTCACAGCAACAACGGTGCCAATCTGGGCGTCATCCTCACGCCACGACAAAACAAAACTGCAGTATCCAGCTGGGCTAATCTCGGTGTACTCCCACCACAGCATCAGTGGTGCCATCCTGGGCGTCATCTCACGCCTCGGCAACTGCCACATAATACCAACGCTAATAAGTAGAGAGACTTGAGAGAAACCATACCGAAGGTTTTGGACAAACATTCTTTCCTATAGCAACCAGTTTAACCAGACATTCTTTCCTACTTGTCAAACATATGCCGAGTTTCTTGTGGTTAAGCAACGTGGTTTCAGTCCGTGTTTTCTTTTCATAAGGTAAATAATATATTTCTATGGTCTCACATATGCAATGATGCATAACTTGAACTGCAATACTAACCTGTACCATAGCTCCGATTGGTCCGATTGGTGGAGACATAGCATGTTCCGCAAGAGTTCCATCGTTACTTGTACCGGCTTCATGATCATTATCGCCTTGGGTTCGAGCCATTTTTTGTACTACACTTATGTTATACACTTAGAACTTTAAATTGATCAATTTCCCTAGTAGTCTCCTTGTTTCCAAAGAGAGTCTGTAATTTGAACCCTCATCAACTCGGATTCACACTTAGTGTTGTTTTTCTACATCTAATTTCTATACATCAAATATTTGCTAATCGTAATTAATCAAAAGTTAAGTGTATAAAGTACGAGTGAAAGTTTAGGACTGCATTACTTTTATGCATGACATTTCTAATTGAATTCTAACTTCCATTTCTATACTTCAACTAAATCAATTTTTAGTATTATTCAAAATTCTACTTAATCTAATTGACAATAAAATTGTTGAATGATAATTTCATCATGTATAATAAGAATATGATGAGTTCTCTTATGTATTAACTTTCAATTAACTATGCATAAGTTAATAGTGAAGATGTACTAACTAGAGAGAGTAGGTATACTTAGAGAGATTAGAGTAAGAGAAAACATACACACACATCTTTTCTAAAGTTAATTGAATCTTACTAATCCATTAGAAGATTAGAGTAAAAGAGAACACACACGCATCCTTTTCTAAAGCTAATTGAATCTTACTAATCTATTAGAGAGATTAGAGTAAAAGATAGCACACACACACACATCCTTCTTAAAGCTAATTGAATCTTACTAATCTATTAGAGAGATTAAAGTAAAAGATAGCACGCACACACACACACATATCTTTCTTAAAGCTAATTGAATCTTACTAATCCATTAGAGATTAGAGTAATAGATAGCACACACATACACATAGCTAATTGAATCTTACTAATCTATTAGAGAGATTAGAGTAGGAGATAGCACACATACATCATTCCTAAAGTTAATTGAATGCTCAATTAATACGCACCTTATTAGTCCACTAGAGTTTTTGCTCTCTTAGTGGTTTGTGGACGCCTTCTCTCTAAGAGAAGTGGCAGCACTTCGTGGGCACTATAGAGGCAATCTCTATGTCTAAAGTGTGAGCATGGATGCTCTATTTATAGTAGAAAAGAAAACGTCCAACTTTTTTTTTCAAAAAAAAAAATTATTTTACATTTTTTTTCAAAAAAAAAATCCCAAAAATCATACCCGCGTTTTTGGTACCCTTGTGGTACCCATCAGCTTTACCACTTTGTCATTATCATCAAAAGATAAGGCCACACAGCCCCCCCTCATTATGATTAGTCAAGACGAGCCTCTCCTTTTCATGTGACAGTGTGTCCCACTTTGTCCCCTCCTATGTGAGTCCAGATGAGTCCATGTGCCTTCATTTGTCATCCCTGTGTATTCTTTTGGCTTTATAATTATTTTATTTATTTTCTTAATGATAATTTACTTTACATTTTTCAGTTAAACTTTACAGTCTTATATTAACTTTACAGTAGTAAAATAAAATTCTACAATCAGTAAATAAGTCTTGCAATAAGTTAGTTAGTGATTCATATAGCTAAACATGTCAGAATTTTGTAGCGTAAATTTTAAATTCTAGGTTTTTTCAACCTACGATTCATAATTTGAACTTGAATATCTTAAATAATGAGTGATGGTTAAAAAAAATTCAAATGCGTAATAGAACTTGTGTGAAATTTGAAAGTAGAGACCTTACAATCTCCCCAGCTTAGAATTTGAGATGCCCTCATCTCAAGAACAGTGAAGGGTAATCCTTAAGAAGGGATGTCTCATCTTCCCAAGTAGATAAGATGTTCTTTGATGGATCTATTCCTAAGCTTTCTCTCCCGAGTTTCTAGGATAGTATCAGGTTGGAGTTGTAAAACATCTTGAGCAGGTAAAATGATTTGCTCATCATCAAGGACATGGTCAGGGTTATATACATAAGGTTTTAACAGACTTACATGAAATACATCATGCACTTTGAGATGAGAAGGGAGGTTTAGTCTATAAGCTTGATCACTTATAACCTTGATTATTTCGTAAGGTCCACAATATCGGTAGCTAAGCTTCTTATACCTTCCGAGAGACAGATTGCTCTTTTTGGGCTTTACTCGTAAGAAAACTTTGTCACCTTCTTTGAAAATCCGATCAGTTCTTTTTAAGTCGGCGTACTTCTTTTGTCGATCTTGAGCGGCTTGAATATCCCTTCGAATAGCTTTGGTTTGAGCTTTCATTTCTTCAAGCATTTTCTTTGAGGCTTCTATCCTTATAGTGGGGTCAGAAAAGTTAAGAGGTGATAAACATTCTTGACCATAAATAGCATTAAAAGGTGTCATTCCAATACTTCTATGAGTAGAGGAATTGTATGCATACTATACCAAGGGTAGGTATTGAATCCACTTGCGAGGTTCTCTATTGCAGTAGGCTCTGAGGATGTCTTCAATTACTT
This sequence comes from Adiantum capillus-veneris, assembly GCF_014529385.1. Taxonomy (NCBI): domain Eukaryota; kingdom Viridiplantae; phylum Streptophyta; class Polypodiopsida; order Polypodiales; family Pteridaceae; genus Adiantum; species Adiantum capillus-veneris. The sequence continues at coordinate 20,761,433 of NC_140956.1, read as the reverse complement.
GATTAACTCTTTCAGTTTGGCCATCAGTTTGAGGATGATAAGCACTACTAAAACATAACTGGGTTCCAATAGCTTGAAACAATGATACCCAAAACTTTGAAGTAAACTTGGCATCACGATCGCTGACAATCCTCTTGGGTAAACCATGAATTCTGAAAACCTCCTTCACAAACAGACGAGCAATATCCGAAGCTGTAAAGGTTGTCTTGACTGGGATTAAGTGAGCCACTTTAGTAAGCAAGTCAAGTATGACCATGATTGAATCATAGCCAGCTTAAACAGAATGAAATCCGGTGATAAAGTCCATGCTAATACATTCCCATTTCATTTGGGGAATATCTAAAGGATGTAATTTACCTGGCATCTTTAGTCTCCCTCCCTTAATCCTTTGACAAGACAAACACTGCTTGACATAGCGAAGGACATCACCCTTCATACCTTGCCAATAGTAACTTCTGTGAATTGCATTGATGGTTTTGGCATAACCTGGATGTCCTGAAGTTGGGCCATCATGTGCTTCATATAGGATAGCATTCCTTAGGGTAGAATCCTTAGGTATGCATAGTCGATTCCTATAGTAAATTTTCCCATCTTCTAAGGAGTAATGTAGAGGTTTAGGCTGATTTGATGATACCCTCTCTTCACGTAGGATACTAGCAAGCATCTGGTAATCTACATCTCTGACAGGAGCATCCGAGACCTTGTCTAAAATAGGGTTGTTAGCCATGGAAATTGCCCCCAGAAAAGCTTTATGGCTTAGGGCATCTGCCACAACATTATCCTTACCTGGTCTAAATTTAATATCAAAATCATATTCATGCATGAGCTCTATCCATCTCCTCTGTCTCATGTTAAGGTTAGGTTGGGTAAAAATCCACTTAAGCTCTTGTGATCTGTTACCAATTGGAATTTGCATCCCAATAGATAATGTCTCCATAGCTTGAGAGCGTGAATAATTGCTAGCAATTCTAAATCATGTGTAGCATAATTCACTTCATGAATCCTAAGCTCTTAAGCTCTTGTGATCTGTTACCAATTGGAATTTGCGTCCCAATAGATAATGTCTCCATAGCTTGAGAGTGTGAATAACTGCTAGCAATTCTAAATCATGTGTAGCATAATTCACTTCATGAATCCTAAGCTTCCAAGAAGTATAAGATATAAGCCTTCCTTCTTGAGTAAGGACTCCTCCTAATGCAAGGTTACTAGCATCTGTGATCACCTCGAATTCTTGGGTGAAATCTGGAAGTTTTAAGAGAGGTTTTGAAGCAAGATACTCCTTAAGTTGTTTGAAGCAAAATTTATGTTTTTCTTCCCAAAGTATCGTAGCTCCTTTCTTTAGCAAGTCGGTTAGTGGTGCAGCTTTAAGAGCATAGTCCTTTACAAAGATCCTGTACCACCCTATGATACCTAAGAACCCTCTGACTTCGGTTTGTGAAGTGGGTTGAGGCCATTCCACAATATCTTTGACTTTGTTAGGGTCAACAGAGACTCCTTCAGGTGAAATGATAAACCCTAAGTAACAGACCTTAGGGGTAAAGAAGGTACATTTGCTCTTCTTTGCATACAGCTTATTTTGGCGTAAAAGCTCTAACACTTTCCTAACATGTCCTTCATGCTCTTCCTCTAATTTGGAATAAATTAAGATATCGTCAAAGAATACTAGGACAAAATTGTCCAAGAATTCTCTAAAGATATCGTGCATCAGACGATTGAAAGTTGCAGGAGCATTCATAAGTCCGAAAGCCATCACTGCAAATTCGTAATGACCATACGAGTGTTGAAAGCTGTTTTGGAGATATCAGCCTCATGGATTCGAATTTGATGATAGCCAGATCGAAGATCAATCTTCATGAATATTTTGGCTCCATGTTATCTGTCCAGCATCTCATCAATACGAGGAATTGGATATTTATTCTTGATGGTAACCTGATTTAAGCCCCTATAATCTATGCAAAGTCGAAGAGAGCCATCCTTTTTCTTTTGGAAGAGAATAGGTGCACTCCAATTGATGGAGACATAGCATGTTCCGCGGGAGTTCCACCGTTACTTGTATCGGCTTCATGATCATTAGCGCATTTGGTTCGAGCACGCTTTGGAGACTTTTTTTTTTGTACTACACTTATGTTATACACTTAGAACTTTAAATTGATCAATTTCCCTAGTAGTCTCCTTGTTTCCAAAGAGAGTCTGTAATTTGAACCCTCATCAACTCGGATTCACACTTAGTGTTGTTTTTCTACATCTAATTTCTATACATCAAATATTTGCTAATCGTAATTAATCAAAAGTTAAGTGTGTAAACTACGAGTGAATGTTTAGGACTGCATTACTTTTATGCATGACATTTCTAATCCGATTCTAACTTCCATTTCTATACTTCAACTAAATCAATTTTTAGTATTATTCAAAATTCTACTTAATCTAATTGACAATAAAATTGTTGAATGATAATTTCATCATGTATAATAAGAATATGATGAGTTCTCTTATGTATTAACTTTCAATTAACTATGCATAAGTTAATAGTGAAATGTACTAACTAGAGAGAGTAGGTATACTTAGAGAGATTAGAGTAAGAGAAAACATACACACATCTTTTCTAAAGTTAATTGAATCTTACTAATCCATTAGAAGATTAGAGTAAAAGAGAACACACACACATCCTTTTTTAAATCTAATTGAATCTTACTAATCTATTAGAGAGATTAGAGTAAAAGATAGCACACACACACACACATATCCTTCTTAAAGCTAATTGAATCTTACTAATCTATTAGAGAGATTAGAGTAAAAGATAGCACACACACACACACACATATCCTTCTTAAAGCTAATTGAATCTTACTAATCCATTAGAGATTAGAGTAATAGATAGCACACACACACATAGCTAATTGAATCTTACTAATCTATTAGAGAGATTAGAGTAGGAGATAGCACATATACATCATTCCTAAAGTTAATTGAATGCTCAATTAATACGCACCTTATTAGTCTACTAGAGTTTTTGCTCTCTTAGCTGTTTGTGGACGCCTTCTCTCTAAGAGAAGTGGCAGCACTTCGTGGGCACTATAGAGGCAATCTCTATGTCTAAAGTGTGAGCATGGATGCTCTATTTATAGCAGAAAAGAAAACGTCCAACTTTTTTTTTCAAAAAAAATATTTTATTTTATTTTTTTTCCCAAAAATCATACTTGCGTTTTTGGTACTCTTGTGGTACCCATCAGCTTGACCACTTTGTCATTATCATCAAAAGATAAGGCCACACAGCCCCCCCTCATTATGATTAGTCAAGACTAGCCTCTCCTTTTCATGTGACAGTGTGTCCCACTTTGTCCCCTCCTATGTGAGTCCAGATGAGTCCATGTGCTTTCATTTGTCATCCCTGTGTATTCTTTTGTCTTTATAATTATTTTATTTATTTTCTTAATGATAATTTACTTTACATTTTTAAGTTAAACTTTACAGTCTTATATTAACTTTACAGTAGTAAAAGAAAATTCTATAATCAGTAAATAAGCCTTGCAATAAGTTAGTTAGTGATTCCTATAGCTAAACATGTCAGAATTTTGTAGCGTAAATTTTAAATTCTAGGTTTTCTCAACCTATGATTCATAATTTGAACTTGAATATCTTAAATAATGAGTGATGGTTAAAAAAAATTCAAATGCGTAATAGAACTTGTGTGAAATTTGAAAGTAGAGACCTTACACCAAGGATGCTATGGATGAAGATCTACATGATAAAGCTATTTTACATTATCAAACTCAAAAACCGGGTAAAAATATCTCTGATGATACAGGTCCAGAAAGTCCTAAGGTTTTTTGTAATGGCTATGAAGCTAGAGGGGGTGATGATGCTAAATCATCCTTGATACTACATAAAGAGCACAGGGTTTTTCATTTCTTTGGACAATGTGCCAAATGTGGCTGGATTTGCATGTTATTCCTTAATAATTCTTATGTCAGTAATGTCCTAACTACCAGTAATAGGGAGTCAGAATTCTTTAATTCTTGTTGGTAACAAACTTAAATTGCCAAAAGTTTATGAGATGTGGGTGATGCACTATGCTTCAAGCGAAGCTTTAGTATATTGCAGAGCCCATCAATGCTATGTGATCTTAATGGTATTTGATCCAGGAGATTCGAAAGATCTTCAAAAGCAGGTTCACTATGGATGGGTATTTTTGGGTATACATTGTGGTTTCTTTGTGTTAGATCCAGGAATAGCATATTTGGAGCAGAAATGCTTGAAGTTGATCGATACAGGAAATGTATGCTCATGTGGATATTATGTTGCTCCACTATTGGGACAATTTATTATTATCCCATTTGATCATGGAGACTATTGAAGGGCAACTTGCAGATTCAAGGATATCAACTAATTTCTTGTAGCAGGTTACTTGACAATAAGTATTGTTTTTGAATTTATGCTCATGCAGAAGATTTTTTGGTTATATGATCAATAAGCTTACATGGCTAGCTTCCAGTTCTCATCTTTGGACAATTGACAAAGTATCTTCATATCTTTTGAGTTGGTTCTGCTACCAGAACTTGACGTATAGGACTTGACGGCCATTCCATGTGTAGACAGAGTAAGGCATACTTGAGCTTGACAAGGTTCCCTAAAGCGAGCCTAATGATCAAGCCATGTGCGTAAGTAACTGGAGCACTTGAGTCTGGTGGGGTTCACTAAACAGATTTTTCATAATTGAATGCTTTGGAGATACTACCACTACGATTCAAAGATTTGTGATGGGACAGCTACCAGATAATTGAGCTAGACTATTGATGATATGATTTAAGCCTTCTTTTGTTTTACATGTCCTTACAAATTACGTGAGCTTGATGACAAGTATCTTAAGGTGTTTATAGCAAATGCGGCTTGAAGACCGATTGGCACAGACCGGAGTCTGTGCAGGTTCAGAGGGGAAGGATGTCATGCAACTCCGCTTCCATGACAAGAAAATGAGCAAAGGGATGCCAATCAGGTTTATTTGAATCCTACATGATTATTCAACAATAATAAGGGCTTGCTAACAAGCCAATTTTAAGTTAAAAGTATGCCAGATGCGGCTCTAAGGGCCAAAAGATGTCTTGGTAATGCTAACAAAGAGTATGCTTGAAGTGGTCATAGCTGGGATTTTATTCATCAGAGTTGTAGTACTTGAAGTGCTCTACAGGCTTGTCTTTACGGCTCGTCAATTGGAGCTATAGATAGGAAGTTATGTAAGTTTGAAGCTGAGTCAGAAGTAGATCCGTATCGGATTGAGTAGTTGCTGATAAAGGGTCAAAGATGATATAAATACATGGGCCTAAAGTGCTCACTTCCAGGAGCATGTCGGTCTTTCCATTTCGTCAATCGAGGTTTTGGTTGTCAAGATATGGCAAGTTTAAGTATCACCAGGGGCCAGTTCCGTACCACTCTGGTCACCTTGGTCAGTCATGTTCATCTAGTAATTTTTTAGCTTCAGCCAAGTTCTGGCAAATGGAGCCGTCGAAGCAGAATGCTATGCCTTGGGTGATGTAATTATCAAATGTGATGCCTTCATTAACATCTCGATGAGTTTATCACGGCAAGGCCTTGGTCAATATATGTGCCAAGTATGGTGGCAATTGAAGGCCATCTCCATTAGCAGTGTATTTTCAAGTTGGCCAATATACATGCTAAATGCAATGCATTTCTCGATATGTATGTCAAATGTGGGCAGTTACGGAAGCACTCTTTTTTATATAATGCTATGACCGACATGTAAGCCGAATGGTGTGTGTTTTTGTTGGACTTAGGGTTGCAAAGAAACACACACAGCTTGGAGAAGATGAAGGAAGCTCAAGGCACACAATAGAGAGAGTGTTACTTAGTGTGCAATGGAAAGATAGATAGACCTAGAGTGCTGGGCGTATATACAATGCACGGGGGGAAAACACTCCTAAAGAGGGAAAAAATGCCCCAGCGGTCCTAGTGTATTCACACACATCACTACCACATGTATATGGTAACAAATCCCCCCTGGAGTGATGCGGTGAACGAGAGCTGGCACATGAGTAAAGGGAAGTGCCATGCCCTGAGGACAGGATCAGGGGAGTAATCCCAAAGCTTTGCGGAAAGCTTCAAGCTTCTCATGAGACAATGCCTTTGTGAAAAGATCTGCAAGGTTGTCCTGTGTTGGCACATAAGCCAAGCTGAACATAGTGGTAATGCACCTCAATGTGCTTTTTGCGAGCATGAAAAACTGGGTTCCTTGCAACTGCCAATGCGCTCTGAATGTCAGTGTAGATAGTGTTGGCAGTGTCCTGTCCAACACCCAAATCAGCCATAAGGCATCAGAGCCATACACACTCTCAACCATAGCTGTGAAGATTGCCCTGTACTCAGCCTCACAACTCGAAGTGGCCACAGTAGGTTGCTTCTTGCTCAACCATGATATACATGAACTGCCAAGCATGAAACAAAAACCACTTGTGGACACTCGCGTGTCAAAACAACCAGTCCAATCTGAGTCCGAAAAAGCATGTAAGTATGGCGGCAATGATCCCCGCTTGGGATAAAATAAGCCAAGATGTAAAGTGCCACTAAGGTAGTGGAAAATCCTCTTGACAGCCTGCCAATGCTTAGACCCTAGGCTATGCATAAATCTGCTGACCTGTGAGACTGCAAACTGAATATCCGGCCTCGTGTTGCATACATAAATGAGGCAGCCAACAACAGTTTGGTAAAGAGTGACATCAGCAGGATCTCCAGCATCATGTAGACTCAACTTCAAACCTGCTTCCATGGGAGTGGCAATAGGTTTGCAATCCTCAAGTCCAAACTTACATAGCAATGTCTCTATGTAACTTTTCTGACAAAAGTCAATACCACTATCACACTGCTTAAACTGTAGACCCAAGTAATGATGCAACAGCCCCAAATCTTTCATCTTGAAAGTAGAATTCAAATCAGCCTTAAATTCAGTAATATGTCTCTCATTTGGTCCAGTGATCAGCAAATCATCAACATAAAGAACCACAATGAGAATTACATCACCCTCACGCTTTACATACAATGTGCTCTGTTGGACTCTTACGAAAGCCTCGTTTAAGCAAATGAGTGTCAGCTTTCTCATACCAAGCACGAGGAGATTTCTTCAACCCATACAAAGCCTTCTTACATCTGTACACTTTGTCTTCTTGTTTTTTTTTGACAAAATCGTGAGGCTGCATTACATAAACTTCCTCAAATATGTCACCATTCAAGAAAGCACTAACAATGTCTGATTGATGTACATCCCAACCAAAATGAGTTGCCAATGCACATAGAAAACGTACAATAGTCATACGACAAGTGGGAGCAAAAGTCTCTTCATAATCTATGCCTTTTTTCTGTGCATAAACTTTTGCAACAAGTCGAGCCTTATGGCGATCGATCTCACCATCCGGCTTGCGTTTCAACTTGTAAACCCACTTCGTACCAATGGCCTTTTTGCCAGGAGGCAAATCACATAAAGTCCATGTGTCATTTTCTATAAGTGCATCATATTCTGATTGCATGGCAGCCATCCAATTTTGTGAATTCTGTGCTTTATCAAAAGACAGGAGCTCCTCAACATCATGTAAGCTAGACACCGCCAAAGCATAACAATCTGATGCATAAGATGCATGGCGAGAGCCTGAACGAGTACGACTAGACAAAGGTGCATCCAATTTACTGTCACGCAAAGTGTGCACCAGCCATTTTGGCATACCTCTAGCTTGCTCATTTTCAGCCCTTTCCTCATCAAGTACATCATGTACATCTACATCAGTAATAGGCTGATCTAAAACATTTTCAGAAACCCCCATAGGCTGAACATTTTCCTCATTGGAACTTACATTCGTATTTCCACCACTGGAAAGAGGCAACAAAGTGTCATAAATGTCCTGTGAGCTTACATTACTGTCTCTAGTAGATGACAGCAAGGGCTGAACAGAATCTTCCACAAACACTACATCCCATGAAACCAAGATACGTTTTGTTTGCGGATGATACAACCTGTAACCTTTGATTTCAGCACTATAACCAACAAAAATACATTTGACAGCCTTATCATCCAATTTTCTACGCTGCACTTGTGGCACCAAAGCATATGCCAAACATCCAAAAACACGCATGTGCTAAATAGAAGGATTTCTATCATCCCATGCTTCATATGGAGTAATAGACTGCAAAGCTTTCATGGGACACCTGTTAAGTACATAAGTGGCACACATGATGGCCTCAAGCCAAAAAGAATGCGGCAAAGCTTGACTTTTGACCATACATCGTGCCATTTCCGTCAGTGACCTGTTTTTCCTCTCAGCAACACCATTTTGTTGAGGTGTATAAGGCATTGTACATTGGTGTTTTATCCCACGACTAGCCAAAAATGCATTAAATTCATGAGACATATACTCCCCCCCTCGATCGGAATGGAGGGTGCCCATAGTACATTTCGAGACATTTTCAGCCATAGCCAGAAATTGTTTGAAGCACATAAAAACTTCGGACTTCGCTTTAAGCGGAAATACCAATGCATGCCTGCAGTAATCATCAATGAAATTCACGAAGTACAGGTAATTGCCCAAGGACGGAGTTTGCATGGGCCCACAAACATCACTATGCACAAGCTGCAACCTGCATGTGGCCCGAACTGAACCATCCTTTGGAAATTTAGAACGCTGCATCTTACCCAAAATACAGCCTTCACAAACTTGTTTGACAGGTGCTTCAAGAGGCGGCAAAGAAGCAACCATATCAGATTTCTGCAAATGCAGCAAACTGGCAAAATTCAAATGACCAAAACTTGCATGCCAAAGTTTTGCATCTGAAATAGCCCTTGAATCTGCAACAGCATTTGCAAAATTTTATCCACACTTGTCATACAAAGTGAGCTTATATAGCCCACGTCACAACAGCCCAGATGCAATAATTTCATCACCAAAACTGAGATCATGAATTGTACATCTGTCATCCACAAATTTGACTACAAGTCCAAGTCTAGCAAGTGCGGATACAGACAAGAGATTCTTCTTGATCCCAGGTACATAAAGTGCATCAACAAGTGTGAAGGAACTGCCATTAGCAGCACTGAGCACAATCTTTCCAACTCCCTAAACTGGATAAGAGGCGTTGTTGGCACAAGTGATTGAATTCCCATGAGGGACAGACTCGAGAGAGGTAAACAATTCACAATGTGAGGTAATGTGCTTTGTAGCACCACTATCGAAATACCACACATGTGAATCCCCAGCAACTGACAAGCATGCATCATGGATAGTAGGATTGTAAGTGCAACCTGTCCTCAGCAGCAAAAATCTTGAACACATTTGTGTTGTTGTTGTCAGCCATGGTAAATGCTGCACCTGATGTGAAAACTGCCCAAAAATAGGAGAAACGGAGTGGGAACAACCTGTGCTATATAGCACAAACCGTAGAAGACTCAGTAAGGCACATGTTATGCAGAAAACGGCACTGACAAAAATTTTGCACAAAATGACGAAATAGCCTGTTCAGTACTGCCTGTAGTGGAAACGGAGGCCGAAATGAGTTCAGATCAAAAATCTGAGTAGACCGAGCTCTACGAGTTCGCCCAAAATATTTGTCGACCTGCGAACACTTGCCAAAGCTCACTGAAATCGAAGATAGTGAGCAGGCGTGTGCTGGAGAAGCTGGCGACTAAGCCCGGGAGGACGCAACCTGCTCTGATACGAATTGTTGGAATTAGGGTTGCAGAGAAATGCACACAACTTGGAGAAGGCAAAGGAAGATCAAGGCACACAATAGAGAGTGTGTTACTTAGTGTGCAATGGAAAGATAGATAGCCCTAGAGTGATGGACGTATATACAATGCACGGGGGAAAAAACCTCCTGAAGAGGGAAAAAATGCCCCGTCGGTCTTAGTGTGTTCACACACATGACTACCACATGTATATGGTAACAGTTTTGAAATGCACAGTAAAATCTTGACATGCTTTGCCGGATGGAATGTTTTTTCTCTAAATGCATTCACCTATGCTTCCACCTAAGCCAACCGCCCAAGAAACCTAAAAGACTATGAATGTCCGGCCAGCCACTATGTCAAAAAGCCCACCCTAAAGTTAAAAGGGTGTGAACAAAGAAAAACAAAAAGAAGGAAGGAGATGGCAAGGGCAGCCAGTGAGGGCGCAGGGGAGGAAGAGCAGCTCACTATTGGGGGATTTATGTTAGAAAGGTGAGCCAGGAAGGCACGGGGCCTCTGGCTATGAGAGGTGTGAGGAAGAGAGTTGCAGTAGACACAATTGATGGAGACAGAGCTTAAAACAGATAGCTTGATCTAGATTCTGAAGCTTGATAACTCAAGCAAATAATCAATAGTATCCTTGCTTAATCAAATTTTAATGGAGGAGTTTATGCTCCTTACAAGGTTTAACCTGCCTTAATCCAAGTGCTAATTAAGAAATCAAACTTCAGTAATGATAGTAATGTTTAGTCCGATGAAAACAAAACTTATTAATATCCTTTGCCTTAATTGGTTTGCTAAACTTCCCTTGATCCTCTTCGTTTTCCCTCTGCTACTTCCAGGTCGAGACAGAGTTTGATTTTCTCTTCAACTATGGCTATGGGAGCTTAGCTTTGGCTTCAAATGGCGTTAGGAGGGTTTGATTAGGAAGTTAGCTTAGGATTATGGCTTAGGCTAGGATTTGAATCAACGTGGAGGTTTAGATTAGGATTAGATAAGAGATAGCTTAAGAGTTTCGATTAGAGATAGCTTATGATTATGGCTTTGGAGTTTCGCTTAAGATTAGGCTTTGGATTAGAATAGTTAAGCGGTTTCAGCTTGTGTGAGAAGAAGAGAGGATTCCAATGTGCTTAGGAGGCGTAGCTTAGTATTAGATAAGATTAGAGCGGACTATGGAATCTTGGAATAATCGGATTATGAAGCTTGGTTTCAAGAGCTTAAGATCTCTGGCTTTCTTCCCCGGGAGAGATGAAGGAGAGGAAAAAAGAAAAGAAAAAAAAAAAGAATAAGCCTCCTTCTCCATTTTATAAGAGAGTCCACCACTGTCGCTCATTTTGTTTGCATGAGTAAGAAAGTCCTTGTTATTTTTGGCCAACCCATTAGCGATATCGCTAGTGTTCAAGGCCTCTTGGTGACATGGCACATTGAATTCGGACCTGCATGAAAATCAGTGGGAGTGATGCCAAAATGGTGCGCGCTAGGGAGCTGAGCATAATTCATTTCTTTCTTGCACTATCTGATGGCCGCAGCGCTCGCTACGAGAAGTTCCTCCTCCCATGCACTGTCGTTTTTTGCTCTGCCTGCCATGGGATTCCCCCCCTTCACACACAATGCCTTTAATTACTTTAATGGGTGGCCATTGGCCATGCCCTTTCAACCTTGGGCGGCCTCTTAATTCAAGAGCACCACATTTGAGCATACATACCGACCGTAGCAATGCCTTGCAAGGGTGTAACTTTTGGAAAACATGTCGGCCTGAGCAATGCCTGGCATCCTTCACTAGGCGGCCACATTAGGCGGTACTAGCATACATGCCGACTAAAGCAATGCCAAGCATATAATTTTTCTCCAGCAAGCCGCAGCCATGTTGGCTTTTCCCCGCAATCATTGCATTTCGAAACTTGAACGAAAGACAAAAACTCCCAGTTGGGACACCAACCGAGCCGACCAGACCAGAATGGAACCGACCCTCGGTGAATATTTTACCACCAATATCTTGGCAACCAGAACTCCGATCACTGATCTAAAACGACCGGTGCACTCCACAAAGTGAGCACTTCAATCCCATGCATTCTTTTCATTTCTGTCCCCTCAACTGCAGTTGCCCAATTTAGTACGGATCTGCAATCGACTAAACTTCAAAATGCCATAACTTTTGTACCGTAGCTCTAATCGACGAGCCGTAAAGACTGGCCGGTAGAGCACTTCAAGCACTATAGTTTTAGATCATAAAATCCCATCTGATCTCACTTCAATCGTAGTCCTTTTTAGGATCCTTAAGGCATATTTTGGCCCTTTTTGCCGCATTTAACATACATTCAACATTAAACTTGGCCTCTTACCAGACCGTAAACAATGTTCATTAATCATGTAAGCTTCAAACAAACTTGATGTACATTTTTTTGGCATTTTTATTAGCATGGGAGCAGAGCTGCACGACATCCACCCCCTCTGAACCTGCACAGCCTCCGGTCTGTGCCAACTGCACTTATGAAGCATCATCAAGAGCATCATCAGACTCATCGTTTGATGCATACATAACACTGTCTTCAAGAGATTGATCTGTGTTGAAATCTCTAGAATTAATCTCACCATATAAGTTGCTTAAACAACTTAATTCTTTTCCCTGCAATAGGCACCTTGAGCTCAGTGCCATCAAGCTCGCATAACTTGTAGGTCACATTATCATAAACATGAAGTACTACATATGGTCCAAACCATCGTTTAACAATCTTCTGCATAGCAGTGTACTGGTTCTCTAGGCTACTATCATAAACAAGTACCTAGTCACCATCTTTAATAGCATGTAGTTGTAGTCTGTGCTTTCCATCAAATGTTGCTTTATTCTTCAACCTTGCCTCCTTAAGCTTATCTTTAGCCTGTTCAATATCCTCTTGATGCCTCTCAAGCTGGAGAATATGTAGAGCAAGCAAGTCTTCAGTAGACATACCTTCTTCCCATGGCATTATAGTCCAAGTCATAACTGCTTCCTCTATAGGCATAATGGGTTTTTGCCCATGCTTCAATTCAAACGGCATAAACCCTGTAGCAGAACTGTGTGTAGTGCGATCAGTCCATAAAGAAAATGGCAAGAGTTTAGTCCAATCACCAATATGTCCTTCACACGCCTTCGCTAAAGCTTTAACAATAGGTGGATGTCCTCTTTCACTTTTCTCGTTAGCTTCTGGATTATATGTTGTAGTGAGAGCGAGCTTAATGCCCATACGAGCAAAAAACTCTCGAGCTTCATTTGCATTCATCTCTCCTCTGTCTGCACTAATTCTGCCAACACATCCATACCTGGAGATAACATCTTCAAGCAAGAACTTGCATACTAAACTAGTAGCTTTGGTACGTAAAGCTCTACCTTCAACCTGATTAGTAAATTCTTCTCTCGCAAGATCAACATACCTCGTCTGCCACACTCCTACTGGCATTGTAATAAGGTCCACCACCCACTTGTAGTGCATAGCCAATGGATAGGTGGGATGCAATCCATCTCTATGTCGCACATTAGAATATTGTTGACATATTAAGCATGTTTCCACAAATTGAACCACATATTTGTACATACCTTTCCACCCATACCAGTCTTTAATCTTGACAAAAGTTGCCCAGACTTCTCTGTTTCCAGCCCATAGAATTTCATGAAACTCTTTGATTGCATGCTGTTGAGTTTCTTTATCACAAATAACCCGTTGTGGTACCCCTCCTGGGTGCTTCGGCTGCTTCCATAAATGTCCATCTTTCAAGAAATAGCCATAGGCCTTTTTCCTGATCCTCTTGTAATCTTGGTCACTCCATCCTTCTTGTCTAGTGAGAGTACTTAGGTAGCGACCAATCATAAGCCACTCTCTGTCATAGAACTCTTCAGAAAATACTTCAAAAACATGAGCAATTGTAGATAAGGGGCCGTGTAGAACTTCAAGCCAACATCATCACTTGTGGTCATCATCTCTTCTTCATCTTCAAACCTGGCTCTTGATAACATATCTACAACAGGATTATATCTACCTGCAATATGACAAAATTCAAGGTTAGGAGACTTAATATAGACTATCCACCGTAGCATGGCAATGTCCGGAGTAGAGCAGTTTGCAATCATCCCTATCAGTGGTAAGCAATTTGTCTTTACCATGACAGAAGCTCCAATAAAGTATTCTTTATCAAACCTTAGAGCAGTAGCAACGCCCCAAAGCTCCCTCTTAACCTGTGGATAACCTCGTTGAGAAGCATTGAGTACCTTGGCTCTAAATCTAACTGCATACATGTGTCCTTCTACATCATCTTGACCTATAGCCCATCCAATACCTATCGGGCTAGTGTCAGCTATTAAAATAACTGGCCTTCCGCATTGGTAGTCAACTTTTCTCAAGGTTGGAGCCTCGAGAAGCATCTTCTTTAATTTTTTGATAGCCTATGTGTGAACTTATTCCCAAGAAAACCTTTTACCTTTTCTCAAAAATTGATACACCACCTCTGTAACATGGGCAAAGTGTGGCATCCAAATAAGATAGAACACACATGCACCCAAGAATTGACGAACTTCAGTAACCGAAGATCATGTTTCTTTCATCTTCTGGATAGCTTCAGCTTTTGCTGGACTTGGCCTTCTACCCTCAGGACTACACATATGTCCCACAATTAAGACCTCCTTAGCACCAAAAGTTGATTTTTGACCTGAAAGTGTTAAGTTAACTTCTTCAAGCCTCGATAAAATAGCATCACAGTCAGCAATATGTTGAGCAACAAACTGTCGGCACCCCTCTGATCTTTTGCCTCATCTTTTGATCCTTCCTCACAGCCCTTAATTGGTAGATCATCAATAAAAGGCATAGTAACATGTGGGATAAAGTCCCTTAATACTTGATTCATGCCGTTCATCATATGAGCTACAGAATTAGTAGCACCCTATGGTAGAGTGCATATCCTTACCAAACCAAGAGGAGTATGCATTGTAGTAAGATCCATGCTCTCCAAAGCTAACTGGAATTGATCATATCCAAAATAAATATCAACCATGGAGTAAATAGATCTACCTACAAAGGCCTCAGCAAATTCATCCACAATTGGGCCAGTACCCACATTGCGGATTGTTACCTTATTAACCGGTTGCATATCCTGAATGAACCTTAATGTACTGTTTTTCTTTGGAACAGTAAACCATCAATTAGAATATGGTGCACATGATGGCTCCAAAATTCCCATTTGAATCTTTTCATTAAGCAAAATATTAAGCTTCGGCAAGTGAGCTTTAGGAACTGGAATAGGACGTAAGCTCCATGGCATGTGAGGAACAGTGAAAATAACCATACGTGAAACAACACTTGGATCCACACACCCAATCTCACTCGGCTCAAAAGCGAAAGCTTTACCATGTTTTTCGAGCATACCTTGAAAACACACGATTTCCTCTTCGTTAAGAAACTCATCTTCTCCAACCTTCAGCTACTGCAATGTCTCCTTAGTAAATTTATGCCCTATGTTCTTTGGATTCCTGAGTATAGGTTTTCGAGAAGCTTCTTTGATCACCCCATCACTTCCTTCTGGTAGCGGTGTAGCCACTGGTCTCACTTTTTTTGAAACAGACTTGTATTTTGTCTCTACCTGTGCTTCAATTGTTTTACCTGAATCATTCTCAATATGCATAAGTGTTTTATATATACATAACTCATCATACATGTCCATTGAGTGGACCTTAACCACTTCAATTCCGCTTTGTAACATGTGTTTCCTGATCTCCTCAAGCTCTGACATAGTATCTACATAAGATACCTATTCAAAGATTCCTGAAATCACATCATCTGATTCAAGCACATCACATCCCTGCAATTCACTTTGGATATTTGAAACATACTATTTTTCCCACTTTGGCAAATCATTAAATTTTTTGAAAGATACTGAACCTTCACATGTAACCCCAAAAACCCTGAAGAGAAAGCTTTGCTTTGCAAGAACTTCTCCTCACTTGTACCACCATAGTCCTACTTTATAGTGGCACTCCGAGAAAATCATGTGCAAGCCTGTGTTATTTAAACTCCTTGCATATCTTTGGCATGATCATGTAGACTATCCTTGTTCCTATCATGGTCAACACATACATTCAAGAATTGAACTGCTTTCTTACCATCTTGGCTTCGAACCCTGGCATAGGCTGAGCCATCATCCAGCACCTTGGTTTCCATCGGCAAAGTCGTAATGTAGGCTTGCCCCAAAATTAATGGATAAGAGGAATGCTCCTGTATAAAGAAATTCTGCTCATCACAGAAATCCCCTACAATTACCTTAACATTTGCACACGCACCATAGAGGTCGCATGGAAGCATGTTGGAAACTCGAATCCACCAACCATGGTCCACATCAATAGGCCATTTCTCCTTTTTGTGCAAGCTTTTTGCCATCAAATTTATCTGCGATCCATGATCTATTAGTGCTAAGACCAGTTCTTCAATGTCGCCAAGCTTCACAACAGTTTCGGTTGTTGCCCTTGCCCAATGAATCCTTGAAAAGTGATTCCTTGGTATACTTTCATTATCTTCATCTTCATTAAAATGAACATGCCTTACCTCTGGTACAGTTGGGTTTGACACCACCACAGACCTCGACTCTTCTTCTTCAAGATCTACCAAATATTCTTCATAATCATCCAACATTGCTTCAATGTGTCGAACCATCTGGCTCTTAACTGACTCTGGCTCATGCTCACTTGGTATCTGCCACTTTCTTTTGATAATATCAATAATCTCCTCGTGAAACTCGCATTTGGAAATTCCCAGAACATCACCCGATGTGAGCTCCACTTTGCTATTCAGAATGCACTCTTTAAAAACTTTCTTCAGATCTGTAGCTAATTCAATATCAGATTTAAGTTTATATGAGGGTCCCCTGGGTTTCCCTTTCTTTTTATCCTTAGGTGCCTCCTCCATAACCACTTAAGGAGTGGGCTTAGGAGTAGGACCTTCTTCTTTTTTGCTGCTGAATCTTGTTGTCCTTTTTGACGTCCCTGGAACTTCTTCATCTCTTTTTCGCTTTTCCTCCACCATAGCCTCATTAGCTTGAGACTTAGCAATGAATGCATACACTGAGAGGGAATACATTGGATCGGTCCACCCTGTGGTTTCTCAAATTGAATTCCCTAACTGTCATAGCTTCACATAAGTTACCTTCCCTATTTTTGTTGTCTTCAAAGCATAAGGCCACAATTGACCCTTTGTACTTGCACCATCATCATCACCCTTTCCGCAAATCTGCAGCCCATATGTAGCTGCTTCCACAAGAGCAACATTATGCTGGATTTCTTCAACTATCTTTTTCATGCCACCCCTTCCAAAGTTTAGGTGGAGCATCTCACCTGTTGCCCTAAGATGAATCTTCTTGTCCTTCCAGAAACCCACGTTCCTTTTATAAGCTTCATCAAATTCATCACATTCTTATTAGGAGTAGGACCTTCTTTTTTGCTGTTGAATCTTGTTGTCCTTTTTGATGTCCTTGGAACTTCTTCATTTCTTTTCCGCTTTTCCTCCACCGTAGCCTCATTAGCTTGAGACTTAGCAATGAATGCATACACTAAAAGGGAATACATTAGATCGGTCCACCCTGTGGTTTCTTGAATTGAATTCCCTACCTATCATAGCTTCCCATAAGTTACCTTCCTTGTTTTTGTTGTCTTCAAAGCATAAGGCCACAATTGACCCTTTGTACTTGCATCATCATCATCACACTTTCCACAAATTTGCAGCCCATATGTAGCTGCTTCCACAAGAGCAACATTATGCTGGATTTCTGCAACTATCTTTTTCATGCCGCCCCTTCCAAATTTTAGGTGGAGCATCTCACCTGTTGCCCTAAGGTGAATCTTCTTGTCCTTCCAGAAAACCACGTTCCTTTTATAAGCTTCATCAAATTCGTCACATTCTTTAACATACTTGTGATCTTCACTATCGCACCACATGTTGCATTGGTCCCAGCCTTTGCGTGGAGGCTGCTGCTTAGGCTTAGAAGTAGACCCCTTTGCAGCTAACCCTTCAAATTTTACAGCTTTGAAATTCAAATTTAATTCTTGAATACCTTTCACCAATTTGTCGAGAACTGGCTCCTCCACTTTGGGTATTGCCGAGGTTGTTTTCTCCTTAGGTTCCCCTTCCACAACATCCATGATGTCAGCCATGATCATCTTATCAACTCTCATCTATCGTTTCACGATCATATTTATTGCTTAAATGACTATCCTCCAGTTGGATGTTAAGCCCAATTCACCTATTGAATCCTCGAGCAACTGCACTAGACTCTTCTAAAGTCATGGATCAGCCGCCTGAATGAGTAGTTCAACCTTCTGATCCTTCATTGAACGTTGCTCTGTCGAGGGCAGTTGCTCGAATTTCTTTTCAAACTCCCGTAATAATTCTCGTGCAGATAAATTTTTGTTTTTCTTTTGCATCCACTTCATAAATCTTTGTCTGGTTACCCTTTGTGAATCCTCAAGAAAGTATTCCTCCTCTAGTGCCTTCTTGAAGTCCTGCAGATTCGGGCCTTGAACCGCCTGAATCTCTTTTATTCGGCCCCTAAGTTCCGACACTACAATTAAATGAAATCCTTCCACTACATTCTGATCATCGATTCCATTATCTTCCATTGCCTGCTCGTAGATATTGCAAAACTTGCTAATATCCCGGCCTTCAAATCGTTGTAATTTCTTGGTAACTGTGTGCCGAGCCTTACGAATTCTCTCTTGCATATTATACTGCTATTGGGCAGCCTGTTGTTGTTGCATGTACGCAGCAAACTGTTGCATCATTTGTTGCATGGCTTCCTCTTGCGGTGTTGACATCTTTCTCCACAAACACTTCTCAACCCGGCTCGTTTCGCGTCGGGTTCACCAAGATTGTCAAGGGATTTATGTTTGAAAGGTGAGCCGGGAAGGCACGGGGCCTCTGGCTGTGAGAGGTGTGAGGAAGAGAGTTGCAGTAGACACAATTAATGGAGACAGAGCTTAAAACAGACGGCTTGATCCAGATTCTAAAGATTGCTAACTCAAACAAATAATCAACAGTATCCCAGCTTAATCAAATGTTAATGGAGGAGTTTATGCTCCTTACAAGGTTTTACCTGCCTTAATCCAAGTGCTAATTAAGAAATCAAACTTCAGTAATGATGGTAATGTTTAGTTCGATGAAAAAAATACCAATTAAGATCCTTTGCCTTAATTGGTTTGCTAAACTTGCCTAGATCTTCTTCGTTTTCCCTCTGCTGCTTCCAGGTCGCGACAGAGTTTGATTTTCTCTTCAGCTATGGCTATGGGAGTTTAGCTTGGGCTTCAAATGGCCTTAGGAGGGTTTGATTAGGAAGTTAGCTTAGGATTATGGCTTAGGCTAGGATTTGAACGAACATGGAGGTTTAGATTAGATCAGAGATGGCTTAAGATCAGCAATGGTTTAGATTAGGATTAGATCAGAGATGGCTTAAGATTTTGATTAAAGATAGCTTATGATTATGGCTTTGGAGTTTCGCTTAAGATTAGGCTTAGGATTAGAATAGTTAAGGGGCTTCAGCTTGTGTGAGAAGAAGAGAGGATTCCAATGTGCTTAGGAAGCTTAGCTTAGGATTAGATAAGATTAGAGCGGACTATGGAAGCTTGGAATAATCGAATTATGAAGCTTGGTTTCAAGATCTTAAGATCTCTAGCTTTCTTCCCCAAGAGAGACGAAGAAGAAGAAAAAAGAAAAGAAAAAAAAAGAAGAAGCCTCCTTCTCCTTTTTATAAGAGATTCCACCACCGTCGCTCATTTTGTTTGCGTGAGTAAGCAAGTCCTTGCTATTTTTGGCCAACCCATTAGCGATATCCCTAATGGGCACGGCCTCTTGGTGAGTGGCACATCGACTTCGGACCTGCATGAAAATCAACGGGAGTGATGCCAAAATGGTGTGCATTGGTGAGCTAAGCATATTTTGCTTCTTGCTCGCGCTTATCCGATGGCCGCAATGCTCGCTACGAGCAGCTCCTTTTCCCATACGCTGTCGCTTTCCGCTCTGCCCGCCATGGGTTTCCCCCCCTTCACACACAATGCCTTTAATTACTTCAATGGGCATCCATTGGCCATGCCCTTTCGACCTTGGGTGGACTCTTAATTCAAGAGCACCACATTTGAGCATACATACCAACCGTAGCAATGCCTTCCAAGGCTGTTACTTTTGGCATACATGCCGGCCTGAGCAATGCCTGGCCTCCCTCACTGGGCGGCCACATTAGGCGGTACTGGCATACATGCCGACTAAAGCAATGCCAAGCATATCATTTTTCTCCAGCAAGCCGCAGCCATGTTGGCTTTTCCCCGCAATCATTGCATTCCAGAACCTGAACAAAACACAAAAACTCCCAGCTGAGACACCAAACGAGCCGACCGGACCGGAACGAGACCGGCCCCTGGTGATCTTTTACGGCCAATATCTTGGCGATCGGAACTTCGAGCACTGATTTGAAAAGACCAATGTGCTCCACAAAATGAGCACTTCAAGCCCATGCATTCTTTTCATTTCTGTCCCCTCATCTGCAATTGCCCAATCTACTACGGATCTGCAATCGATTAAACTTCAAATGCCATAACTTTTGCACCATAGCTCCAATCGGTGAGCCGTAAAGACTACCCGGTAGCACTTCAAGCACTACAGTTTTAGATCATAATATCCCATCTGTGCTCACTTCAATCATAGTCATTTTTAGCATCCTTAAGGCATATTTTGGCCCTTTTTGCCGCATTTAACATACATTCAGCATTAAACTTGGCATGTTACCAAGCTCTAAACACTGTTCATTAATCATGTAAGCTTCAAACATACTTGATGTGCTTTTTTTGGCAGTTTCCTTAGCATGGGAGCTGAGCTGCACGACATCACACTAGGCAGTAGCGGGCGCAGATGAAGTCGCCGAAGAAACAAGAACTATCCAGCTCACCATGGAGCTTCTTTTGGGCCCCAGCCTCGCAGCTTTTCATGCACCCACCAAATCACTATGCCACATCACCAAGAGGCCGTGCCCATTAGCGATATCGCTAATGGGTTAGCCGAGAATAGAAAGAAGTGGTTTCCCATGCAGTCCAAAGTCGGCTACTATAAAAGAAGGGAGGGAGCGGCTCTTTTGGGGGGATCTTCTACGCACTCAATCTTGAAACTCCTTAGCATTATAATCCTAAGCCTCTTCTTAACCAAGCATCATAAACCACTTAATCCTAAGCTAAACCTCCTAGATCCATTCTAATCCTCTCTTCTTCTCACTCGTACAAGCTGAAACTTCTAAGACATAATCCTAAGCCATCTCTAAGCTAAACTCCTAAGCCATCTCTAATCTAAGCCGCTCTAATCCAAACCTTGCTAAACCAATTTTAATCAAATCCTCATAAGCCATTCAAATTCTATTCTAAGTCCTTATAAGCCAACTTTCTATTCAAATTCTCCTTAGCCCATTTGAAGCCGAAGATAAACTCCATAGCCCACTCGAATTAAGCCATAACCATTTACTCTAGTTTATCTCGACCTTGAAGCAGTAGAGAAATAAAGAAGGGGAGAAACTTTATCAAGGCAAGTTTGGTAGACCAATTAAGGCAAAGGATCATATTTGGTACTGTTATCATCGGACTAGACATTATCATCATTACTGAAGTTTGATTTTCTTCATTAGCACCTGGATTAAGGCAGGTTAAACCTTGTAAGGAGCATAAACTCCTCCATTAATGTTTGATTAAGTAGGGATACTGTTAATTATCTGTTCCAAGTTATCAAGCTTTGGAATATGGATCAAGCTGTCTGTTTTAAGCTCTGTCTCCATTAATTGTGTTTGCTGCAACTCTCTTCCTTGCACCTCTCACAGCCAGTGTTTGCGTGCCTTCCCGGCTCAACTTTCAAACACAAATCCCCCGACACGGTGCTTGATGTATCCAAACTAGGTCGTTGACTTTGATATAATCTCTAATACCAACTCTTGGTTGATTTGGAGGCTTTGCTGCGATGGCAACTTTGGTTGATAGAGTTTTTGCTTTGATCTCCTTTGCAATGTTGATGGTGTGTCTCTTGATGTAGAGGCTATATGGGCAGTTTAGTGGATGCTTGTTGAAGGTAAATTTGACTTGCAAGGTTGGCCGACTTCATTGGTTGCTTTGGATTTACCTTTCTCCACAATGGTAGGTGATTTCTTCTTCACCTGGATTTGAGAAGCTTCATGGACTCTTAGTGTTGTCGTTGTTGAAGCTTTTGGTTGTTGTTAAAGGAAGATGTTCCTCCAGCATTCTGTTAGGACTAGACTCTTCTTGATGTGATGGGAGTAGATTATGTGGAAAGTATCCTTGTACTCCCCAGTACTCAACTTGAGTACGACTTTTGCCATGCCAAAGCTAGGAATCGTCATTTTGAACTTGTATACACTACCTTCTCTAGCTCGGTGATTGGAGGCTTTCCCATCATTATCCATGCACCATAAGACATTAGATTCTTTGTCACTTTTGGATCTATCACAGCTGAGCATGTGATTTGAAGTCCTTTTTTGCATATATTGAAGTTGATCTTGTAGCAGACAATCAATCTTCTTTCTTATCCTTGTTCTTCTCTTGATCTTGTGTTTGCTGAACAATTTCATTTTGAGATCCTTGGAAACTTTTCTCCTTCACCTACTTTCATTTGCGCTTTCTCTAAAGTTGGCTTTTTAAAAATATCTTTTGTTGATTCTTTAGGTCTGTCGATGATGATGACATATTCTCGTGGTTGCTGTGCTTCTTTTGTTTGCATTTTGGCATCATGCTCCATGATGTAGCTACTTGAAATTTCATCTTCAGAATCATTCCCTAAATTGCTTCTCCTCAATTTATAGTATTTGTCCTCATTGTTGTGTGGAAGATCCCGTACAAAAACTTCATCCACTATTTGTTTGTAATTGCTTGCTTATTCAACCTCAATAATTTCAAAAATATTTTTAATTTTATGGATTGTAAACACCATTAGAAAGGGTCTTATATTATACTCGTCTTTGTCACAAAACGTAGTATAGGGCACCTCATTTATGCAGACGTCGAGAGTCACCAATATTTGCTCTCATCCAAAAGGTTCAACCAACTCCTCTGGAAAT
This sequence comes from Adiantum capillus-veneris, assembly GCF_014529385.1. NCBI lineage: Eukaryota > Viridiplantae > Streptophyta > Polypodiopsida > Polypodiales > Pteridaceae > Adiantum > Adiantum capillus-veneris. The sequence continues at coordinate 20,738,608 of NC_140956.1, read as the reverse complement.
GGCTTCTTAATGTACGCTTTATCTTTTACTGAATGCCCTCTAGTATGCAATCTTTCTTATTAAGACTCCTGCATTATGATGCCCCACATATCCAAATGTGAGCATCCTTCACTAGCCAAGCAAGAAATTGTGTTCCATCATCTATAGTGATAGAAAATTCTTCTATCAAAGCTCGGCTTACATCCTGTAATTATGATCCTTGGTGTCAACCTTGGTTGTGACACCCTTATTCCATAGTTAGAGATGGTCGTAGCCCCAATCTTTAACCATTTTGAGTTGACACATGAATGACCATCCCAGAATAACCTCAAAGTTGTTGCATTTTTCAAAGTCAACTATAGCAAACTTGCATCCATACTCGATTTTTTGCAAGAGGATACAATAACCTGTTCTAGCATCTGCCTACTAGTTGCAACTTCATGTGTAATTTCTTGAGAGCTGGTCTTCCCCATTTCTCTTATAATTTATTATGTAGTGAGCAATGAGACACGATACACGCAGATTGGCTGAGTAGAGAGTGATAGATTGCTAGTGCTAGGAATGGCTTTGTTCCATAGGCTCACTTCTTGAGATTGACACCCTCAAACAGTCTACGTGCCCCATCCAAGTAGCTTCCCTATGTATTGACATTATGTTAGTGCCAGACAACTATGTTGTAGACGTCCGATCACGACAACCTGCTCACGTTCCTCAACCCTTATTGATCTCCCAATAACCTTCAATTTTTCCTCTTCTTCCAAAAATCCTTTCATTAAATTTGTGTCACAAGGCCCCCTTTTCAATCCCTTTTTCTTAATTATGCCTTAAACATTCTTTATACGTCCTCCTCCTTGATCTCCACAAGAGAAAACCTCTTTAACCTTAAAAAATTCAAGGCCGCACTAAAAATCTTGTTTTGGAGGACCTTAATACTTTTCTTAGTTGTACCAAATTGTTCAGGGATAGGAATCACTATAAGGATGGCTTCTTCTTACTTCTCCTTCAGTTTTCCCTCCTCCTTGGTTTCTCTATTCCCATCCTTTTTGGCCTCTATTTCATCAAGCTCTTTGGTAGCTTACAATGCAAGTTAAAGGTCTCAACAATCTCTCATAGAATTGAAGCTTTAGCTAAGGAGAAAACACATAGTGAGATTATTCATCATGAGGTTACAACCCAAATGAATAATCTTCTTCTATCTCTTTGAAGGTGTGAGGTGACTTGCTGATTTCACCCCTTGTTGTATGTTTTAAGTAAATACCCAAAAAATTTCAAAATCCTCTCTCCCAAATTGTTTTGATAGTCCTTTATCCTTAAATCTTTGTGATAAGGCATTTGTAGGTAAATCTCATGTCACCTTCCCCCTTCCTCCCTCTTTGGGGCATCCCTCCCTCCCTACTCCTTCTTTATTAAAACTAGTGGTTCAAACAATCCTCATGACTAGACTGTCCCACTTTGCTCCCCTTGGTAGGTGTTTGTAGACATAGATATGGCAATGTACAATTGGATGCATGCAAGTCAGTGCACACATGTGTACGCACGAGTGAAAACACACACACGCACGCACGCACGCACACACATGCACCAACAAAAACACCTAATTTTCATGCATTCTCTTTCTCCTTTACTCTCCCTTTGATCACATATCTAGAATTTCCTAGAGAAAAAGTGAGTTGCAAAACCATTGGGATGGGATAACCCTTTTTCTTTTAATGTACATATTGTTGTACCATTCTAGGTTGGCATGTCGTACATGTTCTATCCAAATAATTAATTAAGAACTGTGGGTTAGGTTTCAAGAAATTGATTTCAATGCATTTTTTTGGTTTCTTCAAGAAAATAAATTTCAACACAATTTTTTGGTTAATCTCCAACATTGTATAGAGAAGATGCAAAGTGATGAATGCCATTCTTGAATTCCAAGACATTACATCCACATTATTAATAGATGTAAGTGCTTGCATCTACTTTGAGTACATGAGCAATAATGTCTAATCAAACCACTACAATACACCTCTCCAGACATGCCTTCATCAAAGCTAGTATGTTGAGCTTTTGAAGCAACATTGTGAAGACAAATGATCAATAACTATTATTTTTAGACATTGCATTGAGCCAAATGTATGATTAAACCTATGACCTATTTTAAAATAAAAATAAAGATAAATTCTTGTGTCTTCCTTTCTCTTTGCAAGGCAGACACATCTGTTAATTTAAGCTTTGGTCTTTACACGTTGATACCACCTCCGTGTGCACTCAAAGTGTTTTGCACCATTAATTGATTTTTTCCATTTCCACACATGGTAAGGTGTAGGGTGGAATATATAATCAAATTTAAAGGTTCTATCACATTGAGCATCTTTAATGATACATTTTTTTCCCTCACCAATGTGTGTTTCATCCTTCTAGCTTTCTTTTTGTTGGAATCATCAAAGCACTCCTTATAGCTTAGACCTGTGTAGAAGATCCAAATGTGTTTCTATCTCTATGAGATCATCAATCATTCCAAGGGCCTGGTATGATATACAGGTGAGCATCAATCTAGCATTCATGTAACTTTTGTTCCACCACCAGATGTAGGAGTGGCTCTATATACCTGGGTGGCTTTTGTACTTTGAGATGCTAAGAAATCAATCATACTAGAGGCTTTGCTCTTGCATAGATCAGGTCTTTGTAGATGAGCTTGTGGCTTTGCTGCTTGATAAAATGCTTTGTCATTATTGCCTTTGTCTTTAGGGACAAGTTGTGGTGGACGGTTGGTAAATGAAGTGCTTGGAAAATTATCCCGTTGGTTATCTTTACTTGCACTATAGCTCTATCTTTGTTTGTGAGAGTGGCTTCACCATTGTACTGGATGTTGGACATAAACTAGTATGCTCTCTAGAAGTATGTGCCCCATGGTGGCAATCAAAAAAAGCTATCCAGTTGTAGACATCTAGCACCATGTAGAGTCCACAGCTCCTTAGGAAGTATGGTTGCTTTGACTCTAGCTCCATCCATAGCTTAAGACTTCCCAATAAATATATTTTGTGGGTATCTGCTCCAAGTATTTAGCTTGAATATGTGCCTTCTCATTTGATGAAATACTGACAACTTCTTAGGGAGTAGCTCTCCACAACTTGGGTGCACATCTTTGAGGCATCCTGCTAACAAAATACATCATTTTTAGTGCCAAGAATTTGGTCACAATTTATCGATAAATCCGCTTTAGCGCAAAATTGACCATAAGCTGAAAATTGAACATAACTTAAGCAAATGTGATCCAAATTTGAACAAAATTCACTAGTGTGTCTAAGATAATTACACACACTAGAGAGAATTGGTTCAAGTCAATTTTGGGTGAGGGGTACATTTGACCAAACGTCACCAGTGTGTCTAAGATAATTACACGCACTAGAGAGAATTGGTTCAAGTCAATTTTGGGTGAGGGGTACATGCCAATCATGATCCATTTTTGGAAGCCAAATTGAGTTTTCTTGATACCATCAGGTTAAGCATGATTAGTAGATGTTATGGTAGAAAATGCCTTGGGTTTGGATCTTAAGTTTGCACATCAAGTCAATTTTTACTTTTTTTCCATTGACTTGGACAAATTTGAGATTTCCACAAGGATCTTACTTTCCAAATGGATTACTTTGTGGTTGGATTGTAATTAGCATGTGGGTCAAGATGGCTAGGTGTTGGTTAAAAAATATGGGAGGGGTACATGGATTGTGATCCATGTTTGGTCATAGAATGAGCTAAGACTTTGGGAGTGTGTCTTATTAGTTATTCCTAGCACACTGATGAAATATTTTCAAATTCATATCAAAATTCACTAAGTTAGCCCAAATTTCTAGCCTAAGGCTATATTTTCCCGACTTTGATCGAAACTGATTTTTGCAATTATGTGGTTAGTATGTGCTAGTTTTCCCTGATATGATGTCTTGATGATGAAGAACACCTATATATACACTTGTCTGTCAATTTTCATCACAATCTATCTTTCATGGATCCCTCTGCCATGGTCCCAAGTTTTATGGTCCTGTCAAGCATTTTTTGGTTACATTTTGGCTCCTCAAGTCACATAAACCATTAGGAAATTTTGGAGGTCATGGGGAGGGCCTTATTGAAGAGAGAGAGAAAAGAAGGAATAGCCAATGAGCAGCAACCTTACGTAACATAGAAATACATGGAAAACAACACAAAAATGAAAGAAAACATTTTAAAATATTGAGTTATGTCCCATTTTTTTAAGGTAACTTCCTCGTCTCACAAAGTAGGGCCCACTGCTAGTAGCCGTCAAGTTCATGACACCTGACTACTGATTGATAGCTAACTCTCTCCCTTCATTAAAAGATATCCACTACCTTTATGAAAGGATTTCAAACCTCATTCTCCCTCCATTTTTCCTATGGCTTTGTCTTCTACCCGCCCAAGAAGTTCTAGAGGTTTCTCTACACTGTCCCCAACTAGCCTCACCATTAGTCTGCCAAGAAGACCATGTAGTAGCATAAGCACTATCTCAATCTCAAACTCTCTCACTACAGATAATAGATGGCAAGAGTAGAGGATAAGCAAAGGTTCTTGGGTTCTTATGCAGCCAAGAAGGAGAAAAAGCTCTAAAGCAACAAACATATTTCGTTATGCATGGAAGGCAAGAGTTTTGGATTTCAAAGTCGAGATTCGTAAGAAGACTGTGAAAGAAGTCTTTGTTCAGCATGTTTTCACTCACCCTAATGTGATTGCTTATGGCGGAGATGTCTCCATGGTGCATAATCCATGGTGCAACTGTGAGTTAATTATTTAGCACTCCTCTATAAATGTTATCTTTCAAATGTGAATCTGTCTTTTTCTTCTCTTATCATAGGTATATAATTAGGTTATATAGATATTTGTATTTATTTCTATTCTATTACATTCTCAGATGTTTATCCTTCATCATATGAGGAATGGGAGCCATTGGAGTGCATTATAGGTCTCATCTCTGTGACCCTTGCTCATATTGGAGTCTTGCAATATGCTGGCAGAACTAGCAAAAGCCTGGCAGACGAGGGTATTTTCTTCTATGACCATTTCTACCAACTCAATCAAAGGAATCAGAGAGGAGTGTTGGTGAAGGTTCCACTACCAACCAACTAGAACTCCGTGGATTGGCCCGTTCCCGACACAACAATGAGTGAGGCATTGAGGAGCAAGCTCTATAGGGATGTTCAGAGGTCTCTCCGAAACTCTGTACCCACTAAATTGGTAAAACTTGCAAATTTTTGTCTTGTTGGTCTCTTTGTTGAGTTATTTCATACCTGCAAAGTACATGTTGCTAAAACTATGCTGCTCTGCAAATCATTTAATTCCCTCTTGTGTGATAAGCTTCTTCATCGAGGGTGGAATGTGAAAGAAACAGATGGCATATGTTGCAAGATTGCTCTTGACACTTTCATTCTCAAGTATATGCTTGCGACACAGACATTAATAATCTTCTTTTGGTACAAGCGTTCTCACATTGTTGAAGGTTGCTATGTGCCTATGGATCAAGAGGCAGCAAGTTTGGTAAACAATGTTGTCATAGACGTGGAAGTGGTGGACAAAGACCTAAATCTTATGACAATAATTACAATAAGGCAGCAATGCAATCTTTTGCAACTTTGACATGACATAGTGGAGGAGACTGCCGACATTGACTCCATAAACTTTTATATCTTGCTAGGCGGACGAAGAGTAATGCAATGAAGGGAGAATCATTTTTTCTATGGAGATCTTTCTGGCCGTATTCAAGTTGTGCCCATGTAATCAGTCCTGAATGGCTTCAACAGAATGTAACTTTTTTTACTAGTTTAATCTTAATATCAAGTGTTTGCTCAAGGCTCTCTCTCTCTCTCCCTCCCTCTCTCTCTCTCTCTCTCTCTCTCTCTCTCTCTCTCTCTCTCTCTCTCTCTCTCTCTCTCTCTCTCTGAGTATTCGAAACACATAGACAGGTAGATAGTATCAATTTAAGATATAAACGATGAATTACTAAGTACATTTGTAAGTAAAAATTCCAATGTGCTCAATGGGCTTAAGTACATTGCTTGCAGGTATGGGACCAAAATGTCCTCTAGGTAAAGATTGTGAAGATGCCCTTCAAATGAAGGTGGGGAAATAGTAGTGCCGGGTGGATTAAGTAAACCCTTATGTGGTGTGTCATCAATCAACAAAGTATTGAGAGCATCATAAGGAACATTGATATATTCAAAGGGCTTGTAGAAAAGTTGTACATTAGCTTTAGTTGGGTGGAAATGTCCCACAATAGTATTACAATTTCTTTGACTATACACAAAATAAAAATCTGATCTCTGAATTTCAACCAAATTTCAAACTATGGTAACAAGGGGATTTAGGTTTTGGGCCTGCATTGAAGACCAGATAGCAACCCTAAACCGTGGAATCAAAAAATTCAAAAATTCCTTTGTGCCTGGTCGAATTAATACTCTGATATTTCCCAAGCAGAAACTATGTAAATCAAAGAACTCTGTATGTACACTGTGCGGCTGTCGTAGCAGCAACAATCCATTGAGACCCAAGATAATCAGTCTCTGCAATCATTGTGTGCATACATATAAGTAGTAAGAAACAAAAAAGTGTATATTATTTAAGTACAATGGATATTATCGGAACAACCATATCTACTTGAAGCAAGAGTCCATATTGGTCATTTCTAATGTTGATATTCTCTTGTTGAGTATCGATGTTTCCTTCGGTATTGCCAAGGGTATCCACCTCTTGTGGTTGTGCACTACATGACTCTTGTGTTTCCATGGCCAAATGGTTAACCTGTTCTGTTGTCTGTTCCTGGCCTTGATTTGCAATGTTGGCCTCCTCCTCTACATGGTCAAGACACTCTGTATCTTCTCTCGGCTCTGAAGAGATCTTCACATCTGCAATTACAGGAGATTGGACTCCCTAATTTTGATCATGACCCGCATCTTGTGCCACAATAATATGCACTCCCTTATCCTCCTTTGCTTGGCCTAGAACCTCTGTTGCATTTCTCGTCTCTCAGGAGCATTTTACATCTATATTTTCAAGGGCTTGGTCTACTTCACATTGATCAACCCCAACTTTGGATTCAGCCACTCCAACTGCAAAGCTTACCGGTGTCTTTTCCTCTAATATGGGGTCAGTTTAGGGATTTGGTTTCCAATGGTGGTCGAAACTAGCATGACTTCCTCTTCACCGGTCATTTGTTAAAGCTATAATATGGTCATTGACAAAACTGTCTTCTTCATCTAAAACTCTTGGGGTTGAAAGAGATAGTAGATGTTGAATCATTGAAGCTCGGTACCTTTGTAAATATTCCAATGTATAATTTTCCAAAGCATTCTGCGAAATTAGGTTAACTTGTGGTCAATGCTTTAATTAATAATAGCACTAAGTTGGTCCAAAACATAGCAAGGAAATAACTTTGACATAAATGGATTCAAAGCAAAAAAACTCTAGAGTATGTACTCTGCATGGAGAAGACATCTCCAACCACATAAATTTGGATCTGTCTGATTAGGCACTTTGACAGCTTTAAAGGTTGACTTGTAGAGTTCATGATTTCCAGAAAGCCTTCCATAGACATGAAGTAATCTTTTTACACATCTATGAATAGTGAAGGTTATTTGTTATTAACAATATTCAGGTCATCAACCATACCCCAAATAAACACTAAAGGTTTTATCAACACTTACACTCTTATCTCTGAATGTGTTGCTTGTATGGAGTTGATAGTCCATACCACTTGTTTGTCCAATTCAATGCACACAAGGCTCCAATGATTATTTGATTCATATGGCAACACCAAAGTTGTGACCTGAAGCATTGGACAGTGGACAAACCATCTCTCCAATGTGCCATGAGGGGTGTTTTTTATTTGGAGTGGCACAGACAACTGTGGATTTAAAATATATATTTCAGTATGGGTTTCTTGAGGGAGCTAGCTCTTTATTAAGCTACAATCAAAAACATGGATTTAATTAGAGGCCAAGTACCCAAAAGAAAGGATCTTAAAGGTAGAGAAGAGCACTTACTTTAGGCATAAATAAACAATAGAGTCTGTAATTTGTGCATTTGGATCTTTCAAAATCCCAATATCAACAAAATTCAGTGTTGATTGACTAGTACCATCAGCAAGGGGAATGGTTTCTAATAGTCCTTCTGTCATGGAATGTAAAATATCATTGTTTCTTTCATTTAGGTATGTGGTAACTTGCCCATAATTTCTCCTCTGGGCCTCTTCAGCAGCAGCAGACTGTATCCTCTTTAACTTCTCTGCTTCACAGTGACGTCTTTCTTCTTGCTCAGCTCTGGCTCTGGTGTTCACATCATGAATAACATCATGAATCTCAACCCCATGATCCCGGTGGCCTCATGCCATTAGCAATATATTTTTCATTTTGGGATGAATAAACACATTAGGGATAAGGAGCTTATCGTATCTCCAACGCACTCTCTTGAGAGTCTCACTGTCCTTGTCCATTATTGTCACTCGGTGAGCATGAGCAGCAACAATGGTAATATCATTAAAATACTCCAATTAAAAATCTTATGCTACTTCTTGAAGACACAGTAGGGCAACAGCCTTCCCATCTCATTGTACCAGCACATGCTTCCTCACAGATTTGCCTTACTGCTCTTTGGAAAGGAATTTTAGAGACACAAAGCTCAATACATTTTTGAGCTTTTCTGATCTCCCTAAATAAACCCATGTTTCTTTGAATATTGTTCATTCTTGGTCCCTTCAATATCTTCATTGGTTTACTTGAAGTTTTCTTCTTATTAGCAGACCTTCCACATGCTTTCTTTGCAAGCCCTGGTCCTTTCCTTGCCTTCCTTGCTGTTGCCTTGGTTCTTGCCATTCCAGTGGAAGAGAAAAATGTAAAGGATCTCTCTCTCTCTCTCTCTCTCTCTCTCTCTCTCTCTCTCTCTCTCTCTCTCTCTCTCTCTCTCTCTCTCTCTCCATCTCCCTCTCCCTTTTTTGTGGATCACAGAGGAAAATTTGAAATCTAGTTCATGCCTTTTAGGCAACAAGCCCCAAGTTTATTGATTATTAAATTGAGTGTAAAGTAGTAATCTTGAGATGTAAAATACTATCTCTCTCTCTCTCTCTCTCTCTCTCTCTCTCTCTCTCTCTCTCTCTCTCTCTCTCTCTCTCTCTCTCTCTCTGGATCACGGCGCGCAAGCTCATCTTTAAGCCAGGCTAGTAGCTTATTGCGCGTCATGATCCACAAGAGGATGGAGAAAATTTTGTAATCTATTTCATGCCTTTTAAGCAACAAGCCTCAACAGTTTTGTAGGACTCTCTCTCTCTCTCTCTCTCTCTCTCTCTCTCTCTCTCTCTCTCTCTCTCTCTCTCTCTCTCTCTCTCTCTCTCTCTCTCTCTCTCTCTCTCTTTTTGTATGGATCACAACGTGCAGGCACAAAAAAAAGCAAAGAGAATAGTCCATCGCACGCCGTGATCCATTTTGTGACATCCTCTCTCTCTCTCTCTCTCTCTCTCTCTCTCTCTCTCTCTCTCTCTCTCTCTCTCTCCATGTATCTTCCTCTTTCAAACCAAGCAAGGCTTCAAAAATACTATCTCTCACACTCTCTCTTTGGATCTCTCTTTGTCTTTCTCTTTCAAACCCAACAGACAATCAAAAACTCTAGCTCTCTCTCTCTCTCCCTCTCTCTCTCTCTCTCTCTCTCTCTCTCTCTCTCTCTCTCTCTCTTTTTCTCTCTTCATCTTTAAAAACCACTATGGAAATACCTCTCTTTGTGGAATTCAAATGGAAGAAAACGCGTGTAGGAACCTTGCGCCTTGGTTGCAGAGGATGTCTCGGCTATAGGTGTCTCTCTCTTTATCTCTCACAAAGGTCGTCTTTTTTGTTAGCTGTCTCTCTCTCCTTCTCGCAGAGGTCTTCTATGTCGGCTTTTTTTCTCTCTCCCTCTCTCTCCTCTCTCTCTCTCTCTCTTTCTATTTCATTATATATATATATATATATATAATCATGAATTCAAGTGTGCATTTGTTACTATAAATGGACACATATTTTTGGGTTGTTAAAATCACTTATTTGGTTGTACCACCCATTAAATGCATGTCCTTGTAAAACGTGTTCAATATATGCGGCTCGCTTCGTTAAAAACGCCAATGGTAATATCTATTATTGCATGAAAAGGGGAGAGAGAGAGAGAGAGAGAGAGAGAGAGAGAGAGAGAGAGAGAGAGAGAGAGAGAGAGAGAGAGAGAGAGAGAGATAGAGGCTAGAGAGAGAGAGAGAGTGAGAGAGAGAGAGAGAGATTAACTCATGTGGTCAAGCTAATTACAGACGGAGAGAGAGAGAGAGAGGCTTGAGAGAAAGAGAGAGAGTGAGGGAGTGAGAAAGAGACACCTAAGAAGGCCTCTGCCTCCTTCAAGGTGCAGGAATCAGAAGCTTGAAGACCCAAAACTACATTCCCAGTCATGAACCTCTACTCCAACAACAATGTCTAGTCCTGGCAAAGGTAAAGTCAATCTCTTCAGTTTCATTATGTCCTTAGTTTACTTGTGTCTAGGGATTGTGCTTCAAAATGTAAAAGATCATTTCACCATTCAAAAACAATCATTGGATCACAGCACGCCAGTAACATTATGGCGATTCTTTTACATACTCTGTGCGCCGTGATCCTCTTCTGATATTTACAAAGAAATTTTTTGTAGAATAATATTGTAGGTGTTTCAATGCATGAAAGCCTATTAAGTGGATCACGGCGCGCCAACAGAGTTGTTGACGTTAGTTTACATAGTCCGGGCACCGTGATCCTCTTTTGATATTGTACAAACGTTTTTTTTTTAAATAAAATTTCTTTGATGTTTTGCTAGCTATTCTATTTTATGAAAGCCCATTAAGTGGATCACGACGCGCATGTGGCTGTGTGGATTTTTGTTTATGTACTTTGCACGCCATGATCCACTTGTATGCCTTTTACTCTTCACGAATATAACTCAGTTTTGCATTTTATCCATAGTAATCATCTTATTTTATAGTCTATATGATTAGTTGGTAGTAATTGTGAGATACCTAGCTATAGTTTGTTCAAAACTTATATGATCATTTGGTGCTCTTCTTTTTTTATATGTTTGTTGAAACTTATATTTGTGAGTATGAAATAAATGGCAGGTTTAAGATCACATAGGAGGAAGAGGCAAAAAATAGATCCCGAGCGCATTGTTGGCCAAGGAAACCTTCCAAGAAGACTACCGAAGCTGTTAAAACATCAATGAAGAGGAATGTAGACTTCACAGAACCCATTGATATATCTGCTGCAAAGCCTTCCATTAGTTTGGAGGAGCCTGCTCTAGGTTTGGAGGATCCTGATACTGACCCATCTGTAGAAGTGGAGTCCCCTTCTACTCCAAAATTTACTTTACCCAACTCACTTAAGAGAGAAGTGGATTTTTCAGCACCTACCTTGCAGAGTACTTAATGTGTTGCAACAATCCAAAAGAAAAAAGAGACAATTATTTATGAAGACCCTACAGTGATTGATGAAAGGCTTTTAGATTTTGCAATTTCGTCTGGGGCTGGTGATAAGTTTGATTTGGTCTCCTACATTTTTAATGCTCCGTTTAATCTTGATGTGTTTATAGCTGAACAGAGTGAACACTTGAAGCTGGAACGAGACAAGTTTGAGCTTCACACTCAAGAGGGAAAGGTTAATGTTGGTGAAATGGTGGTAGTCCATTTAAAAGACTGTGATCCTAAAAGACAGTCTTACAAGAAGTATAATCAATTGCCTCTTATGTACATGCTCAATTGGTGCAGCTTACATGAACGGGAGTGCAAGCTGATTCAAGAATCCTTTGGATTTCTAATATTTTAAATGGATTATTTACAAGTCGTATGCAAGATCCTAAGGAGGTCATAGAGGAACAAGATTTACCAGCATATGAAAAAGAGGAAAAGAATGGGGAATATATTGAATCGATAGAGATAGAGGAGTCCATTTGTAACATTTAATGGCCTAATAACTTATGTGTAGCGGAAATTAGCATGAACATAGTGGGCATTTCATTAGAATAGATTCCTAATGAGAATTACAAGAGTGCTTGGGTGGAGAGAGCAACAAAAAGCATAACACCTAGTTAGATAGCATCATCTGGCCTAGGGAGATGACATGTGTCCCTAATTCCCTTTGTGTAAAGGGAGCCTGTGTGTGTGTGTGTGTGGCTTTCTCTCTCATCCCCTACTAAATGGGCTCGCCCCCTCCTTTGTAGGCTTTGAAGAAGACTTTTGTACACACACTAAGCATCCAATTTTCCCTAGGGTTGACCTTTGGACACAACCTTTGAATTTTGGAACCTTAGCATTTTGGAAGTCTTAATGGACTGAACCTTAGGGTCTTTTTAGCCCATTTTTGCACATGGCTCTTTTGCAGATGGCCCCCCCTTTTGATCCCTATTTTCCCTCCTTTGGATCCCTACTGTGGCCGGTCTGCTAGCTTAACCAATATTCTAGCTTTTTCTCCCCTGGTACCTCCCCACATTAAATGATCAGTTTAATATGAGAAAATCATTTAGGAGAATTAGATATTGATTATTATGACATTACCTCTCTCTTGAAATCATAGTCGTCCTCGACTATGGTATAGAGAAGATAAAGCATATTCATGAGTCCTTTTCTTAGCGGGTAGAACATCCCTATGTTACCCTACGACATCATTCCACAATGGATGACTAGTCCATTTGGCACTTGAGAGCCTGAGGCTGCCGCAAGCATGTCTGCACATTAGTCCTATCAATCTTCCATAGAGAGTGACAAGCTCTACTTGGTGTTTGGGAGACGTCGTCTCTGCAAACTTGATCTAAGCATGCATACTACTTCATTTTTGTGCACAAATAAAGAAAAAGAGAGTCTTATAAGACAAAAATTTTGTTCATTTTTAACAGTTTGTACATTTGCTTACTCTTGGGAAGCATTGTAAGCATTGACAAGGTTTAGGTTATCCTTTAATTGTATGCCTTGCATCCATCTAGCATCTTCAAAAGGATAATTCTTAAACTTAATAAGATATCATCGGAAAGTCTTACCGCCTCTTAGTACCTTGCCTTCATGTCGGAGAAGGGACTCGGGCTGCAGCGCCTCTTCTTGGTCCTCGATCTCCGATGGGTCTTCAATGGTTGGTTCTTGAGGTGGCTCTCCTTTGTAAGGCTTTAATAGGCTCACATGAAAAGCATTGTGTATGAGCCAATGATTGGGCAACTTAAGTTGATAGGCCATGTCATTGATTGGCCTAAGAATCTGGAAGGGACCATAGTACCTTTTTGCTAGTTTAGCATAGTACTTTTGGTGGCCCGTAGGATTCTTGCCCGTCGTGTGCCTTAATCAAGCCTTGGGAAACTTTAACAAGACCCAATCGTTTTCTTTAAAAGCTTGGGCTCTTCTGTGCTTGTCAGCAGCAGCCTTTTGCCTTTGTTGTGAGATAGACATAGCATCTTTAATCTTTTGAAAAGATTCTTGTAGGTCTCGGCTATACTCATCTGCAGCGAAGATCTTCCCATGTGTGCGCTCCTTGCCGCACTATCGAAGCAAGGGACTTGCGGATACACCGTGTGCGAGCCACAAATGGCTCCAAGCACACAACAAGACTAATCTAGCAAGCTCAAAAGAGGGCAATGGTGTGTCACTCACCGCTCTATGCTCCTGCCGTGGAGGATTCCTCGCCGCGATGAAGAAGAAGCTGCAGTCGTGCCGCGCTCAACCGCTTCTCCGCCATCGTGCCTTCGTAATGCTCGATCGCACACACACTCTCCCTCTCTCTCTCTCTCTCTCTCTCTCTCTCTCTCTCTCTCTCTCTCTCTCTCTCTCTCTCACACACACACACACACACACACACACACACGAGGAGGTGAAGAAGAAGAAGATGGAGATGGAGATGGAGATGGAGCAAGAGCACTCTTCTATTGCACAAATGAGAGAATGCCTCAATTTTAGGTTTAGTTGGCTTTTATATGAGTTCACCCCATTCACACCTGGGCGCCCATGCTTAGCCAACTAATCCCTTGAATGTCCCAGTTAGAGTGCTCCTCTCATCGGCGATCACTCTTACCCTTTTCCTATTGGTCCGACAAGCCCGGTACCTTACTATACCAAATACATAATACACGTCCGTCGTAGGTGATGGGGTGTCCGTGAGCCGTGAGGGTTAACATGCCCCCCTTCCTGATGTAGATTCCGTCCTCGGAAGCTATTGAGTTGAAGCTCGTTCGTCGAGGTGGAAGAGCATTTGAGATGAATGTCCTTTGCCTTCTTCATTCACTGCAAAATCAAACAACATTGGCACAGTAATTGCATTCTCATAAGTGATTAAAAAGCATATGCAGTTTTAGGTAGACAATTTGATTGGTAAAAGAATTTCAAACAATTTGTCAGCAATGAACATTAAATTGCAATGTAATCAAATGCATAAACAAATGTAAGGATAAACAATTAAACAAGTTAGGGATCGCTAATTTGACGGTCGAAAGGCACTAGAGATCGAATATTAATATCATGGGTAAGCTTCTTAATTTTCTGTGGTCAATTAAGTTGTTTAATCGCGAGAGCCAAGTATTCATGTTCGAGGGCTGACTAGAGGCTATATCTAGAAGACCTTGTAGTTAAGATACCATAAAAGGAATTTTTCATGAAATCATCGCCTGACTGATTACTTTTTCTTTGACCCCCCAAAGTCCTTTCACAGTAATTCAATTTTGATGTGTGTGCTTATTTTGTATGCCTTGGGTTTTTTGCTTTTCAAGGAAAAGCGCACACATTGGGAACCTCTAGGGATCTAGTACCATAGGCAATACATGTGAGTGAAGTACCAAATCAAGCTGAGATTTCTCTTCCAGCTTAAGATGATACAGTGTGGCACTTTGATTTTTTGTTTGTTCATCTTCAGCATTTTAATTTTGTAACTTTGGGGGGTCATATAACACTGATACACCTCCCCAAGCTCATCACACTAGTAAACTCCCTTTATAATACTTAAGCGAAAGGTCAATAGGGTCAAGCCCACTAGAAAGACCTAGAACATTTCACACAATGCTGCTTAAATCGGATTAAGAACCCAAGTAACCATTGATTATTAGGAAGGCATTCCCCATGGTATTAAGAGAAGATTTCTAACACCTAACTTGGTCAAACTAGCTTAGTCGGACTGCTTGATTTTTAAACTTAGACAAGTGATTATGACAAAAAATTACATTGAATTAAATGTTTGATACTAAGCAAATGCGGTGAATGTTAGGCTACCAATCACAATTAAAGCTGACAATCATAGATGCAAAAAAGATAAGGGGCAATGCTAATGGACAAGAAACACCTGTTTGTGTCGATGGTCGCGCTCTATTTGAAGAGTGAGTCGAGATAAAGATTCCATGAAGGTCCAAATCCTACCAATAGCAACACGCTCTTGTACACACTAGGAAACAAAAGGAATACCTCCAGGAGGCACATTAGTGGAAAAAGGTACCAACACTTATTGAACACAACAAAAAACATAAGGAACCCTAACCTAATTATTTGCACTCCCCCTAGAGAGTCAAGGGAATAGGATATTGTAGAGGTTGGGGGGAAACCCTAAGGCTAAACCCCTATCCTCGTCGTCGAGATAAACAAAGTCATCATCCATGAGACCATATGTGCCATCCGTGTAGTCGTGTAAATTTTCTTCTTCATCATAGGTGCCCATGTTTACTAAGAAGATCACTAGACGCCTATAGTCATCTTGGTCAAAAGGGTAAGCTTGTGCAATGGGAGAAACGCTCTCTGCTAAGTATGGATTAGACGTGATCAAGAGACGTATCAGCCATTCTAACTCCTCAAAATTCCTCTCACATGCTAGCATACCTATCAAATCCCATTCACATGCAAGCACTGGAAAGACCATGTGAAATATTTGTGAAAAGTAACGAGGGTACCTCTCACCCAAGGCAGGAGTGGATGACTCTAGCGTACTAGCCATATCTGTACACGCAAATAGATGATGGTTAGAGTGCAAATATTACAAGGGTCGTGTTCTTGTGCATAATTTTTTTTTATGATTTGTGTTATGGCTCTTGGTCTTTTACTTTTTTATCTTGTTTTTGTGAGCATAAGGCTTTATATATACATTCCCTAAGATTGGAGATTAAGAGGTCAGGGAGAAAGGTTGAGAGGGAAGCAAGTGAATAATGGATGTCCACAAATACTCCCCCCTTCCTTGGGTAGATCAGACCGTTTGAAATGATGTCGTCACCCTTTGAAACCAATTGTTCCAGTTGGTAATAGGTGAGGATTTTTGCCAGTAGTTTTCTATTACCCTAGGTGCCTCGTCAAGTTGCAAGGGTGGTAAGGTACTCTCCCAGGATCGAACTTGAAGTGGTTCATCAGGTGATTCTTGAACACTGGGAGGTGTGGATTCTTTTGTAGCTTCATGGAGGTCCACTACTATAGATGGAGACTGTGTAGAAGCTTTTACCTCTATGGATGTATTACATGAGGAGCTAGAAGCTTCATGGAACTCCCCCTTCCTGAGCTAGGTGGAATAAATTGTTTTTGCCTTGGAGCCCAAACTAGCTCTGGACTAGGTGTGTAGCATTCTGTGATCTTTCCCTTCCCACGGTCTGCCATTGGCTTTAGCGTTACACTGTTTGACTCATATGGGTTTGTTGTCGATAGGGAAGGACACATTTTACGTTTAGGTACCCAAATTTGCTCATTTCCATCATAGTAGCCTTGGCCTTCTAATAGTTGTTTTGGAATCCATCGTGATTTGGTCTTGACCCTCCTAGGGCGCGGTCTTGGTTTTCCCGGGAAATTTTTTCTTGGAATGGATGGGAGGGTTGAGGTAGTTGGAAGTAAGGCCTTGGGGACCCATTGATATGTACTCTTAGATCGTGCAGGTTGAGTACTTTCAATATTACTGCTTGCTGCAACTACAAGTGTTGAAGTGCTAGATTCATGGGTAGCCGGCAAAGACGAGTTAACCACCTTGGCTTGTGAATGTTGGCTATCCTTCAACTTTGCTAGAGTTTGCAACGTAGGTGACTTTGCTTGAATGATAGGGGTAAGAGTCGGTGGTCGCGTCGTGACACTACCAGTATCCCAATCAATAGTGCATTTGGTTGCCAACATCCACGTGCGTCCCAGGTTTACGTTTCCTTCCATAGCTCCTGCGGGCATGACTAGAAACCTCTGCACTATGCTTCCATTGTCATAGACAACAGGGGTCTGAAGGACTCCAAGAATAGCAGTTTTCTTTTTATTAATGCCCTTGACTTGCATCGTACTCGGGGATAGGGTCGGTTTCCCTAATTGACAGCAAATCCATAGGATAACAAATTGTGTTTAGCTCCCGTATCTAATAAGGCATTGTATAGTACTTTCCCATAGGGGCTATTTAGCTCAATTGGGTATCGTAGGGGTGGCTCAGATTCTAATGAGTCGTCATCTATGTCCTCAAAAAATGCTTGTGTGATTCCCAGATTAGCCTCTTGTTGGCGTCTAAGACGTTGTTGTCGTTCTCGAGCCTCAACTCTTGCTTGGATTTTTTTAAGCTCTGCTTGTTTCTTGGCAGCCTTCTTTTGATGGATGGCTTGCAACTCTTCCTGGCTTAGAGGATCATAATATCTTTTGAATTTACTCCCATTAAGGAATCCAATGGTTTCAACTCCATCTAGAGTCTCCACACGAATGGTACCTTGCGGGGTAATTTCACACACTCGATATGGTCCCTTACCTGCGTATTTCAATTTCTTCTTTTCATTACGTACCCCGTACGTAAGAACTTTATCACCAACTTTGATGTCTTTATCCTTTAAATGGCTATCAAACCACTTCTTTCTCCTATCCTTCTCCACTAGAGCATTTCGCACAGCTAATTGCCTCTCTTCATCTAGCCTTTCTAGGATATATAATCGCTCCACTAAGGGGTTACCATCCCAACCTTCTTGAGAAGCTACTCGAAGACTAGGAATGACAAACTCCCATGGCATAACTGCTTCTTAACCATACACCATTTTAAACGGTGTGCAATTAATAGCAACTTTATACACAGTACGATAAGCCCATAAAGCTGATGTAAGCTTTAGGTCCCAATCAGTGCGATGAGCCTCAACTGTCTTTGTCAAAATGGAGATGAGAGTTTTGTTGGTACTCTCAGCTTGGCCATTTGCTTGGGGATAATAGGGTGTAGACTTGTGATGAGATATCATGAAGTTTGATGTGAGTTCTTTTATTACTTCATTTATAAAATGAGTTCCATTGTCACTCACAAGTTCAAAGGGGCATCCAAAACGGGTGATAATATTCTCAAAGAGGAACTTAGCTGTTGTTTTTGCATCCGCCTTCCGTGTTGCTTTTGCTTCAGCCCATTTGGTTACATAGTCGGTAGCCACAATGATATATCGTGATTGCGTGTTACGTGCAGCCGGACTAATCGGTCCAACAAAGTCTAAGCCCCACTTTTCAAATGGTTGGGTTACCTTGATGGGATGTAGAGGCATCCTATCACTTCTTTGTCGCTTCTTGAAGCGTTGGCATTCATCACATCCCTTTGCAAAAAGTGATGCATCCTTAAACAGAGTGGGCCACCAATAGCCTGACTGTAAGATCTTTCGGGCAGTCAACTTTCCTGAAAAGTGACCACCAGCTACGCCCATGTGTGCCTCTTGTAGAATATATAAATACTCATCCTCACGGGCACAACATCTAAGAACATCATCTTTTCCTCTCTTATAGAGAGTTCCAGCCAGTAAGCAATAGGGTTCGCATTCCTTGATTAATTTTCGAGCTATATCTTTTCGCAGTTCTTTGGGTGGAAAACCATTAACTAAGAAGTTAACAATCTTTTCACTTCATTCAGGCATTGTCTCAACAATGAACAAAGGAGTATCAGGCAATTCATCATCAACCCCCGTAGGAGCTTCGCCATTAGGGATACGAGATAAATGATCCGCCATGACATGTTTCCTCCCAAGCCTCGCAACAACGGTGAAGTCAAACTCAAGAAGAATTAACAACCATCGTGTAATTCGACCTGTGGAACACGCTTGTTTACCAAATATAGCAATGCTTGATGATCAACATAAAACACAAACTTGGTAGCAAGAAGGTAATAGCGAAATTTCTTTACTGCGTAAATCATAGCTAGACCTTTGCGCTCTATAGTAGTGTAGTTCATCTCGGCATCATTTAATTGGCGACTTGCAAAGCTAATAGGGTAGTCCAATTTATGTTCTCCTGGTTGAGCTAGAACACACCCAATAGCAAAATTTGATGCATCAATATGCACATGAAAAGGTACATTCCAATCAGGTGTTCGCAAGATTGGAGCACTTGTTAGGGCCTTCTTTAATAACTCATAAGATTGATGACATTCTTCCGTCCAGTGAAACTCGATAAGAAGCTTGTACAATGGACGCGCTATCTCGGCAAAGTTTAAAATAAATCTTCGATAATAACCAACATGGCCCATAAATCTTTGAACTCCTTTATAGTTCGTAGGTGGTGGCAAATTGGCAATGGCTTTAATCTTACTCTCATCTGTGGATAATCCATTCTTGGACACTATATGCCCTAGAATGACAGGGTTCAATGAGATGCGATAAAATCTGCACCTTTCAAATATTTTTCGTAGATATAACAAATGCTTCTCCCAAGAAGAATAAACACAAAGGTCGTCTAGGAAAGCTTCACAAAACTCCCTTAGAAATTCTTTAAACGCATTGTTTATTAATCGTTGGAATGTAGCAGGGGCATTTGTTAAGCCAAAAGCCATAACACGAAATGCAAACACTCCAAACTCTGTGATAAAAGCAGTTTTAGGTTGGTCCTCTAATGCAATTGTGATTTGATTGTAACCAGAGTACCCATCTAAAAGCTATCAGCTTCCTTGCCCGCAACTCTTTCAAGCACATGTTCTGAATATGGCAAGGGATAATGATCTCTCCTAGTGGCTGCATTAACTTTCTTGAGGTCCACGCACACTCTTAGTTTCCCATTCTTTTTTGGCACAATGACTATTGGAGAAACCCATTCTGAGTGCTCAATAGGGTATATGAATCCACATTGGATAAGTTTTTCAATCTCCTCTTGTACAATTTTGGCGTACTTAGGATTCATTGGATAGGGTCGTTGCTGGACGGGTTTAGCAGTGTTGATCATGGGAATTGTATGTTGCACCACAAAAGGTGGAACGCCCTTCATGTCATGATATGTCCAAGCAAAGATATCCTTGTATTCCTTGAGGAGCTCCTTAAGTATACCCTCTTCAGTTTCGGTAAGGTCTTGAGCAATAAAGACTGGTTTAGACTCCTCACCTGGTTCTGCTAATTCTATCTCTTTAACTACTGTTGGACCATCATAGACTCCACTGCTTTCATTGGTAGGTATTCGTTGGGCCTTGGCATACACAACCCTTTGCTCCCCCGTGGTATAAGATTTAAAATGTTCAGGAGCCGTATGTAAGTCAGCAGGCTCTTGTCCTGACGGAGACCTTTCTTTTAGTTTTGCCTCCTTTTGTTGTTGTGCTAACTCTCGGTTTTGACGTCTTCTTATAGTTCGACTCAATTTCGGCTCTGTAACCTCCAATTGAGCGAGGTCAATGGGTCGCGGGCTGCACCACATGACATTCTGGAGATGTTCACCCCAATTGTCTACTAGCTTTCGATGAGCATCACATGCCCCTAGATAGCTAAGCCATTCTACAGTAGATCTTTCCTTGTTTATCCTAGCTCTCACATTTGCTCAATATCGTCGTCTCTTATATGACCTTTGTTTCTTGTTAAGGTTTTGATTTTGGTAAATGTTTGAACTCGACTCGCTTGATAGGTCTTCGCTTGTATCTTCTTCACTCTCATATAAATTACCATAGATGGTCGTACTAGACCTTGAGTGTTCAGTTTCTATACTTGGCTCACTCGATGTTTCCTCAGGTTCTGAATCCATTTCTTTCTGAGATTCTGTTTTTGATGTGTATTGGCCTGAAGCCTTTGAGGAATCATCGGTTTCACTCTCAGTTAGGTGTGCCTCTTTCTTATCATCGGATGTTACATGCGCTACACCTAACATGTTTACTGGTGCAATGTGTGGTATCTCCTCCCCATCTGGTGTTTCCCAGGTTGTTCCTCTAGCTCCCCATGTATCTATAGTTGCCGCTAGGTGTACCCAATCGACATTGTCTGACTCAGCCATTCCGGGTAGGATATCCATATAAAGAGAGTTCTCCCCAATATCCGTGTCTTCGTTACACGTGTAACAATACTGTAATGGAGCTGAGTGAATTGTTGTGTCTGATCGATTATCAATGATGAATTTATTTTCTAAAGGATGCGTTCGACCACTTAAAAGGTCAACTCGAATGACAGAGTCTTGGAACTGTAAGTAGACGTGGTTTTTGGACCAGTCATGCACCATTTTTGCTTCCCTCATGAATGGACGCCCTAAGATCATCTCAAATGACATAGGATACTTGGAAAAATCCATAACAATAAAAGTTTGCCTTACCTTGTGTCCCAAGACCTTGATCCTAAGATCCTTAAGCATTCCAATAGGCGTAACAATAGATCCATTAGCCATTTTTACCACTACGGTTGTGGCTTCAAGGTGAGGTCGCCCCATAGACTCCCAACAACTCTTTGTCACCATGCTGACTCCCGCACCACCGTCAAGGACCCCCTTTATAGTTAATCCTTTAGTAGTGATTGGCAGAGTAACATTAGATTCATCACCTTCAAAGTATTTCCCCAACTTGTTAACGGGTACTTCAATTACAGATTCATGTCCCGCTAGGTCAGATGGTGGTGCTAAATGTTCCTCATCATTCATTACCGAGTCAGGTTTGTTCATATGTGCAAACTGTGGTAATCCGGCCTGTAATTCTCCATTGAGGAAGGCTCAAAGAGCTGAGACTAGCTCGGGGTCTTTATATAGTTTGGACATGACGGTGGTTCTAACTTCTGAAGACATGAAATCCATCAATTTGGCAACATTTAATGGCATCTTGTGGGACGTAGGACCCTGACAAGAGAATGGTGAAGATGGAATCTCCACTTCCTCAAGGGGGTCGGGCATTCCCTCACCAAACATTCTCTCTAGTAGGAAAGGTGTGTGTCCACTTTCAGATGTCCTACCCTCACTCTCTTCCCGAATGATACTGGGTATAGCTAACATCCTGTAGTTCTTGTGAGGTTGAACTTGTGTGGGAAACACTGTGTCCGACATATGGATGTGTTTGGGTTCAGGTTCTAATGTTCGTTGAGTTTCTTCCACCAAACCCCTCAGTTGTTGGACTCGTTCAATTTCCACTGTTGGGTTTGGATAGGTTCCAATCTTTCTCTTGCAATCCTCATTTTTCATCTCTCGTGGCTTATCTTGGAGGTTCGCAACTAGGTAGTTTAACTTTGAATACTCTTTTGATGTTCGTCTTAATTCCCTCTCGTGATCCTCCTCACTGGCTTTTTCCTTTGTAGTAACAGTTTTGGTCTCCGTGGTCTCTATCGAATCTGAGTCATCCTCAGGGTCATTCATATACACGGGATCCTCTCCTGTCCCTATGTTAGTCTTTGAACTAGGTTTTGAGCTAGAAGCATTAAGGGATTTCTTTCTTCGTGTTTTCTTCTTTCTCGCTCAGCCAATGGATGCAGCATCTCTCTCTTCGAGGATGTAATTTTGCTTTTGGAGCATCGACCGTGTGAGTGCATTCACTGGTGCTATGTTTATAGTTGGTGGTGTCCCATCAACAATCTCTATTATGTTCAATGGTGTGATTTTCGGTGCCTTTGGATTGTTAGGACACTGTGCGATCAAATGATCTATGCCACAACGATTACAAGTGAGTATTGGCATTGCCAATGCACTCCCTTGACTTGTTTGCATTAGTGCGGCATTCTTTTGCATTCTAATGGGGCACTCAGCTACTCGATGTGGTCCACCACATTCGTAGCACTGAAGAGGTGGTCTCTTGGTAAAACTATTAATGTTTTGGCCTCTTGCTGCTAGCGCGGTAGCTTGATATACCGGTTTGATTTGTCCCCAATGGTCTTCCATATAGTACATGGGACACTCCTCAAGCATGTCGACTCCATAGGTGATACTAGAGTCTATGTCCTCTTCGCAATCTACATAAGTACTAGATGACTCGCAACCTATTTGGTTCATAGGTGTAACTCTTGGATGAGGGGGTTGCGGTCCTAGCACTGGAGGTGGCAACGGTGTGGTATGGACCACATTTTGGGTTCTAGGGACCATGTGTTGTAATGGCAACTGTTGCTCCATGGGTGGGGTAGGCATCAATGCAGGAACTCGAGGTGAGTCTGCCCAAGCTATAGGCGGTCTATTTTCCATGATGCGTTTAAGCATTAGGCAATCCTTCGCTTGATGGCCATACCTACCACACGCGTTACAAGTCCCGTTAAACTTTACTCTGAAAGTAGGGCATTCACTCGTAGTATGTGGGCCCAAGCAAATTGAGCACCATTGTTGCTCCCTTCTTGGATACATATGAGTGTTTTGTGGAGCACGATTACCCCTAAGGCTTTCTTGGATGGCCTTTGTGAGATCTGCCAAAGTCATCTCAGATATCGTTTGCTCTTTCACGATTGGCTTTATCTTCATTGGCTCATGCCCTGATGCTTGCGAGCTACTAGACTTCGGCTCGGCAGACACTCTTTCTCCTGCAATCATTAAATTATCCTCCAATTGGATTGCATTCATGGTGACTGCTTCCCAAGTAGTGATACCTCTAATGACTAGGCCATTATAGATACTTTCATGTCGTAGTCCCCTAATGAATCTATCGAGCAATTGGTTGTTGTTGAATCGCTCGTTTGGATTGCATCGAGAATTCAAATTCTTTAGGCGACTAATGAAGTCTCTCACGGATTTACCTTCTTCTCGTTGGGCTTTCTGGAGCTAAGAGGCTACACCCCAAAGTACTACCTCTCGTATGTATTCTTTTAAGAACAGTCTCCTAAGAGTAGAGTAGATCGTTTTCTCTTCTACTCTTAAGGTTCTATACCAATCTCCAGCCTTTCCGCTTAGGGTCAAACTCAAAGCCTTACACTTATGTAGCTCATTGTGCTCTTCCAAGGAATCGCACACATGTTCAAAGACTTCCATATGCTTGCTAGCATCTCCGTCTCCAGTGAATTTCTGTGTGAGCTTAGCTACTTGAACTGCCTTGCTCCTAGGCTCTCTATCAGGTGCACTACGCATGTTTTCCGCAATAGAGCGACCAATAGTTTGAGCAAATGCTGCCAAATCTCCTATTTGGGCAGGTATAATGGGTGTATGTGCTCTTGGAACCGCATGTGATATGGGAGTTGGCCTTGGCCTTGGCATACGCACGGCTCTTGGGTCCCAAATTTCGTATGGTGGTGTACCAGACGGTGGTCCAAAGTTTACAGGCGTGGCCCTAGGCATAGGGGGTGCCTGATATGGCATGTTATTATTAAATGGCATGGCTCCACTTGTATAAGAGCTTGGATAATTCCATTGTGGATTGTAAGCTCTTGGAATAATCGGAGGTGTAGGAGCTACATGAGGCTGAGGTACGACAGGTGCACTTGATTGATACATACATGTAGGTATAGTTGGGGGCACTGTGCTACTAGGCATCGGCGCAGTATTAACAAATGAACTCCATGGTGTACTTCTTGTCATGCTCACCACTGGGATATGCATGGTATCCATAGTGTCATTAAGAGAAACATGAGCTAGATCTGGAAAGGTAAAGCTGCCACTTGTGGGCTCAGATTGTACTGAGGCTCCTGGCGAAACAACATATGGAGGATCAATGGGGCTCACTGAGGGAGTCTCCATTTGTGATAGGGTTGGTTGGTTTGCCTTTTCCGTATCCAAGAATCTCATTAGGCCTGTTGAAGGCATGTTGATCCCTGTGTTCTGTCTTTCTAACTCGAAAATCCTATGGAGGACATCACAGACTTTCTGTTGTTGCTCATCTATGCTAGTAGCACCCGATGTGGATTGTAGAACATCTAACCAACCCACATGATAGGTGTGTCCTGTGTACCGATCAGTTAAAGCTTTTGCTTGTAGGTCATACTCCCAATTTTCGTTTAGGAATATCCCATCTAGGCCTGGCATGCTGGAGGTTTTGCTTGAAGTGGAAGCATTATTGTTCCCCATAGCTTGCCCCTCCGTGACTGCTACCTTGGGAGCACTCGGTTGCTCGGCTGGCATGATAGTTGTCATAGGAGCCTTTGCTTTCAGGGCTCGACTTTGTTCTAGCCCTCGTAGGTTCTCAATTTCCCTCTCCCTTGTTGCTTGCATATAGCGTTCGATCTCTTGCACTTCGGCAAGACTCCTACCATCGGGTAGTAAAACCTCAGAGGGAGATAGTCCTAAAGGATCAGGAGGTGCAGTGGATGGAACATTCACATGCACACTCTCAAGAAGCATAGGGTCCATTTTAGGCATGAATGACGAATTTACTTTCCCACTCCCTTCATTTATTTCATTAACCACTCCCCAAGTCTTTTCTTATTTTTTGATTTTTTGGTCCTTTTTTTCTGACCCAGCTATAGAATAGAACGTATGATAGCTCAAAACGAGCGTCTCAGTCAAAGGGACATGCCGTGCTTTACAGCCCTCCGTTTGGTCACTTTATGCCCTCGAAATCCCTAAAACCGTCAATTTCTAGTAAGGAACTAGGCCCGAATTAGAAAATCTAAGGGTGCAAGTGGGAAGAGAAGGGAGGAGAGTGGAGGACTTGCCCCACATGCTCTCATTCCCTCTTGAGGAGGTAGGGTATATATATAAGAGTGAGTCTAGTATATATCATAAGACTGAGGACTGAGGCCTGGGCCTGGGCTTGGGCTTGGGCTTGGGGAAATGATCCCGATCCCGATTAGCTATTTCACTTTGGCCATCCGTTTGTGGATGATAGGCCGAAGAGAAATTTAGCCTTGTCCCTAAATTCTCAAAGAGACCCTTCCAAAAATTATTGGTCATTCTAGGATCTCTATCCGACACTATGGACATTGGCAAGCCATGGTATTTGAAAATTTGTGAAATGAAGAGGGTTGCCATTTGATGGGCTTTGATAGTCTTTTTGACAGGTATAAAATGAGCTTGTTTACTGAACCTGTCTACTATCATCCATATTCCCGTATTCCCATGGATAGACTTAGGCAATCCAAAGATAAAATCCATGGATATGTTCTCCCATGGTGAATTAGGGATTGGTAAGGGTTGAAGCAATCCAGGTTGCTTCCCTCTATCAAATTTTGTCTTTTGACATACCACACATTTGGAAACATACTCTTGTATGTTCACTTTCATGGTAGGCCAATAGAAATATGTTTCAATTCCCTTTAAGGTAGACTGAATCCCTCTATGCCCCGCATACGGGGGAGCATGAGATTCATACATTACTTTCTCACGCAGGGAGTTAGTAACGCATAGTCTATTGCCATAGAGAAGATAACCATCTTGTAAAGTAAATGGTTCTTCTTTCTTCCCTAATGGAAGAGCTGAAATCACATCTCTAAAATCGGGATCAATAGCATACTCATCTATCATTGAAGATAGATCATTGTGAGTTTCTATGGAAACCGCATTCACTCTCGGTCGTCTTGAGAGTGCATCGGCTACTTGATTATGCTTGCCAGCAATGTGAGCAATATGAGAATGAAATTGCAAAAGGAAATTTGCCCACCTCATTTGTTTGTTGGAGAGCTTGGTCTGCGTCATGAAGTACCTCTAACTTGGATGGATCCATTTGGATGCCATCTTGAGAGATAATGTGACCTAAATACTGAATCTCTTGCAAGAAAAATTCACTTTTCTTTCGATTAACATAAAGTTTATTCTCTCTTAAAACTTGAAATATTACCTGGAGGTGTTGCTTGTGTTCCTCCAATGAATTAGAGTATTTCTCCTTGAAAAAACTTAAAATATTTCTCCTTTCAGGAAATTTAACATCGGCAGCCAGGCGGTCAAACCATGGCCTTGGACATGAAGCCTCAATTTCCCAATTAAGGGAGTGACTAAAGCTTCTTGCCCCTTGAAGGCACTGTCTGCGGGTAGGACATCTCCCATCTCGTAGGATTGTATGCCTAGCTTGGTGGCTAACTCCATAGATATAAAATTGTGAGTAGAACCAAGGTCAAAGAGAATAAAAGCATCATGTTCTCTTACCTTTCCCCAAGCATGGCATAGAGGAGATCCTTTGTGGTGAGTTTGGTGAGTCTCCTCCTCTTGGATTTCAACCAAGGAAACTCTAGGGAATCTTGGCGGTTGTTCTTTTGGGGACAAGCGCGGTACGCATGCCCTTGTTCGCCGCACTTGAAACACCGGTTATCCTTACGATAACGCTCAAGCTCTTCAGGAGAGAGTTTATTCTTACCTTTGTAAACTCCCTTCTCTTTAGCTTTGTTGGAGTTGCCCTAAGGAGACTTTTGGACATTGTCCTTCCCCTTAGGCTCATTGGAACCCTTGTTTTCCAGGGGCTTATTATTTCTTTTTGCCCCCGTTTGGGAATTGATTCGAGAGGCGACCATAGTGTGGTGTATTACCGCCGATATGGTACTTGGTCTTTGGGAGTTGACATACTCTGCCATTTCTTTGGTTAATCCCGCACAAAATTGTTGCTTTTGCTCTCCAAAATCCAACTTTTTGAAGACAGTGGCTTTGAGTTGTAGGTCCCAAAACTTGTCTACATATTTGTGGATAGATTCATTGGGAGAGAGCTTTAAGCTTCGCCATTCGGTGAGTACTTTGTCTTTGGCATCAGTGGCCAAAAACTGCTTCATAATGGAAGGTCTTAAAGCTTTCCATGTTCGTGGAGCTTCACCGTTGGCTCGTAGGCTAGACCACCATTGTCTGGCGGACTTTTGAAAGTGTATAGCTACATGGCGTAGCTTAGAGGACTCCGTGAAGCCCTCATCTCCAAACGCCCCATCGAATTGTTGGATAAAGGCCAAGACTTTGTCCGTAGCACCAAAGGTACCATCATAGGTAAGGAAAGAGATGCTCTTCCCTCCCTCTTTGAATTTCTTCAACTTGGATGACCTCTTCCATGCGGCATAGGATTTCCTATGGCCTCTTCTTTTTTATGGTTCAAAGGTTGCACCATCACTTTCTTCAGAAGATGAAGAATTTGAAGAAGATGGAGAAGAGGGTGACCTCTTTCTCACCTTTTTCTTTTCTTGATCTTTGTCGTCTTCACCATAGCTTTCATAAGAGGAAGAGTATGAAGAAGATGGAGAAGAGGGTGTCCTCTTTCTCGCCTTTTTCTTCTCTTGCTTTTTATCATTCCTCTTTGAATTGTGGTGGGGAGAAGAATATGATGGTCTTCTCCGCTTTGATGGTGATGGAGAGCGTTTAGCCCGCCGTCTTTGTGGAGCCATCTCCGCCGAGGTGGCGGGAGACTCGCTTCTTTCTTGTTCCTTCGGTGGAGGCTCTTGAGTTCTCCTTTGGGAAGGAGATGCATCGTCAAGAAGTAAATTCTTGAGCCCTTCATATGGATTCTCTTCTTCTTCCCGAATCGGAGAGAGACCTCTTTTGGTAGTCTCACAAGGAGGCTTCCTAGGTGTTCTCTCGTCATGGTGATGAGCTTGGAGAATCCCGTGAGCACGGAGCTGCCGTTGCACTTCACTTTGGAGAGATGGATTGCTCATGGCTTGTTGAAGCCTAGAAACAAGATAGTTAACAAGCATTGAAGCATCATTAGTAGCTTGCTCATGAGCAACATCAAAGTTATCAACATTAATTTCACTCTCTTTACTATTGTCAGCCATTCTAACAACTTTTAGGTGTAAACTTTTTAGGTGTACTTTGGCACTTCAAGCCCTAGTTGCTACTCCTCTTTACCCCTTTAGAAAAAGCACTCAAGCTACTGTACCCGCGACTCGAATACCATTAATTGCAAGGAATAGAAGAGAGGGTCTTTCGACATCAAAACAGCACCGGCTCCTTTCAAGCTTCTAATAGCTCAAAGGTGGTTAAGACGTAGGCAAGCCCCGTAGGACTCCACTATTAAGACCATAGCTCTCGACGGTGATGCCCCGTTAACTGCACGAAGGCACACGCACTGCAAGGCTGAAAAATCCCTATTCTACTTACTCACAGGCAATTAATAATATCAACCATTTGTAGCTAGCTTGAGGACCTCCCTTCTTGAGCAAGAAAAGAGAAACCTTGAGCTCTGATACCAATGTAACATTTAATGGCCTAATAACTTATGTGTAGCGGAAATTAGCATGAACATAGTGGGCATTTCATTAGAATAGATTCCTAATGAGAATTACAAGAGTGCTTGGGTGGAGAGAGCAACCAAAAGCATAACACCTAGTTAGATAGCATCAACAAAACTTTCAAAAGAGAGAGAGAGAAATTAAGCTATTGACAACAGTTGAGGACCGGATTTTCATGGAGCCGGTCCCCCCTCCAAAAGGCTTTGTATTATGGTTTCTCCCATCAAGAGAGACATTGTACAATACAATTCTTTGTGTTCCTTCAAGACTAGCTAGTGCAATGAAGATGGAAACTTCATGCACTAAGCAAAACACTTAACAAACACAACTTGAATTATCCCCGTTCTCAGACCCAAGACCTCACACACCTTCGAAGATGGTGAGAGCTAGCAGGGTATGAGAGTAGATTGAGAGGAAGAAGGAGTATCTTACGAGAAAGATGTACATCTCCTCACATAATCACTCATATTAGCATAGCTTAGCTTAGTAATTAGCTTGGTAGAGAAGATGAGCATGCATTGAAGCTTGGCTCTTGGTTGGATTTACATCCACATGCCAAGAGAGTGGTAATGTAGGCTTCTATCTCACAAGCTTGGAGTAGGTGATGAGCTCTCCATTAAAGCTTGGGAGGGGATAGAGTTTTCTTTCTTCACACATGAGCTTGTGTGAGTGTGTGTGTGATAATGCCTTGCAAAAATCAGCCCCCTCTCTCTCTTGGGCGAGCCCTTCTTGCTAAATTGGTCTGGCTTTTGCCTCATTGGACCTCCCCAAGTCAAGCCAATGGGTGTTAAGCAGCATAAGTGATAGCCTTCTGACATGTGTCCCCCTTTCCCCTTTTGTGAGAGCTTTAGGTAATTAAATAATTAAACTAAACTCTCATTGGACCCCTTTGCCTCCTGGCCAATAGGAATCAGGAAAGCCATTGGGCTCCTAAATGCTCATTGGACCCCTTGGGAGACTGCCCAATAGTCTTCTAGGAGACTTAATTCTCATTGGTTTCTTTTATTAAATGTTTTTAAATTAATTAAACTAGATTTACTCTAGCTTAATTCTCATTGGTCCACTTCAAGGGTCTTCCAATAGGAATTGGGCACACCTTGTGGGCATCTGGCCTAGGGAGCTGCCATGTGTCCCTAATTCCCTTTGTGTAAAGGGAGCCTCTGTGTGTGTGTGGCTTTCTCTCTCATCCCCTACTAAATGGGCTCGCCCCCTCCTTTGTAGGCTTTGAAGAAGACTTTTGTACACACACTAAGCATCCAATTTTCCCTAGGGTTGACCTTTGGACACAACCTTTGAATTTTGGAACCTTAGCATTTTGGAAGTCTTAATGGGCTGAACCTTAGGGTCTTTTTAGCCCATTGTTGCACATGGCTCTTTTGCAGATGGCCCCCCCTTTTGATCCCTATTTTCCCTCCTTTGGATCCCTACTGTGGCCGGTCTACTAGCTTAACCAATATTCTAGCTTTTTCTCCCCTGGTACCTCCCCACATTAAATGATCAGTTTAATATGAGAAAATCATTTAGGAGAATTAGATATTGATTATTATGACACCATTGACCTTGAAGAAGAAGCAAAAGAGGTGAAACGAAGCAATCTTCTCTCAGTGAAAACCTCAGATATCAAGCTACCTCTAGATGTGTCAGGTTTAAATGAGCACAAGCCACCTTAATGCTACCAAGAGTGCCAGAGTTTAAATTTGGAGATAGGTCATACATTTTCCTTCATGATATACAAAGTATTTTTTGTTTGCGGGAGGACTTTGCACTGGCCACTATCTCCAAGTATAAGGAGAAGAGGAATGGCTTTGTTTCAGATGACAGTAGTGATGACGAGGCAATGGAGACCTCCAATAACCCACTAGACTGCCTTAAACTATGCTTTGAAAAGGCAAAAAAGTATAAAGAAAGCCTTCCTGATGAAGCCACATTTCAAACTATTTGAAATAATCTTAAGCCATCAACTAGTAAACAGGATATGGAGGATTGGTTTAAGTGACCAGCGTAGGAGTCAACCGGATCAGTCAACCTATGGAAGGATGAGCTTTCTTTTCAAGATGAGAGTTTCATGGTATAAAATCCCGCCCCCCCCCCTCCCCCCCCCCAATCTCTCTCTCTCTCTCTCTCTCTCTCTCTCTCTCTCTCTCTCTCTCTCTCTCTCTCTCTCTCTCTCTCACACACACACACACACACACACACACACACACACACACACATACACAAACACTTCTTTTGTTTACACTCATGGATTGCTAAAAAGGACGACTTTCTTCGTCGTCAAAGAAGATAGTTCCGTGGTAGGGATGCAGCTCTAGGACAATATCTTCCTAGTTTATGTGAGGCACCCATCCTAATCTTCCACAACAGAATGTCACAAGAGGGGAATACTGCAACCTATGCTTTCAAGAAATTATCTTGCTTCTTAGATGGTCCAATGTTGCCACAAAATGCTGACAAATCTATTCTTGTCGACAAGGTTTTTGGGAGAGAATGTTTTGGTTACATGCCATGATATATTGGGGGCCGTGCAGCATACTACTACACATACACAGCAATGGCATTATCTTTAGGGAAAGAAAACCCTACTGAACTCTTAGAGTATGGCAGACATTTAATGATCAAATGATATTTGCAAATCATCAAAATGTTGAAATAGTTGTGGTACATATTGAATTTAATTCTACACGCATTTGTGGTACATCCGATCATCTAAACTCTACACGCATTTGTGGTACATCCGATCATCTAAACTCTAACTCTCTTGTTCCACCAATGATTGGCATATTGCATTGTCTCTCTCCACCTGATTTGACTTTCAAGAGCACTTGAGTTGTTGAATGCGTTTGCTCGCTTTCTTTTCTGAAGTTGCAAATGTCCGATTGCCTGTACGGTTGCTGAAGAGGCCAATACTTGCTTTTGTTGCATGTGATGAATGATTCTACGATAAATCCACTAAAATAACTCCTTCAGATTGTTTGCCTTATTTCGAGAGCCTCCATGCTATGTGTGTCTGAAGTAGGCATTTCTAGCCATGTAATGAGACTTCTCCAGGCCCTGGGTGTTCCATATACCTGGATTTCCATACTTTTGGATGAAGTATGGCAAATGATTAAAAAAAATGTGCTGCAAAAGAAGAAATTTTTTTAGAAATTTAAACACAAACTTAGTACTAAGACTATCTGAGGTGCTTTGAATTTACCATTTAATGAGTGATTTGAGTGTCAGTCCATGCTGTCTTGAAGGATTTTTTCAGTACCTGAAGGTTCTGTTTAAACTTGCTGGGATTATCATGTGACCAATCATCATTCTCGTACATTTGAAATAATATGTCAATAGAATGCCACACATCACCCTTTGCATTGCGAGTTGTTGGATCTTGTTCTTTCACTGCTAAATGAAGTTTTTTCCAGTGCATATACTCAACTTTGCTAATGTAGGTAGAGTGATATACTCTCCCTCGCTTTGTTAGCTTCACATCTTTCATACCTTGAGGTTTAGATAGAAAATGGCGTGCCTTGACCCCACCTATGGATGGTTTGCAGGGTACATCTTTCTCATTGGTTGACCTTTTTTCGTCCCACTGTATTTTCACATTGCCCCCATGTAGACCAATATATGACAAATCTAGTTCCAAAGCCTCTAGAGCGACTTGTCGTTCAGATGACTTTTTGATTTTCCAAGAAAACCCAATGTACAGATATACCAACTTCTCTACAATTTGGCAGAGACCATACATTGTACAAATATGGACATTGACAAGTGGTATATCCAGAACTAGTCGGAAGTAAAATGCAGGCTCCATGCAATACAAGCATGGAGACTTTGCCATGGCACCCATTCCACAATTATACATACACTTCAGTGTTTTGAGGTCACCTGCAAGATGCCATTGAACTTGAAAGTCTCCTCTCCCATCTATAGCCAATAGCTCTCCTTGATTCATTTGCTTATCAATTATATCTGGAATAGGGGTTTGATGGAACACCCAAAATAAAATGTCATGGTCTTCTTTCTTTACCTGCAAGATCATCCTTATGAGATA
The DNA here is from genome assembly GCF_014529385.1 of Adiantum capillus-veneris. Lineage (NCBI taxonomy): Eukaryota > Viridiplantae > Streptophyta > Polypodiopsida > Polypodiales > Pteridaceae > Adiantum > Adiantum capillus-veneris. The sequence continues at coordinate 20,705,391 of NC_140956.1, read as the reverse complement.
CAAAAAATAAATCTAAAATTTAGGTCCAATAGAGGGCTTGCTAGAGCTGCAAAATTGGAGATAACTGGATTACCTGAAATGCACCAAGCCATTATATGTTTGTTTTTGAAGGGTCATCAATGGGACATTTGGAAAGGGCCCTATTCATTAATGTAATTGTAACTCGCTCTAGCTTCTTCTCTTTAAGAATCTCACACTCATCTAGCTTCAAAACAAAATGTAGAACTCCACCTGTCTCTTCGAATGTGATATTGTAGAACTCTATCATTCTAGTTTGCACCAAAGTGAGGTCCATGAGATATTGTTGTACTCATCATAAGTGATAGTAGTTCCCTATGAGCTAAAAATACCTTGAATATGAAATGGACATCCAATGAAGTCCGCCTGTTCATTATTGAGCTTTAGTCTTTCCTTCCAAACACTTGCGGCTGTTGGTAAAATCTTAGACTTTATTCCCTTCTTCACAAACATGGAAGAGATAGATTGTTGAATAGCTGAGCAACCTCTTTTACTAACTCCAAGGGAGTCCAATGTACCTTGTATATGCTTGGCAGGCACTGCATTCTTTGAAATGAATTTGTCAATGACATCTTGTTGCAAAACCTTAAACTTTTAGTCATGCATGATATCCTTTGCAAGACCACTAGTTATTAATGGCTTTATCTGCTTTCCTACATTGGCCTTCGGGTCTATGTTTTCTTTGTCTGGATAGATGGAATCTCTACAAAGAAAGCAGAACTAACATAAACAAACAATTAGATTAATTTAAATTAATTAAACAGTTTACAATGCTCACCTCAATGCTTGGATTCTTTTCTTAAGGCCGCCAAAGCCTACCTTTAACGTTTCAAGATTCCGTAGTTTCTTCTTTCGCACACGAGTGCCTAACATTGTCTCTTTGTTTTGTAATGACCGTACCTTTGTTTGCAAGACCTGTGATTCTTGTGTGTGCTGCATTACAGTCTTTTGGTCCTCATGATGCAAGTTTTAAAGTCTCTGAATCTCATTTGCTTGGTGCTTCACCATGTCTTTATAAGTTTTTGATTTGTTGTTTAGAGCTTTACAGTAGCCAAGCAATCCATTCTCTCCATTACCTGCAAAGGTCAATAAGTTAGTGGGATTTGAAAATGTTGGGAAAGCATTTGTCATGGGATTCAATGGATAGAGTTGTTACCATATACATGTGGTAGTGATGTGTGTGAACACAATAGGACCGCCGGGGCATTTTTTCCCTCTTTAGGAGGTTTTTTCCCCCGTGCATTGTATATACGCCCATCACTCTAGGGCTATCTATCTTTCCATTACACACTAAGTAACACACTCTCCATTGTGTGCCTTGAGCTTCCTTCGTCTTCTCCAAGCTGTGTGCGTTTCTCTGCAACCCTAATTCCAAAAATTGGTATCAGAGCAGGTTGCGTCCTCCCGGGCTTAGTCGCTAGCTCCTCCAGTACACGCCTGCTCACTATCTCTGATTTCAGTGAGCTTTGGTGAGCATTCGCAGGTCGACAAATATTTTGGGAGTACTCGTAGAGCTCGGTCTGCTCAGATTTTTGATTTGGGCTCATTTCGGCCTCCGTTTCCACTACTGGCAGTACTGCACAGGCTATTTTGTCATTTGGTGCAGAATTTTTGTCAGTGCCGTATTCTGCATAACATGTGTCTTATACTCTTCTACGGTTTGTGCTATATAGCACAAGTTGTTCCCGCTCCCTTTCTCCTATTTTCGGGCAGTTTTCACATCAGGTGCAGCATTTACCATGGTTGACATCAACAACACAGATGTGTTCAAGATGTTTGCTGTTGAGGACAGGTTGGATGGGGACAACTACCCTATGTGGGCTTATATGATGCAACATGTTCTTGTGTCAAAAGGTTTCTGGAACATTGTGCAAGGGATTGATGTACGTCTTGGTTCTGAGGATGTAGGCAATGTTGAGGATGTTGCAGGTCTTGCTGCAAGGATTGCAGCTGTTAGAGTTGTTTTGCCTACGGCAGAACAAGCTCGTTGGGATGTTAAGGATGCACAGGCTCATGCATTGATTTTGTTTTTCGTGAAGCGCACCATTGTTCCTCACATCCGTTCAGCAAAATCTGCAAAACAGGCTTGGGATATTCTAGAAGGTCTTTATGCAAGCCGCAATGAGGCTAAAATTGCTTTGCTGCGTAAAGAGCTGGGGTCGAAGATTATGCATGAGGAAGATGATATGGACACTCTCCTTGCTAGTGTCAAGGATATCAATGAGCAACTTATTTCTGCAGGTGAAGTTATTTCAGATAGTTCCCTTGTGCAGACTGTTCTTGATGCCTTACCAGATTCTTACCAGACTTTTACTAGTACTTGGAGACTTATGACCCAAGGAAATCCAGAAGTTGTCAAGTTTGATGCATTATGCACATTGCTGTTGCAAGAGTCACTTTCCAGAAAAAATAGGACTAGACAGCATGCAGTTGAACAGGCTTTTATTGCTTCTCAAAGAAAGGGTGGTAACAGCAATGCAGCCACTTCTTATGGTTCTGCTGCGAGTGGCAAAAAAAAATTTCCTAATGCTTCTGCTGGCAGCAATTCGTTTGGAAATTCTGGTGATAAGGGCAAAAAGAAGATGCGTTGCCATTATTGTAAAGCCAATGATCACTTGATCAAGTCATGTCCTAAGTTGAAGGCTGTTAACCCTCACGGCACACGGACACCCCATCACCTACGATGGACGCGTATTATGTATTTGGTAGAGTCAAGTACCAGGCTTGTCGGACCAATAGGGAAAGGTAGAGTGATCGCCGATGAGAGGCGCACTTTAACTTGGACATTCAAGGGATTAGTTGGTTAAGCATGGGCGCCCAAGTGTGAATGGGGTGAGCTCCTATAAAAGCCAACTAAACCTAATTTTTACTCATTCTCTCATTTGTGCAATTGAAGAGTGCTCTTGCTCCATCTCCATCTTCTTCTTCTTCTTCACCTCCTTGTGTGTGTGTGTGAGAGAGAGAGAGAGAGGGAGAGTGTGTGTGCGATCGAGCATTACGAAGGCACGACGGCGGCGAAGCGGTTGAGCGCGGCACGACTGCAGCTTCTTCTTCATCGCGGCGAGGAATCCACCACGAAGGCGAGCGTAGAGCGGTGAGTGACACACCCTTTGTTTTCTTGAGCTTGCTAGTTTAGGCTTGTTGTGTGCTTGGAGCCGTTTGTGGCTCGCATACGGTGTATTGGCAAGTCCCTTGCTTCGACAGTGCGGCAAGGAGCGCACATTTTTGGCGCCGCTGCCGGGGATATGCCCTACACTAAGCTCGGTTAGCACTTTACGCTTCCTTGTGGTGCAATTTGTATCATAGGAAAGGCAGGGAAGGGGTGTGTGGAGATTTCTGTTTTTTGCGTTTTTTACATTTGCTGTCAAGTTTCAATTTCTGCTATTGTCTGCGTTTTTCAATTTCTGCAATTTCAAGTTCGGCGTTTTCAATTTCTGTCAAGTTCTGCAATTTCTGCGTTTTTTCTGCATTTTCTGCATTTTCAGCAATTTCTGTGCATTTTCTGCATTTTTTTGCGGTTTTCCTGCATTTTCTGCATTTTTTTGCGTTTTTCTGTCAGTTTTCTGTAATTTCTGCAATTTCTGCTTTTTTGCGTTTTTCTGCATTTTTTTAATTGCTGCGTTTTTCTGCGTCAAAAAAAAAAAAAAATTTAAAAAAAAAAGGAAAAAAAAAAGTTTAAAAGAAAAAATATTATTTTGGAAAATAAAATTAAATTTCAGAAGGAAAAATTTCGGAAATTAAAAACGCGAGCGAGTGGCCGGCGATATTTTTCGAAAATAAAAAACACGACTCTTAAAACGGACGGGTTGGTTTGTATAAAAGATAGATCGGGATCGGGATCATTTTCCCAAGCCCAAGCCCAAGCCCAAGCTGGTTTGTATAAAAGATAGATCGGAAAAAAAAAAGTTTAAAAGAAAAAATATTATTTTGGAAAATAAAATTAAATTTCAGAAGGAAAAATTTCGGAAATTAAAAACGCGAGCGAGTGGCCGGCGATATTTTTCGAAAATAAAAAACACGACTCTTAAAACGGACGGGTTGGTTTGTATAAAAGATAGATCGGGATCGGGATCATTTTCCCAAGCCCAAGCCCAAGCCCAAGCTGGTTTGTATAAAAGATAGATCGGGATCGGTTTCCCAAGCCCAAGCCCAAGCCCAAGCCCAAGCCCAAGCCCAAGCCCAAGCCCAGGCCTCAGTCCTCAGTCTTATGATATATACTAGACTCACTCTTATATATATACCCTACTCCCTCAAGAGAGAATGAGAGCATGTGGGACAAGTCCTCCACTCTCCTCCTTTCTCTTCCCACTTGCACCCTTAGACTTTCTAGTTTGGGCCTAGTTCCCTACTGGAAATTGACAGTTTTAGGGATTCCGAGGGCATAGAGTGACCAAACGGAGGGCTGTAAAGCACGGCACGACCCTCTGACCGATACGCTCGTTTTGAGCTATCACACGGCCCATTCCACGACACGCTCAAAAAAATCTAGCAAAAAAACAAACAAAAGACACGCTAAAAACTAGTCACAAGGCCTCCTAGAGCAGCTTTTTGACACCTTAGGGTATCAAAAGCACATGCACTTACGCTCTGGGCGGGTGCTAGAACACGAGCATATTGAGGGTGCCTCTGTTCATACGGACACCCATTACCCATCCACGATAAGCTCTAGACCCTCAGCGAGGACACAAGGTAGCACCACCCAAGACCCTAAACTAGCCGCTAGTGATTCCTCCTCCGACTCAGAAATCATGGAAGCATACCCTACCCAAAACACTGTGAGAGAAGGCCATGCACCTCCCGAAGCTCCACAGCCTAGTACTAGTATGTTTAGCCGTTTGATGGAAACATTAGGTAGAGCTACTCGCTCGGAACCTGATGCAAATGAAGCACACGAAGAGGATGGGTTGGACTCTGACACACCTCTACGATACCCCATTGAGTTAAATAGTGCCTATGGAAAAGTGCTATATAACGCCTTATTGGACACGGGTGCTAAATACAATCTGCTATCCTATGGGGTGTGGTGTCAGTTAGGGAAGCCACCTCTATCTGAGAGTATTATCCAAGTCAAGGGTGTCAACAAGAAAAAAACTACGGTTTTTGGAATCTGGCACACTTCTGTCAGTTATGACAATGGGGTGGTAGCTCAAGACTTTTTGGTCATGCCTACTGGAACTATGGAGGGTAATATAAACCTAGGCCGCACGTGGATGATAGCCACCAAATGCACTATTGATTGGGGGACTGGGGGTGTTACAACGCAAAAACCAACTCTTAGCCCTACCACTCAAGCCATAGTCCCTGAGATATTGCCCAAGGAAATAAAACCCAAGACATTGCATGTCCAGGAGGTTGAACCATACGTCCCCATAGCCCAACTCTCTAGAGCTTCAACTAATGTAGTTGAAAGAAAGCTTGAGACACACAAGAACCATCCTAATATAACAGAGAAAACATATAAGTGGGTCCCTAAAACCTCTGTAGTGAGCATGGTTGATGCAAAAAAACGTAAACCTAGCAAGAACCGTACCACTCACTCCAAGAAATGTAAAGAAACGCTGCGTTGGATTCCTAAACGACTATTGGAAGCCCAAGGATACTATGAAGGAAATGATCAAATCTGGGTGCCCAAACGTAAAGTGTACTCTTACCTGTCACTTGGCCCATGTAAACCCAATCCTGTGGCTCCAAAACAAATTGAAAATCGCGGAAAGGAAAAAATCATGGAATGTTACACACCCGTTCTAGAGCTAGTTTGGGTACCAAAGAAAGAACGATTTGTCCCACCTAGCTCAGGAACAGGGAAATCAAATGAAGCTTCTTGCTCTTCATGTAGTTCCTATATGCAAATAGAAGCTTCGACACAACCTCCACCTACCACTGTACATATCCATCCAAGCACGAAAGAGTTTGCACCTTCCGGGGTAAGTTCACCACCTACAACAACGTTGCAAATAAAATCCTGGGAGAGTACCTTGCCACCCTTGCAGCTTGACGAGGCACCTAGGGTAATAGAAAACTACTGGCAAAAATCCTCACCTATTACCAACTGGAACAATTGGTTTCAAAGGGTGACAAGCTCATTTCAAACGGTATGATCTACCCAAGGAAGGGGGGAGTGTTTGCTGACAGTCATTATTCACTTGTTTCCCTCTCAACCTTTTTCCCTGACCTCTCAATTCCAATCTTAGGGAATGTACATATAAAGCTTTATACTCACAAAAAACAAAAAAAAAAAAAGAGCAAGAGCAATTAGCAAACGAGTATGCACAATAAAAGTCAAAACATTGACTCAGACCTACACATGTCACATCTGGTACAGTGAAACAGAAACCTATGCCATAAAACACCTTTGATCCTCATCACTTGAGTGATGGAGGGTAGGTAAGATTAGTACGATAGAGTGTTTCTGTTTTAGAGTTGCGTGATTAGCGAAGTTCTCTTTTCCCACTAATGTGCCTCCTGGAGGTATTCCTTTTGTTTCCTAGTGTGTACAGGAGCGTGTTGCTATTGATAGGATTTGGACCTTCATGGAACCTTCAAATCAAGCACGACCATCGACACAAACAGGTGTTTCTTGTCCATTAGCATTGCCCTTATCTTTTGTGCATCCATGTTTGTCTGCTTTGATTGTCATTGGTAGCATACTATTCAGCGCATTGGCTTAGTATCCAACATTTAATTCAATGCAATCTTTTGTCATAATCACTTGTTTAGGTGTAAAAATCAAGCAGTCCGACTAAGCTAGTTTGACCAAGCTAGGTATTAGAAATCTTCTCTTAATACCATGGGGAATGCCTTCCTAATAATCAATGGTTACTTAGGTTCTTAATCCGATTTAGGCAGCATTGTATGAAATGTACTAGGGCTTTCTAGTGGGCTTAACCCTATTGACCTTTAGCTTAAGTATTATAAAGGGAGTTTACTAATGTGATGAGCCTGGGGAATGTAACAGTGTTATATGGCCCCCCAAAGTTACAAAATTAAAATGATGAAAATGAACAAACAAAAAATCAAAGTGCCACAATGTAAAATTTTAAGCTGGAAGAGAAATCTCGGCTTGATTTGGTACTTCACTCACATGTATTGCCTATGGTACTAGAGCCCTAGAGGTTCCCAGTGTGGGCGCTTTTCCTTGAAAAGCAAAAAACCCAAGGCATACAAAATAAGCACCCACTTCAAAATTGAATCAGTGTGAAAAGACCTTGGGGGGTCAAAGAAAAAGTAATCAGTCAGGCGATGATTTCATGAGAAATTCCTTTTATGGTAGCTTAACTACAAGGTTTTCTAGATATAGCCTCTAGTCAGCCCTTGAACATGAATACTTGGCTCTCGCAATTAAACAACTTAATTGACCACAGAAAATTAAGAAGCTTACCCATGGTATTAATATTCGATCTCTAGTGCTTTTCGACCGTCAAATTAGTGACCCCAGACTTGTTTAATTTTTTACCTTTACATCTGTTTATGCATTTGATTACATTGCAATTTAATGTTCATTGCTAACAAATTGTTTGAAATTCTTTGACCAATCAATTTTTCTACCTAAAACTGCATATGCTTTTTATGAGAATGCAATTACTGTGCCAATGTTGTTTGATTTTGCAGTGACTGAAGAAGGCTAAGGACATTCATCTCAAATGCTCTTCCACCTCGACGAACCAGCTTCAACTCAATAGCTTCCGAGGACGGAATCTACATCAGGAAGGGGGGCATGTTAACCCTCACGGCACACGGACACCCCATCACCTACGATGGACGCGTATTATGTATTTGGTAGAGTCAAGTACCAGGCTTGTCGGACCAATAGGGAAAGGTAGAGTGATCGCCGATGAGAGGCGCACTTTAACTTGGACATTCAAGGGATTAGTTGGTTAAGCATGGGCGCCCAAGTGTGAATGGGGTGAGCTCCTATAAAAGCCAACTAAACCTAATTTTTACTCATTCTCTCATTTGTGCAATTGAAGAGTGCTCTTGCTCCATCTCCATCTTCTTCTTCTTCTTCACCTCCTTGTGTGTGTGTGTGAGAGAGAGAGAGAGAGGGAGAGTGTGTGTGCGATCGAGCATTACGAAGGCACGACGGCGGCGAAGCGGTTGAGCGCGGCACGACTGCAGCTTCTTCTTCATCGCGGCGAGGAATCCACCACGAAGGCGAGCGTAGAGCGGTGAGTGACACACCCTTTGTTTTCTTGAGCTTGCTAGTTTAGGCTTGTTGTGTGCTTGGAGCCGTTTGTGGCTCGCATACGGTGTATTGGCAAGTCCCTTGCTTCGACAGTGCGGCAAGGAGCGCACAAAGGCCAAAGAGGCTAAGAAGAAAGAGGGTGGTTCCAATGCAAATGCTGGTTCCACTACAAATGCAGCCATTGTTGAGTCTTCTGTGAAAGGAGACTGTGTTGTTGGTGTTGATGTAGAATGGGCTTTTAGCGCAGAGTGCACTTACAATCCTGCTTTCCATGATGCATGCTTGTCAGTTGCTGGAGATTCACATGTGTCGTATTTTGACAGTGGTGCTACAAAGCACATTACCTCACATCGTGAATTGTTTACCTCTCTCGAGTCTGTCCCTCATGGGAATTCAGTCACTTGTCCAAAAACGCCTCTTATCCAGTTCAGGGAGTTGGAAAGATTGTGCTCACTGCTGCTAATGGAAGTTCCTTCACACTTGTTGATGCACTTTATGTACCTGGGATCAAGAAGAATCTCTTGTTTGTACTGCACTTGCTAGACTTGGACTTGTAGTCAAATTTGTGGATGATAGATGTACAGTTCATGATCTCACTTTTGGTGATGAAATTGTTGCATCTGGGCTTTTGTGCCGTGGGCTGTATAAGCTCACTTTGTATGACAAGTGTGGACAAAATTTTGCAAATGTTGTTGCAGATTCAAGGGCTATTTCAGATGCAAAACTTTGGCATGCACGTTTTTGTCATCTGAATTTTGCCAGTTTGCTGCGTTTGCAAAAATATGATATGGTTGCTTCTTTGCCGCCTCTTGACGCAGCTGTCAAACATGTTTGTGAAGGCTGTATTTTGGGTAAGATGCAGCATTCTAAGTTTCCAAAGGATGGTTCAGTTCGGGCCACATGCAGGTTGCAACTTGTGCATAGTGATGTTTGTGGGCCCATGCAAACTCCGTCCTTGGGCAATTACCTGTACTCGTGACTTTCATTGATGATTAATCCAGGCATGCATGGGTATTTCCGCTTAAAGCAAAGTCCGAAGTTTTTATGTGCTTCAAAACATTTCTGGCTATGGCTGAAAATGTCTCGAAATGTACTATAGGCACCCTCCGTTCCGATCGAGGGGGGGAGTTTATGTCTTATGAATTTAATGCATTTCTGGCTAGTCATGGGATAAAACACCTATGTACAGTGCCTTATACACCTCAGCAAAATGGTGTTGCTGAGAGGAAAAACAAATCACTTACGGAAATGGCACGATGTATGGTCAAAAGTCAAGCTTTGCCGCATTCTTTTTGGCTTGAGGCCATCATGTGTGCCACTTATGTACTTAACAGGTGTCCTACGAAAACTTTGCAGTCTATTACTCCATATGAAGCATGGCATGATAGAAAGCCTTCTATTGAGCACATACATGTTTTTGGCTGTTTGGCATATGCGTTGGTGCCACAAGTACAATGAAAAAGTTGGATGATAAGGCTGTCAAATGTATTTTTGTTTGTTATAGTGCTGAAAGCAAAGGTTACAAGTTGTATCATCCGCAAACAAAACGTATTCTGGTTTCTCGGGATGTAGTGTTTGTGGAAGATTCTGTTCAGCCCTTGTTGTCATGTACTAGAGACAGTAATGTAAGCTCACAGGACATTTATGACACTTTGTTTAAGTTCCAATAAGGCAAATGTACAGCCTATGGGGGTTTCTGAAAATGTTTTAGATCAGCCTATTACTAATGCAGATGTACATGATGTACTTGATGAGGAAAGGGCTGAAAATGAGCAGGCTAGAGGTATGCCAAAATGGCTGGTGCACACTTTGCGTGACAGTAAATTGGATGCACCTTTGTCTAGTCGTACTCGTTTAGGCTCTTGCCATGCATCTTATGCATCAGATTGTTATGCTTTGGCTATGTCTAGCTTACATGATGTTGAGGAGCCTATGTCTTTTGATGAAGCACAGAATTCACAAAATTGGATGGCTGCCATGCAATGAGAATATGATGCACTTATAGAAAATGACACATGGACTTTATGTGATTTGCCTCCTGGCAAAAAGGCCATTGGTATGAAGTGGGTTTACAATTTGAAATGCAAGCCGGATGGTGAGATTGATCGCCATAAGGCTCGACTTGTTGCAAAAGGTTATGCACAGCAAAAAGGCATAGATTATGAAGAGACTTTTGCTCCCACTTGTCGTATGACTACTGTACATTTTCTATGTGTATTGGCAGCTCATTTTGGTTGGGATGTACATCAATCAGACATTGTTACTGCTTTCTTCAATGGTGACATATTTGAGGAAGTTTATGTAACGCAGCCTCGCGGTTTTTTCATAAAAGGACAAGAAGACAAAGTGTGCAGATGTAAGAAGTCTTTGTATGGGTTGAAGCAATCTCCTCGTGCTTGGTATGAGAAAGATGACACTCATTTGGTTAAACTAGGCTTTCGTAATAGTCCAACAGAACACACATTGTATGTAAAACGTGAGGATAATGTACTTCTCATTGTGGTTCTTTATGTCGATGATTTGCTGATCACTGGACCAAATGAGAGACATACTGCTGAATTTAAGGCTGATTTGAATGCTACTTTCAAGATGAAAGATTTGGGGCTGTTGCATCATTACCTGGGTATACAGTTTAAGCAGTGTGATCGTGATATTGCCTTGTGTCAGAAAATTTACATAGAAACATTGCTATGTAAGTTTGGACTTGAGGATTGCAAACCTATTGCCACTCCCATGGAAACAGGTTTGAAGTTGAGTCTACATGATGCTGGCGATCCTGCTGATGTCACTCATTACCAAACTGCTGGCTGCTGCCTCATTTATGTATGCAACACGAGGCCAGCTATTTAGTTTGCAGTCTCACAGGTCAACAGATTTATGCATAGCCCAGGGTCTAAGCATTGGCAGCTGTCAAGAGGATTTTCCGCTACCTTAGTGGCACTTTACATCTTGGCTTGTTTTATCCCAAGGGGGGATCATTGCCGCCAGACTTACATGCTTTTTCGGACTCAGATTGGGCTGGTTGTTTTGACACGCGAGTGTCCACAAGTGGTTTTTGTTTCATGCTTGGCAGTTCATGTATATCATGGTTGAGCAAGAAGCAACCTACTGTAGCCACTTCGAGTTGTGAGGCTGAGTACAGGGCAGTCTTCATAGCTACGGTTGAGTGTGTATGGCTCAGGCGCCTTATGGCTGATTTGGGTGTTGGACAGGACACTGCCAACACTATCTACACTGACAGTCAGAGCGCATTGGCAGTTGCAAGGAACCTAGTTTTTCATGCTCGCACAAAGCACATTGAGGTGCATTACCACTATGTCAGGGAGAGGCTCTCAACAGGAGAGATCAGCTTGGCTTATGTGCCAACACAGGACAACCTTGCAGATCTTTTCACAAAGGCATTGTCTCATGAGAAGCTTGAAGCTTTCCACAAAGCTTTGGGCTTACTCCCCTTTGTGGACTGATCATGTCCTCAGGGCATGGCACTTCCCTTTACTCATGTGCCAGCTCTCGTTCACCGCATCACTCTAGGGGGGATTTGTTACCATATACATGTGGTAGTGATGTGTGTGAACACATTAGGACCGCCGGGGCATTTTTTCCCTCTTTAGGAGGTTTTTTTCCCCGTGCATTTTATATACGCCCATCACTCTAGGGCTATCTATCTTTCCATTGCACACTAAGTAACACTCTCTCCATTGTGTGCCTTGAGCTTCCTTCGTCTTCTCCAAGCTGTGTGTGTTTCTCTGCAACCCTAATTCCAACAAGAGTGAGCCTTTTGTCCAAATATCTAAGTGTTTTGCTCCCTCTGCTCTGAGTCTCTCTGTCATGATCGGTGTCACTTTGATGTTAGTTTTGCCTCGCTTACACAGTGGCGTATATTGGGGATCCAGGTCAATGTGTAGGTGATAGAAGGGTCTTTTAAGGAGGACATTTGTGGGGGTGGAAGAAGAAGCCATGTGTGCAACAGGGCAAGAAAGGGAGGATTTCTTTAAGGTCAGTGCACAAACAATGAGAGAGTAAGGAGAGAGCAGGTTTGGAAGGATACGTCTTATTTCCTTTAGTCATACATTCCATGTACAGGAAACTCCCTCCAATTCTAGGACATTCATTAAATGCAACTGAAAACAATTTATTCTTCAATCATCACGGCCGTTATGACATTGTGGCAAGAATCTACTTGTAAGTGCACTTTTTGAATGGTTATTCCAAGTTTACATTTGCTTTTACCACACCTATTTTCTAGAGAGAGAAAGTCAAAATTCTATTTTTCTTAGAAGGCCCTCCAAATGACCTCCGAAATTTCCTAATGCACTTCCAAAGTCCTAAGCTTCAAGGTTTTCTCAAAAACCATAAATTTTGTTGCTTGAAGGCTTTGAAGGTACACTTTTCTTGAATCTTAGCAAACCTTGTAGATTTCTTTGACACTCTTGATGCTTCTGGCCGATAGATACACTTAGATATCTATGGACCTAGTTTTGGGGGATGCAATGGCATCTAGGAAAATGGATTGCAATCCATGTTCTAGGGCCAAATGATATGAAATTTGAAGGGAAACTCTTTGGCATGTTTCTACAGTGATTGGCACCAATTTTTGGTTTTTGCACCAATTTGTCTACTCTGGGGCAAAGTGACTGTTTGATCTTTGAGTTAGAAAAATTTTGGGGTTTATAGGTCAAATGTGTCTAAATTCAACCAAATTTTAGTAGGATCTTTACAAAGCTATGCTCTATCAGTTTGCAAGATATGACCAAATTTTGAGCAAGTTGGGGGCATGGATTACGCTCCTTGCTTGATCTCATTTTTCTACTATTTTTGTTGCATTGCAATTGCGTGATCATGGGGATTTATCTTGGGGAAATCTTTTGGATTTTTGTTGCTAGTGAGGAACATGGATTGTGATCCATGTTCCTCCACCAAACTGGAACTTGATCACATGGTCTTGAAGTGCACATCATGCTGATTTTTTTGCCCTATTATTTTGGAGTTTGAATTGCTTTCGATCCTCCTGCTAGCACTCAACATCTTGAAAAAATTTTGATTCAATTTTGGTTTGTGTGATCATTTTGGTGTTTTTTATGCTAAGAAAACCATATAGACATTTTGGATAAGGTATATAAGCAGTACCCATTGAATGTGGTAAAGAGTGGTGGCCCCGATGGCTTGTAGTAGATAGAAATGTGGTGCATGCTCTAGGTCACTCTAAGTTTTGGCGCTCTCTCTCTCTCTCTCTCTCTCTCTCTCTCTCTCTCTCTCTCTCTCTCTCTCTCTCTCTCTCTCTCTCTCTCTTTGTGTGTGTGTGTGTGTGTGTGTGTGTGTGTGTGTGTGTGTGTGTGTGTGTGTGTGTGTGTGTGTGTGTATGGAAAATGAGGCCTAGATTGAGCTACCCTAGGTATAAGTATCTGACTTACCTAGAATCCCAATCATACTTTTACCTTCTTTGCTTTGATTAATCACATCATATCACCTACAGCTCGTGCTTTAGATGAAAATTCGACCATCCATAAGACAACAATTTGATTTCCACCAAATCTTTTGAAACTCACTATGCTTGAAGATTTTGCTTTGCTGATTTGGCATTTACTTTCAAAACTTGGTTTAGGCTCTCTTGGGTAGTTTTATTGAAATTTGTATCATTTTTAACTAAAAAATAAAAGAAAATTATAAGGTTATTTGCTCATTAATATGCCTGATAAGAGGTAAAAACCAAATAAAAAGCAAAAAATTAAGCAAAAACACACTTTATATAATGTACACATGAATTCTCATCATGTTGTAGTGGCCATAGACTGTTGCAAATAAATTCATGGCATGCTTGCATCTAAAGATGCAAGAAAAGATAGACTTTGAAAGCCCAAAAAATTACAATAGGGCTGTAGAAATAGCCCAATCAAAGAGCCAAAAAATTAAGGAGAAGATTAAGCAAGGAGGCTACGAAGTGGTGGCTTCTACTCAACCTCAAAATTTGCAAGATGAAGCCCAAATGGAGAATCAAGAAAATCAAGGTATGATACCTATTTCATAGCAATCTCAACCTCAAAATTTGCAAGATGAAGCCCAAATGAAGAATCAAGAAAATCAAGGCATGATACCTATTTCATAGCAATGGGTGTGTACTACTCAAGATTTCTCAGAGAAAATACAGAAATTGTGGTTAAGTGTCATGGAAAAAGGCCAACCAAGAGGTGGAAGAAAAAAAACTAGGTCTTTGCTTGGTTGATGATATAGTTGCAAAGAAGACGAACACTATGCTCCTAATTGTCTACACCCATCGTGAGAAAGAGGATGTATGTATCGACTATTTGGGAGAGGTAGGTGGCAAGGTTCATTCAATGGTTTGAGAGAGAAACCAATTGATGATTTGGCACCACCTCCCCCTCAAATTAATGGAGAAACTCCCCATTTAAACATTATTTAAGTTGACAAGTAGGATATGGATGTGTTTGTCAATAAAAGGGCTTGTGGAGAAAGAGATCTAGAGATAGAGTGAGAGACTCTTAGTCACAAGGGCAAGGGAAATGGAAAGGTAGATGCACATGAAGAGACATGTACATGCCTATATATACAATGGTGCTCAAGTATGTGTCATGATAGAGGCTACTATGAGAGATGTAGGTGTTAAAATGGTTGCTAAGTCAAATGTAAGCATGAGGATGGCAATCATGGTGGTAAGGAAAACTGCTTGGGCATAGCTCAAGATATGAATGTAAAGGTCATGTGTATTAAATGACTCATTGAATTTTGTGATGAAAGAAGGTAATAATTCTTATTCTAGTTTTTTGGGCAGGCCATGGTTTCTTGTCATGGTAGCCAAGCAAGCTTGGGAGAGTGTCATTTTTATATTTCGAGATAAAGAGAATGGTAGACATAGTGGTACTGGACTTGAAGACTCAAGAATGGTAGGAGATTGTGGTACTCGTCTTAAAGACTCAAGAAATCCACTTCCATCCAATGGCAACTGAAGAAGGGGAAGACTCAATGACAAGCTATGAGGACAAGACAAAAATGACCTATGACAAAGGCTACATAGGTATTGAAGAAGAAGAAAATGATGATGATATCTTGAAGAATGATGCAAATTTGTACATGGTTTCCACAGACACACCCCACACAAAGAAATGTATGCCATCTCATGTTCATGGTATAGATGCTCGGGGGGGTCACTTAATAATATGTGACTATCACGTGAGTGTAGCAAAAGAGGTTATTAAATTTTATTTTTTCTCACATTTTCACATACAAAAGGATATCATAAAATGGATTGAGAAAAAGGATTACGAATTGAATATAAAAAGGGTGTATTTCATTTGTCAAAAATTCATAGATAGAGAGTTTTAGAAATAGTCCTTGAATGCACACAATATACACAATCTATACACAGTGACCTCCCCGAGTATAGATGTAGTAGAGGTGATTGGTATGTTGGGTCAAGACTTGACTGAGGAGGAAAAGGAGAGTTATATGCAATTTTCTGCATCATATTCCAAGGTATTTGCAATAGAGTACAAGGATCTACTTGGAGCAAAAGGGGTGCAACACAAGATTTGTCTTGAAGAAGGGTGTAGAGCAAAGGCATAGACGCTATGAAGATTGGGAGAGATTTAGTAGGAAGCCTTATGGAAAGAGGTAAGCAAGCAACTAGAAGCAAGGTATATTTATCATATGCATGACTTGGAGTGTGTTCTTGGTTGTCATTACTCCCAAGAGGGAAGAATGGTAAGTGGATGGTGTGCATTGATTACAAGCCATGAATGCTACTACGTAGTGGAACCATTATCCTTTGCCATTTCAAGATGAATGAAATTCTAAACCATGTTGCAGGTTATGAGAGGTATTCAATTATGGGTGGATGTTCAGGGTATTTTTATATTGGCATAGCCTTGGAAGGTGAATTCAAGACTACTTTTTTAACTCCTTGTTTGGGGGTTTCTTTTCATACCACAAGGATGACTTTTGATGTGGTTAACACTTATGCTATTATACAAGACTGGATGAGCAGAGTGTTTGGTCCTTAGATGGATAGGTTTATTAGAGTGTTTATGGATGAAATTGGATGTTACAGTTCTAGGTTGGAGCATTTGTCAAAGCTATATTTTCAAACGCTTGATGAAGAAGGTGGTCAATTGAACCCAAAGAAATGTAAGTTGGCACAACCACAAGTTCATTTGCCACATCATGTGGTTTCATAGAATGGGATAGAGACTGATTCAGGGCTCAAGGTTCACCCATAGGTATGTTAATATAGCACATAAGATTCAACATAATGGGGTTTTATTAGGAAAAATTAATAGAGGTGAATTTAAAGAGAAGGTTTTTATTTCATTCTGGACCTTAGACCATGTAACACCATAAGGGGTTTTTTAATACCCTTTGACACATGTGATCCCCCATCAAATGCTCAAGGTTTGTCTTCATTTGTACAAAAACTAAACTATTAATCAATGTTTTTCTAAATACTTTTAAAATAAGTATATCCTCGTCACAAGATGGTGCAATAGGTTCATGGTTTTCAATGGACTAAAATTGCACAGGAAGATTTTGACAAGGTTAAAGAAATTTTTTGTATGTTGCCTATGGTACTCAAACCAAGATCATGATTTCTATGCCATGACAATGAGTACTATTGCTATTGGAAATGTTTTACTAGAGAAAGTGGGTAAGTGTTAGAGGCCCATCTACTTCGTCCCAAAGAAATGACCTATACTAAGGGGGGAGGGGACGTGTTCACTATATGTAAACCTATATATCACATGCATTCAAGAACCATTTATTAAACCCCTTAGTTGTGAATTTTTCACCAATAAAATTGTTTCGTCGATACAACTTACCGGCACCTCCTAGTTGGACACACATTTCAAAGCCAAAACGTTGATAGATTGTACTTTATTTTTTTGAGAACAATGTACATGAGATGTAATTTTGATCCTAGAGCTACAAATTCTCAAGTTGTAAAAGTCTTAGTCTATATGAAGACCCAAAGTACATGGTAGCCGGCCAATGGCCATTTTTGAAAACCCTAGGTATATTAGCCAATAGCTCGTGTTGGAAAGAAGACAATCTTTTGGATAAAGAAAGGGGCTTTGTTGTATGTGCTATCAAGTGGCTTCTCAATTCAACTTTGTAATCAATATATTTTGAATTTACAAACTTTGTAATCATGATTGGGTAATCTATTTCAAATTCTAGAACTTGCATCATATTTCTCTTCTCTTGCTCTTTCGTTCAAGTGTAAGCATTTCAAGTTTTATCGTGCTTTGTGGCCTTGCATTTGTGAGCCTTATCTTCAATTTTGAAGGCTTAAATCTTTGTTTTAGGACATTTTGACTATAGTCAATGTTATAAGGCCTCAAGAGGACCTATTTGAACAATTATATTGCGATTTTTATGGCCTCGTAAATGGTGGATCATGATTCTTGTACCTTTGTCAGAATGTTGTTTCATTTTGTAGACTTGTTTCCTTAGATCTAATAAATCTTTCCTTAAAAGTTTTGTCGCTATCTGAATCGGTTTAGTCATTGAAATGGCTTGATGACCGCGAGTGGTGAGATAGGACATAGGCAGGTTTTCTAATCCGTGAGTTGGTGATTTGTTTATAGAGACTGACATGTTTGTTTGTTAGGTTCACTTCTTAAGATTGACAACTTGACACCCTCAAAGAGTCTCCATGTCCCATCTGAGTCACTTCCTTGAGTATTGACAAGAGTATGCTAGTGAAAAAAAGCTATGCTATAGACGTCCATTACAAAGACCCATTAACACTGATGCCGCTATCAAGGAACGATCATTAGGTGGTGAGTGACCTAGTGCATGTCTAGATTTTTTGTTATCCAAAGATTCATCATCCGTTCCATACATAGCAGCAAAGCAGCTAGACGAGTCAAGGGATTGGCTAGATCTATTCTTGAAGGATAAAGGGGTTTGTGATTGAGATAGCCAAAGGAATTTCATTCTGCAAATTTTCTCATTCTTTGAGAGTGATGTTACATGTTTCGGAGTTAGGATATGGAGCGATCTTGTCGAAGCAAGATTTTTTTTGGGAGGGGAAGCCACCAGTGCGACCCTCATTGGCCACCAAAGCCACCCACTCTTCTCCTCCGCCCTCTCCTCCTCCACCACCTCCTTGGCCACCACTATTACATCCACCCCTCTTCTCCTCCCTCCTCTCCTCCTCCACCACCTCCACCTATCCCCTGTCATCCTCCCAATCCTTTGTCCTCCACTCTCCTACTCTCTTTCCCTCTCCCTACCTCCACATTTCTTTCTCACTAACTTTGAGAGAGAGAGAGAGAGAGAGAGAGAGAGAGAGAGTTTTTCTTATCACCCTTGAAGATCAAATTGGGGGGGATATAGAGTAGGGATCCAGAGAGAGAGAGAGAGAGAGAGAGAGAGAGAGAGAGAGAGAGAGAGAAGTGGGCAAGCAAGAGGCCAAAAATGGGGAGGGGGTTGGCATGTGGCTTTTTCAATATTTAAAGTGGCATGATTGTAAACTGAGACGCGTATTTTTTGAGCCTTGGTGTGTGTGTGTGTGTGTGTGTGTGTGTGTGTGTGTGTGTGTGTGTGTGTGTGTGTGCGTGTGTGTGTGTGTGTGTGTGTGTGTGTGTGTGTGTGTGTGTGTGTGTGTGAGAGAGAGAGAGAGAGAGAGAGAGAGATAAGTAAGCATATTCCCACTTTCCTTTCAGCATTAAGGAAAGTGGGTTCTTTCCAACTAATGCAAAAAAAAAGGCTTCAAGGAGAGAGTGTAGAGAGAGGAGCTTTATCCGAGAGAGAGAGAGAGAGAGAGAGAGAGAGTAGAGAGAAGGGGAGAGAGACTGAATTTCCTTGATAGTAGGATTGCAAGTCCCTCTCAACAAAGGACAGTAGCACAGAGAGAGACAAAGAGAGGTAGAGAGAGAGGGTCCTTGTTTTGAGAGTAGAAGAGAGAGAGATGACTAGAGACAAAGAGGTAGTATGATAGGGAAAAGAAAAGGAGGGCGGTGTTTGGGTGGGTGGGGGGGGGGGGGGGGGGGGGGGGGGAGGGAGATAGTTTAAGAGGGCAAAAACAGTGGAGAAAAATGTGAAAGAATTGTAAGGGGAGAAAAAGAAAAGGTGGGGAGGAATGTTTAAAAAAACGGCAGGGGAGGGGCACCGCTAGTGCTTTCCCTCCCCTCCCCTTTTTGTTTTACATTCCTCTCACTCTTTTCCTCTTCCATTCACTTTCATTTGCATTTCTAACTCTTTTCCCATCCCTTCCCTTTCTTTAAAGAAAAAAACATTCTACCAAGAACCTAGCACTAGCGCTTCCCCTCCCCTCCCCTTTTTGTTTTATATTCCTCTCACTCTTTTCCTCTTCCATTCACTTTCATTCGCATTTCTCACTCTTTGCCCATCCCTTCCCAGAACCTGCTTCTCGCCCTCAGCACACCCTTGTCTGTCTTGCTTGCTAGATGCTTCCAGCTCTCAACATACCTTTCGCTCTTGCTTGCTGGTGATGCCAACAACACCTTAGCTTCGCCATCCCCCCCCCCCCCCCTGTGAGGGAATAAAAATCCATGGAAACATGCTTGCCACATGCTGAGAATCAAGGAATAACACACACAAAAACACGTACTGTTTTCTATGAAACACAATGTTCATTAGTTTCTACGAACATGTTCCCTCATCGTACTCTTCTACAGTGTGATGAAGAGAACAAATCACAAAGAGTTGCCAATTTTGAGCTTTGATGGGGTAGCATGATTGGGCATCATAGCCAACCTCAACATCATGGCAAGATAATATCTCTTTCGGCGCTTCAATAGAGGTTTTTCTTAATGCATCAACAAATCGCTTCATCAAGAATTCTCTTTGATGCATCAAGGACAAATGATTGGCTTGCCATGCATCCAATATATTCTAAATATCTAAAAGTGAGAGAGAGAGAGAGAGAGAGAGAGAGAGAGAGACTCGATGACTTTCGCGCATGCAAGTGAGAGAGGTAAAGACATGGAATTCCCTAGTTTTTCCAAAAATAGCATTACATAATGTTCCTTTTTTATTAAATACACTTAATGACATAGAAAATTTCCCCTCCACCCCACCCACCCTTTTCTAGCCTAAGACTCTACCTATGACTAGCCTGCCTAATCAGCACTACCTCATATGTTTGCCCCTCTATCCGTTGCCTCAGTGACACACCAACACTTCCTTCTATTGCCTCAATTGAGGCATCTCTACTACATGCACAAAGAATGCAGTATTGGTGCCACAGTAACCTAAGATTGAGTTGTGTATGCTCAAAGAGAGATGAGAATCAAGAACAAGTATCAATGATAGTGGGATAGAGAGCTATCCCGGATAGTAGAGCAAGAGAGATACACTACAGATGAGAGAGAGAGAGAGAGAGAGAGAGAGGGCAGGGGGGAGGGGAGGGAGTTGTTGATAGTCAACAACGGGTGCTGGTGGCCTTGGGGACAAAGAGCTCTCCCGTGCAAATAGTGGGAGAGAGATACACCACAAATATGGGGGGGGGGGGGGGGGGGGGGGGGGGGGGGAGAGAGAGAGAGAGAGAGAGAGAGAGAGAGAGAGAGAGAGTACCACCATTTGAGGGCTGTTATAGAAATTGCCAAGCGACACAAAGTGGGGAGGAAGAGGGTAGATAAAGAGTTGTCACCGCAAGGGGGAGAGAGAGAGAGAGAGAGAGAGAGAGAGAGAGAGAGAGAGAGAGAGAGAGAGAGTCTACCTACTAAGAAAAGTAGGAAGAGAAATGGAGGTGGATAGATAGAGACAGTGCTCCCTATGATAGGTACATACTATGAATATATATATATACATAAAGGTGGAGAAGAAGATGGGACACACACACACACAGGGCGGTTGGAGTTTGAGAGAGGGGGGGTTGGATGTTGGTGGTGCAATGTAGAGGAGCAAGAGGGGTTGAGGTGGCTCCCAAAAAAATGCCACTTGCCACCGGTGCTAGAGGCAAAAGATCGCTCCAAAGCTCGCTTTATCTCCTTCCCCCATTTTCCGTACAAATTTTCTTTTAAATCATTCTATTCATTTTTGTTTTACATTTCTTTCCATCACATAGGAGTAGGGTAAGATCACCATCAAATTGGGTTAAAAAGATCGGGGCAAAAAAGACATAAAACTATATTTTGGGCAAGAAGACCATAACTCTGAAATATTGAAAATTTGATGGTAGAGACCTGAAAGTTGATCTTAAAAAAAAAGAGGGTGCCAAAAGACCTTTAAAAAGTAATCACACACAAAACTAAAAAATTTGTTGTGGAACATGGATCATGATCCATGTCCCCCAGAAGTTGATTGGAGTAGAGATGAGACCAATTGATAAATGTTGAGTTCAATCGATTGTAAATAATGTTTGGGATCAGATTGTGAATAAAAAAACACACTCAAAGAAAGGAAATTGTGGGAAATCGCTTAAGGCTAGTCCATCTGACGAGAATTTGGGGATTTTCTTCTTTTTCTTATCCAAATCTAAAAAGATTTTTGGAATAGGCTCTAAATAGTAGAGTCTACCAACTGGCCAAGTTTCATCCCCATAATAGATGGAGCATGGATTGCAATCCATCTCCCCCATCTAAAATTTAGGCAAAGACCTATACAGTTTGTAGCAGAGGCTTCTTGAAACATACTCCAAAAAAACTAATTTGCAAAAAAGAATGCAAAAGTAGACCAAAAGGGACCAAAAAAAAATCATGGTGAAAAAACGCAAAGTTAGACCTAGGGTTTGATTTTCAGCTGACCTAAACCAGCACAAATTACATAAAAAGCATATATATGGTATCAAGGAACCAAGGGCAAGCTTGGGACAAGGTTTCATCACATTTGGCCATTGAGATACATGGATAGCGATCCATGTTTCCTTGCAACATATTGAACCCGGAGTGATACCATAGGTAGGTATAATCATAAGGAGTAAATAGGTCTTTTCAAATTGAATTGGACATCATTAGAGGATTTTGCAAGATAAGATATGTTTTGTGCAAAAAGTGGAATTGTTTGATCAATTCAAGAGTTTTTGATTGACAGAGTGGCTATAAGCTCATAGCCATTGAGTGTTTATTGTGCAAATTGTGAAGGTTAGAGCACTATAGTTTGAAGTGACTCCAAGTTGGAGATTTCAAAGCCATCAAAAAAGTAATAGGTTAGGGTTTTGCAAGGGTGATTATTTCTTGATGTATTTGAGATCAGGTAGATTTTACCCGATTTGAAACCCTACTGTAGGAGACCAAGTGAGAAATATTTATAGTGAAGAGAGTGTGAATTAGGGACCATTGGCTCCCTTAGAGCTGATCATTGGGGAAAGTATGTGTGATACATCATTGGAGAGTTCTTACACTTGCATGGCTGAGGGATTCAACAAGGTGAGTTTTAAAGAGGGACCAAACATGGAAGCGGGACCATCCCAGCAAGCATCCAAAATAAAATTATTTCACTTAAAGTATCAATTTGAAAACAACCAAAGTGCAAAGATCTAGAAAGATGGTATGGATTGCTACTACGCAAAATTAGAGGAAAGGCCTAGTGAGTTTAAGGACCTAGTGCATGTTGAATATATTGGTGATCGATACTTTGACGATGAGGGAACAATGTATTTAGTCATGAAAAATCCCTATGTTGAGGACAAATCGGGGATGACAGGCACAAAAGACAAAGTTGATGTAGAGCTAGAATATGAACCTCATAAATTGGACAAGCCAAATGCCAAACTAAGGCGTGTGAAGGACGTGAACCAGTTAGCATGGAAAATACCCAATAGGGCGTATGATAATGGTGAACAAATGCACTATAATAAATGCGATGAACACTACATAAGAGAGTTGTCAAAGCACAAAAGGTTGTATGTTTTCACATACATTGAAGGGGAAGACACTCATATAATCATGCTTGATAAGTATGGGTGTAAGTATTCAGTAGTAGACCAAAGAGAACTTGAGAGATATACATATTTTGGAGGTCCATTCCACATCACCCCTAGTGTATTCAAACCTACAATTTTGGATACATACCAAAGACAAGAAGATTGAGTCCCAAAAGATTGAGAATTGCTAATTCAATGATCCAACAATAGTTTTTAGTGATTAGACCGTTGGGATCCTTGGGTTCTAGGGTTCCAATGACTACCCATAGGGGTATTGAAGCTCCTAGCACAATCTACACAATGAGATATCCGATTACCTTGATAAGAGAGAAATATTTGCACCCTGAGGAGAGAGCCATAGAAAGAACTTCAACTAGAATTCCTAATGGGAGTTATGAGCTAGAGACACCCTAGTAGGAGAGCCAAGAGTTGTGAAGATGGTTTTAGAAACACAACGAATGAGACCATCTCAGGTAGCTAAATGTGTTTCTAAAAAGTATATGGATCAGAAGATCCATGTGCTCATGTCTCACTCTTCAAAAATGTTTTGAGAGCTGAATAGATTGCGGATTTCCACACATAGTATGAAGGATCTGGACTAACTTTGGAAGAAATAGCCTTGATGTGGTTCCAACCTTTGAACATAGGACATTTTCCAACCATATCAAATTTTGCGCTCACAAATTCGGTGAGGAATTCTCTAAAATGGGAATCAAGCATAATACCTTGTCCCAAATCTATGCTTTTAAGCAAAAAGAGGATGAGAAAGTGAAGGAAGCTTTGCTTCGCTGCAAACAATATATAGAGAGGTGTCCTGTGAAGAAAATACCACAAAATGAGAGTCTTTCAACATGAGCAAACTCGCAAGAAAAAATTAACAGAGTTTCCTTTGTACGAGGAGAGAAATGTCAACCCAAAATATTTATAAAAATGACCAAAAACTAGGCAAGAAGGTAAGAAGTGCATAAACCAAGTCAAAACTGACCAAATAGATAGCAAAATTGGCTTCAAACGCACATCTCTCTCTCTCAATACATAGCCTATGGTGATGCCTCATAAAAGGGATCTCAAGTTACATGTATCATCCAAGGTATCTCAACATTCAAGAATACATAGATCAAAGAAAATCTCATCAACGACCCTCCAAAAGGCTAAGTGGACACAACTATAGCATAGTCTAAGAGAGGGCTATCTTACAGACCAAGTCTCAAAACTAGTCAATCAATTATCAAAAAATCAAGCCCAAAATTGGCTCCACAATTGTGTCTAGTAGGCAGTGTTCACAAGTCAAATGTACATGAGTAAATCATGCACAAAAAAGTGCCAAATAAATTGATGCAAGTAGTAGACCAACTTTTTGTGGGGATACCTACTCCAAAAAGAGCTCACTAGCACTCCAAGTGCTCACAAAAAGCGCATCTATCAACGCATACAATCTCCCACGATAAAACTACTATTGAAATCACTACCAAAAGTGCCTATGAAAGGCTTTATAGTTGTGTCCAGTAAGAAACATGTAACATGTTCTTGGAACTCTCCAACTAGGCCATCTGCATGAGAATTGGAGACCAAAATCTGAAAGAATTTACCACAGATATCATACACCAATTCCAAATGTATATTTCATATCGTAACCTCTCTAAAAAAATTGCAAAGAATCTATAAACACCTGTGCCCAAAAACAATGTATTTGTAAGCCATGTGCCCCGAGTGTGCCCCTTGTAATCTTGTGAGCTTGTGGGAAACTTGTATGTTGATGTATAATTGAAGCCAATGACAAGTCTTTGTTGTCAGCTGAACAAAGGTGCCACCTCTTGGAAAAAAACACTCACCAAAATCATAAGACTAGGAGCCAAGGAAGAACGTTGAAGCCAAAATCCAATGCACTCACCAAATGAGTGCCAAAAGAGCCAAAGGAGATGCCAGGGATGCTAAAAGGTGGGCTTGTTGATACTGAGAGCCAAGAGCCAATGCCTCTCTCTCTCTCTCTCTCTCTCTCTCTCTCTCTCTCTCTCTCTCTCTCTCTCTCTCTCTCTCTCTCTCTCTCTCTCTCATGAACTGAACCTCTCACACTAGTCTAATGCCAAGGTAGGGTAAGCCAATGTGATGTTTGATGTTGAATTGTGAAGTCAAACATGAATGCCTATGTATGTTTGTATGTGTGCACATCAAAAGCACACAATCTCCACTTCTCTTTCTTCGATCCTCGAGAAGAAGAATTGAATCTCTCTCTAATTCCTATGCATATTCGATCGTGTGTGAAATATTCGGTCGTGAGTGTATGTACATGCCCTCTTTTTACATGTTGGGTATGTGTGTGTGTGTGTGTGTGTGTGTGTGTGTGTGTGTGTGTGTGTGTGTGTGTGTGTGTGTGTGTGTGTGTGTGTGTGTGTGTGTGTGTGTGTGTGTGTGTGTGTGTGTGTGTGTGTGTGTAAGTATTGATTTTCCAACAATCGATTGAATCATACAATGGAAACCGCTAAAGAATATATAAAACACTAAATTAATATAAAATATAGCTATAAAAGCATTGCAGAAAAAGATATTTTAGAAGAAGTACAATTTATTCCCATAATCGTACAAAAGAGTTACGCATGTTATTATTAGAAAGACAACCAATGTAACCCAATGTAAATCATCTGATGGTACATCTGTAGTCTGAGGAAGGAACCTCTTACTTGTCACCATCCAAGAAACACAACAAGTAGTAGTACTCTTATTAGCATTGTCTTGGGAAGACAGGTGTCAACAACCCCTTCCCCTTGTTATCAGTGTCAAAGATTAGTACTAAAATAGCATCATGTAAACAATATATAAATTTAAACAATTTGAGTTGGTAATAGGTACTCCCTATTTAGTCATATCCCTAAAAAATATGTTATGCACAATAGTTACCCTGCTTGAGAAAGCTTTTTTGAAGAAGATTTGATAGCACTTTGTTCATATTTTGACCATGTGTTCAAAAGTCAAGTTGTCTCTACCAAGACCACCACATAAGATTTCAAGCAATCTATCAAAGAATAAACCTCATACAATCACTAAAAAGAAGATATACTTATCTCCCTTAAGATGGCAATATACTATGCAAAAGAGATAAAGAAAATCTCATTTTATTATTGAAGCAAAAACGATTTATCATGTATAACTATCCATTTCTCAGCATAAACGATTGAGTCTGCTTATGTTGCATATCCAACAAGGTGGCTTAGACTTCCATTACTCTACCAAGGACTTCCATTGAAAAATAATTTATACCAAAGTAATGTAAGTGTCGGAAAAATCAAAGTATGATCACAAAAAGCACAGGCCATAAGCCTTTTGGGTCCATATTAAGCAAATCAAAATTACTTCCTTCATATGATATATATCTCCTATCATCACCTATGGTTAACACTTTACATAACATAAGAGGAATAAAACTATGTTTTATAGATTATGGCCAAGATTGTGCTCAACCAATTACACCATTATGCAGCATCGTATTATATATCTATTGCTGCTCCAAAGTATATTTACCTACTCATAAAAGAGTGTCCATGTGTGTCACTAGAACAATGATAATACTTTGAGAGCAGACTACATGTGTGTCACCACTCATGATGGCCAATTAGATCTTAGCTCATATGCATACCAGCATAAAGAGAAGATGTGGGATCAAGGGGAATCTACAAACACTTTCAACTCAAGATACTTTCTCAAGGATGTATGTTGTTGGTAAAATGTGTCTAAATCCATTAGGGGTTTTTAGATCATTATTTGTATCATCTCCAACTCCTAGAGAGGATACAAACTCAAGACCACAACTATTATAATAGGATATACTAGAAGGGGCCACAAGGATCTCCAACTGTTGATCCAACAGGACTTCCCAGACATGTCTGCTAATTGCAACAAACATCCAATGTGCACAAGTTGGGGAAGTAATAGGCATCTCAAGGAGGTAGTGAGCACCGATGGAAATCCTCCGAGGTAACAAAAACATTTATGACGCATGTTAGTTAATGAATACATTATGCATCAATGTATAGATAAAGGTTAGTACAAGGTGATCTTCAATTTGACTCGCTTATACTAGCATGCTCAAGCCTACAAAGAGGAAGATTGTGGTGCTACCTTAGGGATAGTGTGGAATGTTCATTGCACATACAGAGGTAACATCAATCAAATGTGATGCATGTGCCCATAGCCCAATCACAGAGATTAGTAATTGTCATGGAATTTAACGGTAATATTGTTGTAAGTCAAACTTTTCATTCACTAAAGAAACACCTGCCCAATTTTGAGGGAAAGTGAAAGTTGTTTCATGTATGACAATTTCCTAGAAAAAGTATTAGGATGGTAACATAGTCGAGGTTACAGATTGGTAACTATGCATACAAGCAGATGTCTTATGACCAATACAAAGAGTGGGGGAGACTCGCTGATGCATGTATGCCACTCTGGAGAAGGGAGACCAAGATGGGTGAACCACACATTGAAGTAGTGTACATGAGTGATTCCTTTATTATGTATAAAGGAGAATTACCTCAGTGAGTTACTTAGTGTAGGGTGGGGATGCCTAGTGGCAATTTCCCCAACATGCATAGCCATGCTTTGAGTACTCTATGTGAACAACTCAAAGAATGGATGGTCCCAAGGGGTGCAAGGAGGGCCACAACCAACTATCCCTACTAATGTACATGTTGTGAAGGCCTCCAATTCCCATAGCAAATTTTTCAACATGGTATGTAGTTTGTAAAAAAGTTTAAACAACATTACTTCTATCTAAAAGAAAAGTGTAAACAATTGTTTACGTCTAAGTATGATTTACCTCAGTACCTTCATCTATTCCTTCAAGAGTTTTCTTTGTAAGGTCAATGCTAGAACAATCATCTCCACCTATTGGAATCAATGGTCTGCATGGGCGGAAATCTCTTTCGAGCACACTTCCATAAAAGGAAGCACAAGATTTGATTTCCACCACGGTGCTTAACACTGTTTGCACCATATTTTTCTCATTTTTTGCGGGCAGATAGGAGAGTCTTTCCCAGAGACTTTGGTCTTCAAAATTGATTTCAAATTGTTCCGGTGCCTCCTTTCCACTTGGATCCTTCATGCATGCGCATAGATAGAGAGCACCAAGAGCAACTCATCCTCTTTGAGTCCAACCATAATTGCAATGTCTTTGAGGAAAAGAAATTTATGAACCTCCACCACTACATGCAAAGTGAAGTCACAGACTTCCTCCAACGCTTCCTCTCCCTCTATCATCTGATCTTTCTCCTCAATGGAGTTGGGCTCTTGTAAAAGAGAAAATGCCATTAATACTTTCATTTTCTCATTAACCTCTTTGACATCTTCATTTTCCTCCTCCTCCACAATTGTTATAGGGTCCTTTTTGTGTGCCTTTTCTTTTTATTTTCCCTTGTCAAGCCCAAGGAAAGCCAGAACCATGTCCCAAGTTATGAATTGGGTACCTTTACACCCCATCTCCAAGTCTATGAGATCATCCTCCTAGTCTATCTTGTAGTCCCGTTTGGTGAGCCCTTCAACAAACCAAAGATGCTTGAGAAAATCCACTAGCAACCACACCATCTCGAACCCTCAAACACAATTACATATTTTCTCAAACCAAAGATGCTTGAGAAAATCCACTAGCAACCACACCATGTCGGACCCTCAAACACAATTACATATTTGGCCATGTGTTCCTCCATGTAGTCGAGAAATATTTGAAAGACCTATGCATGCAAGTTGGTTGTGACTTGCATGTCAATAGAGCCCCCAAACATACTAACTGGGTCATGTGCTCAATCTATAGGAGTGCATCACATGAATTTGCTATGGGTTCATGTGTGAGGATGATGCCAAGAGAGCTTAGAGCTAGAGGTTTGTGAATACCAATTTCACTCTAATTACACAAGTGTTAATGGGAAGCCATTCATTGCAGCCTCCCTTTTGCAAATCCACATTGTTGTAAAAGAGAAAATGCCATTAATACTTTCATTTTCTCATTAACCTCTTTGACATCTTCATTTTCCTCCTCCTCCACAATTGTTATAGGGTCCTTTTTGTGTGCCTTTTCTTTTTATTTTCCCTTGTCAAGCCCAAGGAAAGCCCCCCATACCCCCATCGTTTGCTTCAACCTGCTATAGGGTAAAACCATTGACAAGCTTGCAATATCCTATTTGAATACCAATTTCACTCTAATTACACAAGTGTTAATGGGAAGCCATTCATTGCAGCCTCCCTTTTGCAAATCCACATTGTTGGTTTCCTATGGATACCCTACAATCAAAAGATATACACAAACACGTGAAGAGGCATAAACCATGTTACGATTGCTTTGTGTAACCAATAGGTCTACTTCATGACTCCATGCACATCCACTTCCATTTTCCTTTTAGTTGTTGCTATCAATGCATTCTCAGGTGTAGGCCATTTCAAACTCACCAAGCTTGGTGAGGGAATGGGAGATAGAAAGCCTTACCCATTTTGCTTAGGCATGACATAAGGATGGCTATTGAAAAATGTCTCATAAGGCAAGCTCAAAGGATAGAAATAACAATCTGCTAAGTTCTGATGGCTTCAAAGGTGCCTACGAAGGATTCTATCGGCTCTCACTTAAAAAATCAGATGAAAAAATATATGCAAAAATGAACAAATAACATCTACCATGCACACATTTTAAGAAACCTATGAGGTGAATGCAAAAAAGAGAAAATCTTAAGTATTAAAAGAAAAGGAGACATACAAATTTCAAGAAAGTTGGGTTGAGCTAATGTTGTCCCTAGTTTCAATTAAGAAGCTATATATACATGTGTTGCACCATTGCTAGCCACCATTGCTAGCCACTTACCGTCTTGAGCTTACTTGAACAACATGATTCTCCCCTTCGATTGGTGTGCTCAAGAAGCTATGTGTCTCTTTGAGACCTTGTATGCACCTCTTAAACTAAATTGCATTGTCACCCACATTAAGCATTTAAGGTTGACAAAAACCCAATGACCACTATCATCTTGCATATTGCTACAAGATATTGAATCAATAACACTCTTACTTCATTGAGCACCTAGGGACACCGTGGAAGGAAGTAGCACCACCTGCACAAATAATTAATGATCATTCCATGCACACTCTTATTCTTAGTTGCAAAAGGAGAAATTTGGAATGTCAATAAAGACTGTCTATGTCATTGTTATGAACCTCCACCTACAAGTTTGATCATTAGCAATATGGTAAGCATAGCTATGAGCAGATCGGAATATGGTGTTTCTTACCTAACAAAGCAGAAGCTTAATGATCTTACCAAACAATCCTCCAATGCATAAGAAGACACTAAATCTTCAAAAAGAAGTTGTGTTTTGAGGGGATACCATTTAAGAGCTAAATGGGGAAGAAGGAGCGGAGAAGCTATTGAGAAAAGTAAACCAACTCAAGAGAAAAGTTCTAAGATTAAACTATGATTCAGATCTATGGCTTTAGGGAGAGATGTGAAGTGAGATTCATAGAGCAATGGAGAGCTTCAAAAGGTGGTGTCAACCATTGAGGAGAATGAAGCAAGCTTGAGGAGGGAAAGGAGGTTTTAAACCTCTATTGCAAGAGCCTTTTGGGAGAGAAAAGTGGCATTGAAGAAGGAGATGCAACTTGCAAGGTGGAGTAGAGAAAGAATAGAGATGGTACATTAGAGAATGTGAAGTGAGATTCATAGAGCAATGGAGAGCTTCAAAAGGTGGTGTCAACCATTGAGGAGAATGAAGCAAGCTTGAGGAGGGAATGGAGGTTTCAAACCTCTATTGCAAGAGCCTTCTGGGAGAGAAAAGTGGCATTGAAGAAGGAGATGCAACTTGCAAGGTGGAGTAGAGAAAGAATAGAGATGGTACATTAGAGAGAGTAGGGAGGGAATAACCATCACATTTTTGGAGCGATCCCCTTTTCGAAGAGAGGCCAGGACAAATCAGTAGCCACAAAAGAGAAAAGTTTTGTTATTATCGCAACTTCTCAGAAAAAGGTTCAACTTTTTTATTTTATAAGAGATTTTCTCATTATATGACTAAATATTTATTTTCCACCTCCTCTAAGCTTGCAAGTTTGAACACTCACTTTTAGGCCCTACCATACCCACTATTTTAGTCCACATTGCATCCACCCATTTGCCCAACCCATAATCCCATTTTCAATCCCGTAAAAAAAACAGAAGACGTCTTAGACTTATTTCCCTTTCTAATGTCATTCAATTCATTATTTTGAGCCAAGAGAAAATGAACCTCAAATCTAGAACATACCCCATCATGCTTCATTTGAGAGAAACAAGAGAAAACACCGAGCTCACTCATGTCAATTTAAACAAGCATATGAGTGAGAGAGAGAGAGAGAGAGAGAGAGAAAGAGAGAGAGATGTTTGATGCCAGTTGTACTCCCTTGGGTGCCCATCTTGGTTGCAAACTGTTTGCAATGGATTCAGATTTAGTGAAAGAGGGTGCTCACACAAGGTTGGAGTTTGTTACTATTCGTTTTGAGGACAATGACTCTTGGTTTGGTTAGGGTGGTGCTACTTACTATATTCATAAGGATGATGCATTATCCATCACCACTCAAAAGTGGATTTCATACTTCCAAAATGAGTTAGCGGAGAAGCATAAGTGCTTAATCAATGGATAACATACAACCTTGAATTCTAGCATTTCTAGTATATAAATAGAAATAAAGAGAGAGCTTATTGCTCCTCATATAACTACCTTACATGGAGTTGCTAAGAGAAAGCATGTAGTATGTTACAACACACTAAAGTTTCAAATGGTTTTTGGGCTGAGGCTATAAAAATCACATTTCATGTGATTAACTTATCACCAAGACTCCACTCGATGGTGGTATTCTAGAAGAAGCTTGGAGCGAACATACGTATACCCTTATATGATCCACCAATAATTTTTGGTGGAGAATCCTTTATGCATGTGCCAAGTGTTGGGTTTCCAAGCCCATGGGAACATCTTCCACAGCATGCAGTTAAGGGAAGCAGTTTGCATGGCACAACTTTTATTATATATATGTAAGGCTTCTTTTGAATTGATACAAGCAAAAAAACAATTAGAATAGCGTGCTCTTTTTGTTCCTTGGTATCGGATTCTCTCTGCTCTCTCTCTCTCTCTCATCTCTTCTGCACCTTCTCTCTCTCGCCATGGCCTGCCCATGGTGGCACCCACCATAGCCTCGCCACCTAACATCTGGTATCAGAGCCTCCTCAAGGGCCGTGCTCGAAGCGCTGCGTGGGAAAGGTCGCCTATGAAGGGGAAGGACAAGAGCACGACCGGCACGGATTCGCTCATATCTACCCGCAAGCAGTTCGCCTTGGGATGCTGTTGAAGTTTCAAACAAATCATCCTCTGCTACATCGCCCTCTACAGCGTGCTGTAAGCAGATACCATAAAAGCTGTTGCTACAAAATTTGAAGGGGAAGGACAGGAGCACGACCTGCACGGATTCGCTCATATCGACCCGCAAGCAGTTCGCCTTGGGATGCTGTTGAAGTTTCAACACATCATCCTCTGCTACATCGGCCTCTACAACGTGCTGTAAGCAGATTTCACCATCGACGCTGCTGTTACAGAATTTGACATTCTGGTTTTTCTTAATTTCACATTGTTTCTTCAATTGTCCACCTTATTTGACCCTTTGGCTTTAATCAAGTGCATATTCACACCAAAGGCTTCAAAATCTATAGCCAACAGGCGAGCATCTCAAAAGGGCTTCGAGCTACAATATAAAGCCTCTCAAAACACTGCAAGGCAAAGCATCTCGAAATGTTGTTCGCAGACAACAAGGCACATCATCTAAAGATTCTTAGGAGTACCACCTCGAAAATGCTACCAATCACCAACAGCGATGCAAAGGACGACTTGAGGATCCCAAACATCTTGCAAGACATCAGAGATTGGCAAAAACAGCATGCCATATATGGGTTGAAGATTGTTCGCAAAATTTATCGATTTATATATGAGTTGTTTCCGAGGCACATGAAAGAGAGGAGATTTTTGGAGCCATGTTGTTATGAAGCATCAGCTATCATGTACGAAGATCTGCTTCAAGAACGTAGTATACGACTTCAAATTCAAAGCTCATGCAGACAGAAAGTAAGTGAAGACTCATGCAACGGTTTGATTGGAGTACTCAATATATTAAAACATTTTCAAAAGTTTTATTACCCTGTTCTATGTCATATTTTCTTAGTTGTTAGTCAATTTTATCAACTATCAGTTATATTTTATCAAAAGATTTGTTTTTAGCCTATCAAATTATCAATCACAACCATGTCAAAATTTGTACGAGATATAGACATTGCCATCCATAAATGGCCTCCCAATTTTTTGTCAGTTCTCAACCTGTTTTTACCACTTCTCATGAGGTTATTGGGTACACCTAAAGCCAAGGTTTGAGAGTGAACCAAAAACTCAAAAAACACACACACACACACATGTTGGTAGCTACTTTGGCCTACACCCTATTTGTTCAAGCGTGGTTTTACTATCATAGCACCAGGTTATCGATACACCAGAAATCTTTGGTTGTGAGAGAACCTAAAACTCACGGTTGACGAGTACACCACAAACTCGAGATATCATGAGAGGGTCTATCTAGTTCAAGCTTGAGGGGGGGATTGTTGGGTTTCCAAGCCCATGGGAACATCTTCCCCGGCATGCAGTTAAGAGAAGCAATTTGCGTGGCACAGTTAAGAGAAGCAGTTTGCGTGGCACATCTTCTGTTATATATATGTAAGGCTTCTTTTGAATTTATACAAGCATTAAAAAATTAGAATAGCATGCTCTTTTTGTTCCTTGGTATCGGATTCTCTCTGCTCTCTCTCTCTCTCTCTCTCTCTCTCTCTCTCTCGCTTGTTCGTCTCTTATGCACCTTCTCTCTCTCGCCATGGCCTGCGCAAGGTGGCACCCACCATAACCTCACCACCTAACACCAAGGGAGCTTTAAAAATTTGGAGAGCTTCAACCAAAGTCACAAATGTGTTAGCTTCTTGGCTATAGAGAAGAAGATGAAATAAGATATTGTTTGTGGAATCCTTCATTACATAAGCTTCTCCGAAGCAATGACCTTACGTAAAGGGAAGGGGATACGTTGGAAAGGGGGAAGGATCTTAATGTACTTCCCATCCATTGGTAAGTACTTTATTTTACTTCCCTTTCCTAGAGAAGGACAATTTTTAAACAAGCCCTACTGTTTGTGGAATCCTTCATTACATAAGCTTCTCCGAAGCAATGACCTTACGTAAAGGGAAGGGGATACGTTGGAAAGGGGGAAGGATCTTAATGTACTTCCCATCCATTGGTAAGTACTTTATTATACTTCCCTTTCCTAGAGAAGGGCAATTTTTAAACAAGCCCTCCTAATGACAAACTCAAGAAAATTTTGACAAGATGGGTGTATAATCTTATCATCGCATAGAGCTTGGCAATGTGATTACAAGATTCACATTTTCTGTTCCAAAGAAAAGGCCAATAGCCTCAAACATCACTGAATTCATCCAAGTGGTATGAAAAGGAAGAGCTTTGTCCGGAGAGTCTTCTACAACAGTTGAGTAGTCCCCCTTTGTTCGGGAGAAGAGATGTGACTCTTTACCAAGTCTCTAGTTAAGGTATAAGTACATGTATGCATGTATGTTGGTCTTATATGTAAATAAGGATATGTAAATGTCCAAGCATGTATTTTGACATAGAGAGGTACTTTCAGAAACCCAAATCTAAAAGCAGCAGCAGGGAAGCTTTCCTCGAGCCCCTCTCTTCTTTAGCAACTTCACCATGTTTCAGCAAAACACACAATAGCAGTAACTTCTCCAGCATGCAAGCGCAGAGAAACAGTTCACATCCGGCAGATTTGCGTTCGTTTGATGTGGCCTACTAACCATGCCTAAGAACAGTTTTGTATATTAAGATCCTCAACTACCTGTACTGGAGTGGTGGCTGGACCACCTTCTCCTCAGCGATATGCAACTTGCAATCATCCTTCTTCCTTGAACCGGTCTTGTGATCTTTCATTTCTAATTTCTAATTTTTCACAGCTGGATTTGTTCAACATATTGTAGGCCAAGCAAACTTTGAACCAAGGTTAGTCCATCAATATGCCACAACCAAAACAAAACTTCATTAGAGAACAATTGGGCATGACACAAGTTCTTCAAGCTTCCACTTGACATCTTCTGAGTGACTACAAAACTAGTTACAAGATGGTACAATATACATCTTTCGAGGAGTACAAAAGGCCCTGGCTCAAGGGCCTACTTGTAGCAGTACAATATAAATCTTTGATATAGGAGTACAGAAGATAATGGTGAAAGAAAGAGCTTGGAACATACTTGATACTGAATCCCCTGTATAGAATTGCCATGATTCCTTGGAGACCAGACCTCAAGGGACCCTTGCTGCCCAAGGTATCATGTTACAACCAAAAGTACAGGCTGGCACTGCCTTCTCAGGCAAAGAATAACAACAATGATGTACATATCGCACAATTTGTGACCATGCGCACTTGAAATATACCTTCATAACATCAGAATAGTCTAAACTTGAAAGCCTATGCTAGCATTCACAGCTCACGTCTATCTCGCATTCCTTCAGTGTTTTGTAACTGGTCCCATAGCAGCCACAAGGAAGTGTCCATGAGATTTAAGCATTGGTCAAGATAGAGTACCACAGTCATAGTAAGTATGATCAAGGAACCTGTCAACCTTGACTAGCCTTGGTAGTAACTTGTTGCGAACAGAGCAGACAATCTCAGAATCTAGTTGCAAGAGGGCACCTGTCACATAAGACCGTACAGCCATGGGAAGCATTCTTGGCCAGCGCTCTTCTGTGTAGGACTTCAGAGCAAGCTCAATTCTTTCCATTTCTTGTGATTGAGATTTCAGGGGCTGGTCAGAGACTCTTGTAGAAGATAATGCCTTAGAGAGTGCCCGACCGAGAATCACAGCATCCTCCAAGGCACAACAGCCCCCCTGCCCTAGGTTTGGCGTCATTGGGTGCATCGCATCACCTGCTAGGGTCACTCCACCCTTGTAAAAATGAGGCCCTCCTGCTGGCAACATCCACCGATCTGCTAACCCTCTCCTGCTAAATGTCTCCAGTGGAGACCTGTTAACGGCATCAATAATGATGGAGGGCCAACCTCTAACAAGCTTCAATGCCTCTTCACGCACAAGCTCCACATCTGTGATTCTTTCACCTATCATTAATCAAAGCCACAGATCTTATGAATTGCAGAGTGTCACAACTTTAGCGCAACTTCTACAACTGTGTGAATTCTCTTGCCAAGAACCAAACAAGCGAAAGTGGCTATGATGCTCTAAGACCATAACAAATTTGGCTTAAAACTTAGTCCTCCACATATTGGCACCTCATCAGAACCAGAACAAATTTGAGTTAAGACTCAATGAGCCACATATCCACATCCATCACAACGTTAAATTACACTAAAGAGCAGTCACAAAATCACCACATTAAAGGCATCCAGGAAGAGCAGGCGAAATGTTAATTTAGAAGGACTCACAAAATACAATTCTCCCAAAAACCAATCAACAGAGAAGAGTGACCATGGGTTTTGCGATATACCTGAAGAATTGAACACCACGAACCAGTATGCGCTATTTGCATCCATGGGAACAATCCCTGCTCGCACACCCCGCCCAAGTATCTGTTTAGCTGTAGGGCTCAGGTTATGTCCATCAGGGTATACAGCTAAGCCTCGTGTAGCAGTGTATCCAGCATAGCGAGGCTCTCCCATATTCATCCATTTGGCAACAACAGACCCAGCACCATCGCAGCCAATACACACCTGAAACATCAGCATCTTATTGAAAAACCCCAATTAAATCCATTATGTGTATGATAGCGCTGCCTGTTGATACTAAGAATTACAATAGGGAAAGCCTTGTTGACTTAATGCCAGCACACTACCAGCTAAACCCTATATCATGGCAAAGAAGAGTCACATATCCCAAAAAATCGACTCTTTGAAGTAAGTTCGAAACCTTGGTCTGTATTGCTTGTCCACTTTTACATCGAACCTCCGTGTAGCCTCCAGCAAGTTTCTTGATGCCAGTCACTTGAGAGTCATAAAACACTGTCCCATCTGGTAAAGGCTCTCTCAAAGTTTCAATCAATGCTTTCCTTTCAACTCCACGTAGCTCAATGTCCCTATCTTTAGCGATACAAAATACGGTGAACAAAAAATCTAGCTTTAAGTGAGGCAACAAAAATATTACAAGCCTACCTCGATCCTTCATCAAATCCTAAGCTTAAAATCAAACTACCGTTTTCTTCAAAGAACTCAATGCTGCATAAAAAAGAGTCATCAAAGAGCAATGGAAACATCTTCAATGCGCTCATTTGGAAGATATTCAGAAACAACACAAAATTGCTGAACCACAAAAATACCCTGAAAGCTTCAAGAACTTATCACGAAGGCTGTCTGCAACCCCAAGAGCTTCAAGTGCCCTCCATGCATTGCTCCATATCCCTATCGAGGATCCAGCAATCCTTAATTGATCTGATTGCTCTAAAAGCATTGGCTTAACTCCCAATCTGTACAAATAAGTTATCACATGAGTAGCATATAATGAAAAACCACCCCTTGGATACAGGGCATTTCAATAAGCCTTTCCATGCCAATGAGAAAAAGCATTACAAAGTCGCCATTATTAGAGAAAGATTAGCACAGCACAGGCTATGTCTGCCTAAAGATCTACATTTCCCATTTTCCCATTAAAAAAAATGCTGTAACATGGGAAACTTTGTACGAGAATACATCACCGTTAGTACCGAAACAGGTCGATTTACAGCATTTCCGTTCCCTGTTTGCTGATTGCTGCTTATTCCGACTCCTATTGTTGATGGCTACCAAGAGCCTGTGAAAGCAATACTTGGGAGGCGGCATTGCATCCATTTTCCAATACTCACTTAGGCAAGGAGGTACCTTGGTGCTGAAACTGAGAGATCTCCAGCTCGCTGCTGCTGTACACGCCCCCCCTTCGCCTTCGCCAGTCCCCCCCCCCCCCCCCCCAATCCTCACTCAGTTGCGCCTCGCCCCACTGCCTGTGGGTGATTTTCGGATCGCCTGTGGTTCGTCGTCGTCATCGTCCTCGCCCGCCCCTTGTCTTCTTCAGCAGCAGACACAAATGGCGGTTCTTGCTTCACCTCAAAGGGACTGTACAGAAGCCACCTCGTCCGACCCCGCGGAGCCGGCCCTTCGACTTGCTCTTTCGCCATAAGAGCAAGCAAGCTTGATGGCCGACGTGGAACGGCTTCAAGCCACCTCAGTCATTTGCAAGATTGTTGGCACTCGGCCCAGTAGAGACGAGGTTAGGGACACGCCTCTCTAGCTTCGACATCAGCAGACGGTGGGACCCCTTCAGCTACACTTTCACCCGCTTTTTGGGCGACCCCCATGCTGACCTAGAGGCAGCCTATTTTCGAGTGCATGTTCTGTTCCTTGCGGCACGTGGTACAGATGCTCTAGACTCGGCAATGGGCTACTCCTTTCCACTGTGCGGGCGAGACCAGCAGGATTGGACATTGGACTCAGCACTTGGCTGGCTCCAGACTCAGGCCCTTGAGTTCTCCCACCACACAGGGGAGCTCGGGATCACAGATCTGGTGCAGATTTTGTGGCCGTTGGCCAAGTTCAAGGTGACCTTGCCAAATGCTACAAGGCACATTCTTGTTCACTTCTTTGCAACTGCACAACTCTCTGCTTGTTATGTATATACTCGTGAGGATTCTTGGGCCGAGGCTATGGCTCAAAGGACTGCACGTGCTTCTTGGGCATGGGTTAGACACGAGATGCAAACTAGGTTATCTCATGGTCGTTCGAATGCGGACTATTCCCCATCCAAACCGGCCTCGAAGATAGCTCGTCTGGCTGCTGTAGCAGCATCAGTCTTCTCCCATTGATCCCATGAGGATAGTCTCATAAAACAACCAGGGCCTTGGAGGTCCACAGTTTGTGCACCATCGGGCCCGTTTGAGACACGAGTTGCAAAGATGCTTAGTGGGTGGTCCTATTGATATTCTCATGCTGCAGGAGCACCACCTTTGTGAGAGCCATACTCGGTGTTGTGGACAGATTTTGCGTGGACGCAATGAGACATTTTGGTCAACTGCTTTTGGGCCTGGTGGCATCCAGGGAGGGGTATGTATGACCATTGCGGATTCATGGCAACAGGCCATTGTGGGCAGATGCATTGTGATGCCAGGTAGGGCCTAGTGGGTCACCATATAGGTTCAAGGTAGCCTAGTAGGCTTCTTGAACATCTATGCACTCAACCAGGCGAGTGTACAGGCTGAGTTGTGGTCTCTCTTTGTGGAGGCCTTGCTTCATGCAGAGCAATGGTGCATTGCGGGGGACTTCAACATGTTGGAGGACCCCTCAAACCTGATTGGGGGCAGTCATGTTACTATTCATGGGACAGAGCTAGCTGCCTGGGAACGCATATGTATGACTTTGAGGATTACAGATGTATGGCAGCATGCAGGCTTTATACGGCCCTCAGACAGCCTCTCTTCTCTCGGTCGGACCGTCGAGTCGAAAGCGTGAATCTACCTGGGATAGATCGCTTCTATGCTAGTGACTACATTTGTGACATGAGTGGCTCAGTTGGCATACTTACAGGGACCACCTTTTCAGATCATGCACCAATGATTCTCACAGTGGCAGACAGACAGAGGACTGGCAGTGTCATGCTTCGCATCCCACTGAGGATTTTGTTGGATACAAAGCTTAGAGAGCAGGTTGTGGCACTGTGGACAGAGAGCATGGCCATGCAAGGGGATGTCACAAGACGGGCACCACGTGCCAATAGAAAAGAACAAACTGAACAGACTTTTAGAACTTCAATAACAACCGAACTAAGAGAGAGAGAGAGAGAGAGAGAGAGAGAGAGCACGACACGAGACGAGGAGTGGCGAAGTTCTACCCCAAGAGAGCACTGGCCCCAAACGATGGCACCCCTTTCGGTATTTCTTTATTATTACTGATTCGCAAAGTACTACAGCCGAGGAGCACCTTCTCTGCAATCTGCGCACTGAAGAGTGCCAGAGAGGGTCCCCCAAGGCTCATATTTAAAGGCCCAAAGCCTAAAAGCATCAAATATGAAAAGCTGACCCCAAAAAAACACTTTCCTAAAATTTCGGGATTTTTCTAAAAATCGGCCGTGAATTCCAAAACGTCCGCACGTGCCACGTCATCATATTTAGCTAAGCAAAGTCTTTCAAGTGTATTCTGCTTTATTTTTAATTCCTTTGTGTCACTTGGGCCCCATCAGACGGATCACGTAAGTTGGTGGGAACTCTTCTTTAAAAATAGGCCACTCGTCAAGACTTTGTAAGTCTGTAAAACTTCTTCTTCTGCTGCTTCTTCTTAGGGTTTGGCCCCTTGGCCGGCATCTGAAGGTTGGCTCCGTTCTTCAGTGGCTTGACACATCAGCAGTTTGTGACAGGGGACCCTGCTACTATAGCGGCCAATGGCCTTAGTGGGCTTAGCTTTTTCTTCCTCTAGGAGTCTGAAGCTCGCTTGGCTGCGACCAGAGAGGAGGAGAAGCGGCTCGGATGGGGCATTGCGTCCTTACAGCGCATGCAAGAGCATCACCCAGATAGCCCTTGGATAGAGCAGCAGGCTCGGCAGGAGTTGATCACCATAGAGGAGCGCCGCCACGAGTTTTCTTTTCATCGAAAGGCATCCCAATGGACACACGTTGGTGGCAGAATTACTAGGGAGTCTTTGAGATGGTGGGTCCTCGCCATGCACATACTAGTGTTAGTCAATTGAGGAGGCCCGATGGGTTAGTTGCGTCAAAGCCAGAGGATATGCGTTCAATTTCTATTGACTTCTACCGTGAGCTACTCTCAGCCGAGCCACAATCAAAGCGACGAGAGGCCTATAGAGTTTAGGTGAGGGCACAGATGCCTTGTTTAGTCACTGAGGAGATGCGCCAGAGGCTTGAGAGCCTGATCCTGCCAAAGGAGCTGTAGGAGGCCCTCAGGGCAATTCCTCGGGGTAGCTGCCCAGGGGAAGATGGCTTGACTCCCATATTATTTCTAGAGTACTGAGAGGTGATGGCTAAGCCCATTGTAGTGCGTACCAGCAAATTTTGCATACAGGATAGATGTCTGACAACATGAGTGAGGGATTGATCTATCTTATCCCCAAAGAGGGAGGCAAGATCCGACAGTGGCGACCCATCACCATTCTCAACTCAACCTACAAAATTCTAGCAAAGGCTTTGAGTTTGAGAATTCAGCCGCTTCTGGAGAGCCTATGAGACACAGACTGGTTTTGTCAGGGAACCCGGCATCCTTGACAATATCTTCACCTTTTGGGAGGTGTTTGCACCATAGTTACCCGGAACGCGGAACGGGAACGGCGACGGGCCTCCCTGCGGAACGGGGGAGCGGGAACGGGTCCGAAACGGGAATGGCGCAGAACGGGAGGCTTTAAAAACACCCAAATAATGCAATTTTTAGCGTTATGTGTTTGAATACAAGTAGTACTAGAGTCCTTTGACTCTAATACCCACAAAAAACACGATTTAAAGACCATTCAACCTTATTATGACTTAATTGTGATGTGTGGCGCCACGATCATGGTACATACACAACAGACACGATGCCCATACACAATAACACCTGCAATTATAGATTACAGCTCTCAAATAATTGCAAAAGTAGAAGTCAGAGGTAAGACTGCAAAGTTGAGCCATAACATTGAGCAAAGTACACTTTTCGCTTAATTGTGTCTAATAAGGCTCGCCAAGGCGCTACAAAAAAACCAAAGGTGATATATACCATAGTGAGACTATAAGGGGAGCAAAGTTCACACCACAACACCAAAGACCAAAGGTGGCAAATACCATAAAGATGCTACAAAGAGGACAAGCCGCAATACAAAAAGGTAAGGATAATGGAAGTCCTAAAGTCTCAACTCTCAAGTCTCAAGACTCAAGACTCAAGAGCCACGAGCATGAGAAGCCTCGCAATTCGTAGTAGCCGGCAGTACGTCATGCACATCCTCCCATTCCTCATTATCGAGCTCTAGGCCCGACTCGACCTCAGTCATGGATGAAGTACCTAGTGTCGGTGCCTCTATATCTCCACCTACCTGAGGAGCCTCTTGCTCGATCTCCCACTGTGTGAAAGGATCTATCTGTTTACCTGCACTTTTGCAAAGCATTTTCAAATTTGCACTGACAAAGACAAGATCATTTGCCTCCTCTACTCTAAGCCGATTCCTCTTCTTGGAAGCAATGTGGCTAAAAGTACTCCACAATTGCTCGAAGCATGAGGTGAGAATACGGATCGCCAATCTCTGAAGCTCAGGGCCATCATAGCCATAATCCACCCACCATAGCATTGAGCCTATCTTCCTGCGATCAATCTGAGCATCTAGAGTGCTAAATGAACCCCGCATCTCTCTGTACCGTCTCAACTTATCTCTGACAATGCGTCACTCATCTCTGTCTAGAACCATCTTGTTTAAGATCTCTGTAAATCGGTTCATGACTTCTCTATCTCTCTCTTGCCCTGCAACTTGGAACTCTGGATCCACCATGTACGCTGCCCCGTGTAAAGGAGAGGCATAAGAATCCACCTCGAGCTGCAAAGCGCATGGATCTCCTCATATCGCTCTGCATCCGGCTCAAGCTGTGCAAGCTGCTCGATCTTGCGGACCATTGCCTCATAAACCTTGCCAGAGCAAGGGTCCATGCCATCCACAACTCAAAGCTAATGAACCACCGGTTTACCTGAGCGTCTAGACTCTTGAGCTCCTTCCAGAACCCAAGATCCTCTGCCTTCTCCTTGCATAAAATCCCTGCAGCTGTCTTTGCATAGGGGGAGGTGGTAAACTCATCACTGATGAAGACCTGTCGGACCGCATTTTGACATTCAGACAGCCTGCGCACAAGAAGAAAGTTGAATATGCGAAGCAAGTGTCTGAACACTTTAGAAGCACTTTGCCGCCCGACCTCTTGAGGTACTCGCTCCGAACCAAGTTGTGATTGTTGATGAAAGTAACAATCTTCAGTGCATCAGCAATGACTGGAGCGATCCATTCTAGCTTGTCGATGTCTTTTTGAAGGTTGTTCAGGCAGTGTGCCATGCAAAAGCACACTGCCACATGCGGATAGTGGCCCTCTATAATAGCTGTTGCTCCTTGTTTGATGCCTCCCCATCTGCGACAAAGGCCACCACGTGTTGCTCACCAATCGTTTCTATGGCCATTGTCCACTCTGCAAAGAGGACATCGGCGGACTTGCCACTCTCGGTGGCATCATGAGAGTGCACAAAGTACATCTCTCCACTCGAGTGCGACGAAGCCATGGATAGATCCCTTCCTTGTAACACTCCAGCCATTGCCAATGAGGGAAACACCATGTTTTGCCCAAAGCCATTGAATATTGAGTGTTGCTTGCTCCA
The DNA here is from genome assembly GCF_014529385.1 of Adiantum capillus-veneris. NCBI lineage: Eukaryota > Viridiplantae > Streptophyta > Polypodiopsida > Polypodiales > Pteridaceae > Adiantum > Adiantum capillus-veneris. The sequence continues at coordinate 20,661,899 of NC_140956.1, read as the reverse complement.
TGATCGCCTTCTCTCGATTGAGCAAAGTGGTTCGGAGAGCCTCAGAAGATGGCGGCATATAGCCAGTGCCGTACTCTCCTATCCGCTGCACCATAACTTTTCAATACTCCGACCTATTTCGATCGCACATAAAAGAGGTTAGTATGATAATTGACTATTCACAGTTTAAACTTTAGAGATCATAGTGGCGGAAATGACGATAATGGAAGAAATGAGAGAGAAAATCGATAAAGCATACCTCGCCGCAACAAATGAAATATGGTCGTGATAGAAGAATCGGGCCACGACAGCATCCACCTCTTCCTTCTTCTTTGGGTCCCAAGAGGTGGCAACGGTCCTTAAGCGACGAATCGGACCCGACGAAGATCCACCCGCACCGGTACCGGGTAGAGAAGAAGAAGGGAAAATGAGGGTCTTTGGGTCGATACCTTTGCGTGCGGGCTTGGCTTTATGGTTGAATTGCAGTTTGCCGATCCTTTTTCTTAAGCTCCTTCCTCTTCTCGATGGTTACGTTGGTGCAAAATCTCACCTCATGTCCTGACACTGGAAGAAAGTGTGCCCTCACTTTGTCATGCACCCCTTTCCGCGTGTAAGAGCATAGCACACGAGAATCTCCCGCCACCGACAAGGTGCCCTCCGAGGTCACTTCATCCCACCACGACCATTCCTTCACCTTTTGAGTGTTGCCCGCATGAACGGAGGGGGTTGTACGAGAAGAAGAGTGTCACAAAGTCATGACGTGGTTGCCCCAGATGTCACGTGACACATCCAACCCTACGTGTCCGTGGACAAGCTATAGCACGACAAGGGTTCAGTCAGTCCAGTCAGTCTAGATTAGAACACTAGTCAGTCCAGTCAGTCTAGATTAGAAGTGTTCTGGCACTTTTGTGAGTCTGTTCGCAGACCGTGCATGCCCAAGCACTTAGTGTAGATGCATATCCTCTGGTCGCACACGACATGATCATAAGCATTCTCATCAGAATCCATCAGAATTCTTCAAGAGAATGTTCCAGTGCATTTAACCTATTTTTCCTATTTTTCACTTATTATTTTTAAGTGACTTTTGTTGGAAAGTAGGTAGGGCAAATTGAGTAAGTTTGTATATAAGTAAACCTAAGCTAGCACTAATTGGCAGAAGAGGCAGCAGGAGCACCATTGCTCAACAGGCAACTTCTCAGCAAGAACCCCCTAGGTGGCGTTTTCTCCTCCAAGCAAGACCCTCTAGCCCTAGCGTTTTCATCAGCCATAGCCTCTCAAACCTAGCATTTTCCATCACAGCACCATCGCCATAGCCTCTCAGCCCTGGCGTTTCCAGAACCCCAAGTCGCCCCCCATTTGCATGGCGTTTTTCTGCAGATAAAGAACCAGCATTTCAGCCTTGACAAGCCTCAGAACCGGCAGATTTCAGCCTGCAAGAGCAACCCACATCAGCGTTTTTGATCCCAGCAGATTTCAGCCAATTGCGTTTTTGGACAGCAAGACAAAAGCAGCAGATTTCAGCCAATTGCGTTTTTGGACAGCAAGACAAAGGCATCAATTTTCAGCCCTTAGATCGGTATCGCCATCCCCGTCGTCGTCATCTATCTATCCTAGATTTGCATTAGTCACATGCATCCACTTTGTACCAGTTTGTGCAATCAATAGTAGACCACTCTCGCCGATGAGAGCGGGGCCTTCGGAGGAGGGTTTTACAACGTCTCTAGTGTCGTATTCTCTTCTCTCTCTATCTCTCAATCTCATACACTGGCACGCACAGTGTCCATTCACTTTGTTTGTGATCATTGCACTCTCTCATTAAGAACGGAAGGCTCTCCCTTCCATAAGAACAAAAGGAACCTTGAGCACAGTTCGGAGCACTCATCTTGAGCAAAGTTCAAACATTCATTCCGCTGCACCTTACATTGGTATCAGAGCTTTGGCAGTGTTCTATATCACTCAAGGAAAGAACCACAAGAATCACAAGAATTTTTTTTGCTTGTTGCGGTCGCACGAACCCAAGTTCACTTGGGCGTGTCGATTTCTAATAGTGTTTTTGAAGAGTGACAGGAATCCCAAGAAAGAAGGGCTTGTCCAGCCTCCCCATGTGCCTCTTTTCACTCATTGAGAGCGGACCGTGCACTTAGCGGCCGGCCAATCGACGTGAGGTGGGAAAAAGGAACCTTGGTGTGAGCACAAGGCCGCCAAGGGGTGTGCCCGCGGAAAAGAGCAAAACTCGGGTGAAGAGAAGATCCTTCTCAAACACAGATTGCAAGCGAAAGAAGAACCTCAAGAACCTCAAGAAACTCAAGACCCTCAAGAACCCAAGAACCCAAGACCCTCAAGAACCCAAGTTCCTCGTGAACTTAAGAACCAAAGATCATAGTGCATGGTCATCACCCGAAGCGGAATGGATACTTCGCATACAGGTGATGAGCATGAGAGAGGCGACAAGAATTTTTCCCACCAGGAGGTTTTTCTGACCCTCCCCCTTCTCCATCTACGCAACGAGTTGTACCAAATCCTACGGAGGCGATGGTCAAGTCGATGTTGGACATGATGGCACGACAAGAAGCGACTCGCATGGACAGGGAACGCGAGCGCGATGAACGAAAAGAAAGAAAAGTAATACAACAAGAAGCGACTCGCATTACCTTGAAACGCGAGCGCGATGAACGAAAAGAAAGAAAAGCACAAAGAAAGGAGGAAGTCGAAGCCAGACGAGTGGCCTTGGAGGCCGATCGTGAGTTCAAAGAGAGACTACGCACTCAAGAATTGGTTCGACAAGTTCTTGCCTCGAACTCTGAACCAACCAAAGATGTTGGTAGTTCTTCAAGTGGCGCAAGCCGGGACGCGGACTCCAACAACCCAGTCACAAAGAAGTTGACTTTCAATAATTATGATAGTAAGATGGATGCTACGGTTATTCATTCTTGGTTGCGACAACTAAGAAGACAGGGAAAGCAAGGTTTTGACAACAGCCATGTACCTTGCCGGTGATGCCATAAATTGGTACCACGCATGGCAAGAGGCACAGTTGGCCGCGCACCTAGAGGAAGCCACCGAATTCAGGCCCCTTTCCTTCGATTGGACTGATTTCTAAGACAAGCTCAAGGCGAGGTTTATCCCACCTCAATACCTCGCACGACTTAAGGACGATTGGCGCGCTCTCAAGCAAAATGGTATGCTAGTGTTGTCTTTCTCTAATCGTGTTTTGCAGCTAGGTACCCAATTACGCAAGTCGGATGATGAGCGCAAGGAGGCATTCCTTTATGGATTGGACGAGTATATCAAGTACGATGTCGAGGTGCTCGATCCAATCGATCTCAATAAGGCGGTAGCGATTGCTCTCGCACAGGAGATAAAGCACAACTAGGGAAAGCCTAAGGAGAACAAGACTTCCACAAGTACCTCGCAGACTTCTCAAGACCCTGAACGGTAAGAACGGTAAGACTGGTAAGAACAGTAACTCTTCTAACCAATCTTCCAACAGTCTCTCAGAAAAGAACTCTCAAAATGAACCTAAGGGTAAGGCTAACAAAATTGCTAAACCTAAGCTCACTCCGGATGAAAAGGTAGCACAAGGAATTTTAGGAGGATACATCACGTCGGAAGAGCAAAGCACTTATTCTAAGGAAGGTCGTTGTTTTCATTGTCACATTAAGGGTCAACAACATGTCCTAAGCTTAACTCTAATGAATCTAAAGTATCCACAGAACCCACTTCCTCTGTAAATGCAATCAATGACAACACGAGAATGCCCCAAGTTTCTCTTGACCCTCCCATTCATGAGTCTCTCATTAAATGTTATGGTCATATGACGGGGCAGCGTTTTGTCATATTGTTTGACCCAGGTAGTATGCATGATGTGATTAGTCCCTCTCTTGTTGAGAGAACCCGCCTAGAGGTCAGTCAAAAATCTCCTCTCGAGGTCTCTGGCTTTGCTCCCGGTATGGACCCTCTCATCACGAAAGAGTGCCTTGATGTGTTGTGTACAATTCAACAAGCTGCTTTCCGTAGAAAATTTTTCTCTCTCCTCTCTCAGGATGTGATATGATTTTGGGCATTCGATGGTTTCGAGAGCATAACCCTCTCATTGATTGGGCGGAAAATACGTTCACTTTCAATTCCAAAAGTGACTCTCCCATTGTCATTCGTGGAGAGGAAGTTGTTCATTCTCCCTCTCTCATTGCAAATGTGCAGGCGAAGATTGAACGGATTCAAGAGAAGGAGACTCTCTCAGTCTCTTCTTCTCCAAAGCATAACACACAGGATTTGCATGATGCTTTGGATGATAATGATGAGCATGATGTTTTGCATGATCAAGATGTGATTTCTCACAAGCATGATGATTTGCATGATCAAGATGTGATTTCTCACAAGCATGATGATTTGCAAGATAAAGATGACGTGATTGTTCACAAGGATGATGGTTTAGTGGATGCTTTTTCTAGCGAAGCTAACCTCGTTGCAGATTCGATCAATCACGAAGGATCGATCTTGGCTCTCAAACGTAGGTCCCAAAAAACCCTTCAGGAAGAACCGATCTTGGCTCTCGAGCCTCGGTCCAAAGAACCCTCACAAGAACTATTATGTGTTCGCATGATTAGTACGCACGCATTGTTCGTGTGTTTCATTCGTGATCGTTTCCTGTATTTTCATCAGCGTCTTTATGTGATCCCTTTTCCTAGGCATGACATGTTGTACATTGAGCACGTTTCACTCATGAATGAGCACGGATGTATGCAGATTCTTCATGAAAAGCTCGAAAGTATGCATTCAAGGAAGTCACATTCCATGTCTCTTCCTTGGCATGACACATTTGTAGAAAGAGCACATGAAAGTATGAGCACCAAGCATGGGCATTTCTGTTGTGAATTGCCACAGTTGATTGCTTTAGATCAGAAGAGAAAGATACGATCTCATGCGTGTATGTGGTGAATGGTTTGGCACTCCGTCTCTTTGTTCATCTAGATTGCATGCACGGTCGGTCTATTAGGACGACAAGATTTTTTTCACTCACTTTACATGGAATAGGTATGTTCATGGTTTTGTGATGGACATGGTTTCAAGAATTTTCAGCCATGGAGATTCTTGAAGAAGAAAGAAGCGTGACTCTGAACAAAGTTGAAGCATTGAAGGAGCCACAGAAGACTTTGTGCGCTTTCGGCGCGGCCCAAAGAAGCAAGCATTGCAGACCTTTATGAACTTCAAGTACCGCACGACCCAGACATCAGAGTGGGCCGTTGAAGAGTCCCTTCCAGGATTCCGGATGCTATTGGCGATCTCCCTCGACGCATACAGTTCGGTACCAGTACCTCACTTTAAAAAGGAGGGGATGTCACGTGGCACATCCAACCCTATGTGTCTGTGGACAAGCTACAGCAAGACAAGGGTTCAGTCAGTCCAGTCAGTCTAGATTAGAAGTGTTCTGGCACTTTTGTGAGTCTGTTCGCAGACCGTGCATGCCCAGGCACTTAGTGTAGACGCATATCCTCTGGTTGCACACGACATGATCCCATCAAAATCCATCAGAATCCTTCAGGGGAATTTTCCAGTGCATTTAACCTATTTCCCTATTTTTTACATTTTTCACTTACTATTTTTAAGTGACTTTTGTTGGAAAGTAGGTAGGGGAAATTGAGTAAGTTTGTATATAAGCAAACCTAGGCTAGCACTAATTGGCAGAAGAGGCAGCAAGAGCACCATTGTTCAACAAGCAACTTCTCAGCAAGAACCCCCTTGGTGGCGTTTTCTCCTCCAAGCAAGACCCTCTAGCCCTAGTGTTTCCATCAGCCATAGCCTCTCAAACCTAGCGTTTTCCATCACAGCACCATTGCCATAGCCTCTCAGCCCTAGCGTTTCCAGAACCCCAAGTCGCCCCTGAAACCGGCCTGTACGATCCAAAAAGGGCGGTAGACTTTACTTCAAACCTTGATTTAGCTTTCACCCATTATTAGTCGTCTATTTTACCTGTACTTTCAAGACACAACAAAGGGGAGAGGGATACAGGCTGCTAGATTGCACCTGTATGAGTAGACAGACACCAGATTGGCCCCTAACTTAGGCGCCCCTTTCGGTATTTCTTTATTGTTCAAAAGAGGGAATAAACGCTGTGGTTCCTACAAGCTGCCCCGCACAAACTCGGCTGAATTTCCACTGTTCCAGCCCGATTTCGGCAGCATAACTGTACTAGAACCCTTCACGGTCAGTATTCCCACGCATTGACTGACTTTCCCGACGCCTACGGGCACTTTGCAAAACCTGGCGAGAATCTGCAGCACGCTGAATTCTCTGTTTTCAGCCCTGAAAATGCGCCAGATCGCCTGTACAGCGGTCCCCTTGCGTCCCCGAACCTCCTGGGGGTATTAGGGTCCGTTTAGGGCCAAAACCCTAAACCTGCAAAAATACACAGCAGGCTGTAATTCACTGTTTCGGGCTCCGTTTCGCGTGCCGGTCGCATCCGTAGCAAGTCCTCGAGCTCCCGCACCTGTAGGGCTACTTGCCCTTTGAATCGGACGAGATTTCTGGCGTGAAACCTCTCCGAATTCACCTGCACCTACGGGGGGATTAGCCGCTAGCTAATCCAGTACCTGTGCAAGAGGCTCTTGCCTCGGCAATCGCGCATGAACCCACACAACTGTACATTGGTCAAATGAAGAGCCCACTAGAGGGGCATAACATACTGCCAAAGGGGAGAGAGAGGGCAGTGCGTAGCGTGCAGGGCATCACTCCTGGCACCGCACTGTGCATAAGAGGGAAAGCAAGCACTCCATAGCTCTTAACCTGTGACAGAGACTTGCAAAATGAGCCTCCCAGCTATAAATCACGTTTTTGCCTTCTCTATAAGTAGTAAACTGGCCTCAGAGTGCCAAGTGTCACTCATTTGTGCATTTTCCCGCTTTAGACCCTCGGGTCTAAAAATATCTCACCTGCAGCCTCTGTTGACTTGGCCACAGAGTAACAAAATGATCCCCATGTCAAACTGCACGTAATGACGCGAAGACATTTTCAGGTCCCAAAATAGCAGTTCCCTAAATTTTAGGAGATGCTGCCATTATATCTTTCTAGGTCATCCGACCCTCTTTGTACACTGTGGCCACATCCAAAACTGAAATGTAGCCTCTGTAGCAAAGGATTCCACTTTGGCTAGTCAATGACCCCACTTGGCTAACCATAGTCCTTGTCCAACCTTAGTGCTCTCTTGCCCTCAGGCCCGGACTCCCTCTGGACAGTTCCACACTAGCTATGCAATGCAGGGCAGTTAGATTTCCCGAGGGGTGTTTCCAAAAAGTGAAAGTAAATAGATAATAAGAAAGAAATCAACAAAAAGGATAGATAGTAGTCACACGCTGGTGACATACCGCCCTCTTGAAATCTCAAACGTCCTCGTTTGCATCTATGTCGTACATGCTCACTGTCAACACTGATGTATTCAACACCTGTCGATACATATACGACACATACATGCTCATTGTCAACCCTGGTGTATTCAACACCTCGTCGACTCATGTATTGCCTGCGTGTGAACCCTGTCCCAATGACATAGTGGTAGCTTCGCACTCTGCCATTGCTTTGAGTCACTAACTTTCCAATGACAAAATGGTAGCTGTACATTTTGCCACTGTCTTATAGTACACGTTGGATCCCGTAACACTTTCGAGCATACCCAAACCGACAGTTTAAGAATGCAGTTACACATGTACTCTTTAATAGAAGCAATCACTGTATCCTTGACAGACTGACAAGAAATACTCACTTCTATAGCACTAACCAAACTTTTGGACATTCCATAAGAGCAATTGCCAAACTGACAATCTGTACAGCTCTAACATTCATGTAACAGGTATTTGATTTGAGCTCACTTTAAATACCATGTACATCATTTGTTTCAGAAGCCATTGTCACACTGACAATCCATGTAGCTTTGAAACTCAAGGGGTCAAGGTAGGTTGCAAATCGAAGGCTTCCAGGTAAAGTGATAACACAGTTGGTGACTCTGCAAGTTCACCTTCTTCCATCCACTTAGCATCCATTGGTGGATAGTTTCTGAACTTTACCAAGTAACGCCTAGCAACCTTGCCTTTCACTTTCCTTTCTTTGTGTGCCAAAATCTGTTCAGGGACCAAGATCTCGTCAAGTTCCTCGACTTCCGGCTGATCTTCAGCTGGAATAGCTTCTGGCACATCACCCAGATAGGGTCTGAGAAGACTCACATGAAACGCATTGTGAATCTTCCAACTGTCAGGCAATTTCAGCCTATATGCAACATCACTGATTATGTCGCACACTTGAAAAGGCCCATAGTAACGCATGCTGAGCTTTGGAAACACTCTTTCCTTGCCCTTCATCTTCTTTAACCTTGCCTTTTCAAACCGTAGAAGCACCCAATCACCAAGTGAATATACCACTTCACGACGGTGACGATCAGCTGCTTTCTTTTGCTTTGCCTGAGTCTTTTCTAAGGCCACTTTGACCTTCTTGTACATTTCATCCATGTCCTAAACATACTTATCTGCTTCAAATATCTTGTCCTTTGTATGCAGTATGGGAGGAACTTTCTTGCCACCTTCAACTATCTCAAAAGGTGCCTTGCCAGTTGATGAATGCGCTGTATTATTATATGCATACTCCACCAATGGCAAATACTGCTCCAACTTTCCTTTATGCTCTGACACATAGCACTTCAGCAGATCTAGGACAGTAGAATTTGCCTCTTCTGACTGCCCATCTGTTTGAGGATGAAATGACGAAGAGAATTTGAGCGTTGTGCCCATATTCTCAAACAAGCCTCTCCAGAACAAACTTGTCATGCATGGATCACGGTCGCTAACAATCGACTGTGGCATGCCATGATACTTGAAAATATTGCTCATAAACAAGCGTGCCATTTGATTTGGCTTTATCTTCTTCCTGACAGGAATAAAATGAGTCTGTTTGCTGAATCTGCAAATAATGGTCCAAATACCATCGTTTCCTGTCTGTGTTCTCGGAAGATCAAAGATAAAATCCATAGCAATACTTTCCCATGGTTTATCTGGAATAGGTACTGGTTGCAATAACCCTGGTGCCTTTTGCCTGTCAAACTTGACCTTTTGGCATATTAGGCATGCTCGCACAAAGGCATCCACATCCCTTCCCAATGTAGGCCAATAGAAGAATGTCTCAACCGCTTTAACTGTAGCATCGATACCACGATGCCCTGCATACGGTGGGACATGACTCTCTTCCATAACTTTGCGTCACAATGGCTTTGTGACACACAATCTGCCATGCATCATCATGAACCCGTCTTTAAGAAGATAGTGTTCATGACGTTGTCCTTGCATTAGCTGCTCAAAGACCCTTGCAAAATCTTCATCATTTTCATACTGTTCTCTCATATCATCAAGTGCATGATGATAAGGAATCGACACAGCTGAAATTTGTGGCTTCCTTGACAAGGCATCAGCCACAACATTCTTCTTACCTTCCACATGCACAATCTGAAAATAGAACATGGACAAGATATTTGCCCATCGCATATGCTTCTCAGATAACTTTGTTGTGTCAAGAAGTATCGCAAGGTCTGATGGTCCGTTTGGACAACGAAATCTGCACCTAGCAGGTAGTGTTTCCAACTTAAGAGCGCATGAATCACAGCTAGTAACTCTTTCTCATAGACCTGCATGGTCATCTCTGGCCCTTGCAAAATTCTGCTCTCATAGGCTACTACCCTGCCATCTTGCATTAGCACTGCACCAATGCTACTACCGCAGGCATCACACTGGACCACAAATGACTTCCTAAGATCCGGCAACACAATGACTGGATCTGAAGTCATCTTTTCCTTTAAGAGATTAAAAGCTGAAATCTCTTTCTGTGTCCATCTAAAAGTGACTGCCTTCTTTTGAAGAGCATGTAAAGGTGAAGCAATCTCAGCGAAATTTCGGATAAACCTTCTGTAATAGGAGCATAGTCCCAAAAAGCTTCGGACATCATGCACCGTCTTCAAATTTGGCCATGACTTGATCGCTTCAACTTTTGCAGGATCCATTCTGACACCATCCTTTGAGACAATGTGTCCCAGAAAGTGAATCTCTTCCAGAAAAAACTCACTTTTCTTTGCATTGATGAGCAACCTATGACTGCGTAGCTCTTTGAACACAATGGCCAAGTGATGCCTATGCTCCTCTTCATTCTTTGAGTAGACTATCATGTCATCAAAGAACGTACCAACAAACTGCTGGTGTGGACGGAAAATTCTGTCCATCATCCTATTAAACGTAGCAGGAGCATTTGTGAGACCAAAGGGCATCACTAAAAATTCGTAAAGGCCAAACGTTGTTCTAAAAGCAGTCTTGTGCACATCCTCTGATCTAATGCGGATCTGATGGTACCCACTCTTTAGATCTATCCTGCTAAACATAGCTGCTCCTTCTAATTTGTCCATAATATCATCAATTCTAGGTATAGGGAACCTATTCTTGATGGTATTCTTGTTCAGTGCACGGTAGTCGATGCACATACGCCATGAGCCATCCTTTTTCTGCACCAACAACACTGGAGAACAGAATGGAGATGAACTGGGCTGAATTAGCCCCTTTTCTAACAGCTCCTGTACTTGGCCCATTATCTCTTTCTGCTGAGCCGCACTAACCCTGTACGGAGGCTTGTTTGGTGGGCTACTGCCTGGCACCAAATCTATCGCATGGTCCTCGGGTCTCTCTGGCGGTAATTGAGACGGTAATGAATCGGAAAAGCAATCACTATATTGTTGTAAAAACATTGACCTTTCTTTATCAAGCACAGATAAATTTGATTCATCACAATCTTCTCCCTTGAGCAAACCATTGCCAGTGTTTGCTACCTCGATGAGCTGCGTCAAAGTAGTGACTTTGGTCTTTGTGCAGTATTTTCTCAATCCTTTGGGTAGGCCACAACAGTATTTTTCAATCTGTTCTGTCAATGGCACAAACCTATAGGAAGTTACTGGAAGTAGAGCTTTCCAAAACTTCCGATTGTAATCATCCAGATTTCTGCAAGTGGCAGCATTAAGCTGGTGCCATTCTGTCATGACATCTGCTTCGAAATCATCAGATAACCATGCTGCTGCAAAAATCTGCTTGAAGTAAATCCATGTGGACGGAGCTTGCCCTTGAAGCAATAAAGTTGTCCACCATTGTCCCGCATTCCCTGTCAAGAAAGTGGCTGCCTTGCGGACCTTTGAAGCCTCTGTAAAGTTTCCCCCTGCATAGGCCTTATCAAACTGCTGGAGGAATGAAAGAGCCTTCTTCCTGTCATCAAACCCTGTAAAGGTCGTGAATGACACACCTTTGCCACCTTCTTTGTACGGAGTTGGCCTCTCCAGCGGCGTTAAATTGTCATATGGAAGTGACTGAAACATGGGAACACTATTAAGGTTCATCTGTGTTCCTTGGCCGCTATTAACTTGACCTGAAAATACCATATTTGGCTGCTGATTTGTAATTCCAGCCATACCAAAATTTGCCTGTGGCATCCCAAATTGGCCCTGAGTGCTCTGAAACCCTGGTTGCATACCCATGACACTGTACATGGGGTTAGGCATCATCGTTTGAGCACTCCCGAACACTGTTCCTGGAGTGTAAAACTGATTTCCAGGTGCATGACCAGCCATGCTCTGGAATACGGATCCACCTCCAAAATAGCAAGGGTGTACTGAAGGTGGTGGGAAGACCTGTTGCATAGCCTGTAAGTTGCTTCCCTGGCCATTAGAACCAGCTATAGGCTGCTGAAAGGTGGCGGGCTGAACTGGTACAGCTTGAAAAACTGGCATCTCAGCCACCTGTTCTTGCACCTTAGGCATAGGTTGTGGAGACTGCATGTTCTCCGTTAAGTGTACAGGTGTTTCCATTGACTGTGCAGTATGAATCACCTGTGCTCGAGCCTTAACAGGCTTTTGAATATGATCCAGTGACCCAACTTGCTGAGACGGAACAGGAGGTTGCGGAAAGGCTAAAAACCTTGGGTTCTGCATTACTTGTGTAAACATAGCCACAGCAGTAGCCAACTGGGTCCTGAATATATCATCATCTGTCTGTGGTGGTCTTGAGGACTCACCCACTTCATGTGTCTGTTGACCCTGTGAAGAGGAAACCTCTTCAGTCACATCATCTGGTCTGTCAGCCATAATTGCAATTCCCTGTGTCTGCCCAAAACTGACCAAGGCTCACTTCTATGGGAAAAAGTGATTTAATCCCGTCGATGGAACCATGAAACCGGCCTGTACGATCCAAAAAGGGCGGTAGACTTTACTTCAAACCTTGATTTAGCTTTCACCCATTATTAGTCGTCTATTTTACCTGTACTTTCAAGACACAACAAAGGGGAGAGGGATACAGGCTGCTAGATTGCACCTGTATGAGTAGACAGACACCAGATTGGCCCCTAACTTAGGCGCCCCTTTCGGTATTTCTTTATTGTTCAAAAGAGGGAATAAACGCTGTGGTTCCTACAAGCTGCCCCGCACAAACTCGGCTGAATTTCCACTGTTCCAGCCCGATTTCGGCAGCATAACTGTACTAGAACCCTTCACGGTCAGTATTCCCACGCATTGACTGACTTTCCCGACGCCTACGGGCACTTTGCAAAACCTGGCGAGAATCTGCAGCACGCTGAATTCTCTGTTTTCAGCCCTGAAAATGCGCCAGATCGCCTGTACAGCGGTCCCCTTGCGTCCCCGAACCTCCTGGGGGTATTAGGGTCCGTTTAGGGCCAAAACCCTAAACCTGCAAAAATACACAGCAGGCTGTAATTCACTGTTTCGGGCTCCGTTTCGCGTGCCGGTCGCATCCGTAGCAAGTCCTCGAGCTCCCGCACCTGTAGGGCTACTTGCCCTTTGAATCGGACGAGATTTCTGGCGTGAAACCTCTCCGAATTCACCTGCACCTACGGGGGGATTAGCCGCTAGCTAATCCAGTACCTGTGCAAGAGGCTCTTGCCTCGGCAATCGCGCATGAACCCACACAACTGTACATTGGTCAAATGAAGAGCCCACTAGAGGGGCATAACATACTGCCAAAGGGGAGAGAGAGGGCAGTGCGTAGCGTGCAGGGCATCACTCCTGGCACCGCACTGTGCATAAGAGGGAAAGCAAGCACTCCATAGCTCTTAACCTGTGACAGAGACTTGCAAAATGAGCCTCCCAGCTATAAATCACGTTTTTGCCTTCTCTATAAGTAGTAAACTGGCCTCAGAGTGCCAAGTGTCACTCATTTGTGCATTTTCCCGCTTTAGACCCTCGGGTCTAAAAATATCTCACCTGCAGCCTCTGTTGACTTGGCCACAGAGTAACAAAATGATCCCCATGTCAAACTGCACGTAATGACGCGAAGACATTTTCAGGTCCCAAAATAGCAGTTCCCTAAATTTTAGGAGATGCTGCCATTATATCTTTCTAGGTCATCCGACCCTCTTTGTACACTGTGGCCACATCCAAAACTGAAATGTAGCCTCTGTAGCAAAGGATTCCACTTTGGCTAGTCAATGACCCCACTTGGCTAACCATAGTCCTTGTCCAACCTTAGTGCTCTCTTGCCCTCAGGCCCGGACTCCCTCTGGACAGTTCCACACTAGCTATGCAATGCAGGGCAGTTAGATTTCCCGAGGGGTGTTTCCAAAAAGTGAAAGTAAATAGATAATAAGAAAGAAATCAACAAAAAGGATAGATAGTAGTCACACGCTGGTGACAGCCCCCCATTTGCATGGCGTTTTTCAGCAGATAAAGAACCAACAGATTTCAGCCTTGACAAGCCTCAAACCGGCAGATTTCAGCCCGCAAGAGCAGCCCACATCAGCGTTTTTTATCCCAGCAGATTTCAGCCAATTGCGTTTTTGGACAGCAGGACAAAAGCAGCAGATTTCAGCCAATTGCGTTTTTGGACAGCAAGACAAAGGCATCACTTTTCAGCCCTTAAATCGGTATCGCCATCCCCGTCATCGTCATCGATCTAGCCTAGATTTGCATCAGTCACATGCATTCAATTTGTATCAGTTTGTGCAATCAATAGTAGACCACTCTCGCCGACGAGAGCGGGGCCTTCGGAGGAGGGTTTTACAACGTCTCTGGTGTCGTATTCTCTTCTCTCTCTATCTCTCAATCTCATACACTTGCACGCACTGTGTCCATTCACTTTGTTTGTGATCATTGCACTCTCTCATTAGGAACGGAAGGCTCTCCCTTCCATAAGAACAAAAGGAACCTTGAGCACAGTTCGGAGCACTCATCTTGAGCAAAGTTCAAACATTCATTCCGCTGCACCTTACACGAGAGCAGAAACCCTAACCCTAACTGCTATTGAAACCCTAATTCTGGAAACCCTAACCCTAAAACCTGCCAAAAACCCTAACCCTAACCCTAAAGGCAACAAGGCAGGTCCCGAAAAAAAAGCGCAGAATGATGACGTGGCACCGTACGGCAGAATCCCGCTTTTTACGACGTACGACAGTTTTTTGAGAATTGTGGAGAAGGCTTTTCTACGGCAGATTTGCTTTATTCTACGCAAAAGAGAGAGAGAGAGAGAACTCCTTAGCTTTAATTTTAAAAAGCTCAAGAGAGAGAGCTTGTGAGAGAAAAGAACCCTTGCTTTATTTTAAGCTTTTGGGGCACTGCTTTTGGCATCCCTTGTAAAATAAATAAGTGGATTGGGCTCCCACTCTGCAGAGCATCTGGACGCAAAGTCTGAGAGTGAGACCCAACCACTCTTGTACTTTGAACACTGATTAATACAAAAAGAAATACCGAAAGGGGCGTCAGTCTTTGGGGCCAATATCTCTAGGCACGAAACTCCGCCAGGCCAGTGCAAATCTATTGTGAACTGTGAACTGTTTTGAAGTGGTTATTTGCTGCAGTCGTGATTGATTCTTGACTTGGAGTGTCTGTCACAAGACGGGCACCACGTGCCAATAGAAAAGAACAGACTGAAACAGACTTTTAGCACTTCAATAACAACTAAACTGAAAGAGAGAGACGACACGCGACACGGGGTGGCAGAATTCCACCCCAGAGAGTATTGGCCCCAAACCTTGGTGCCCCTTTCGGTATTTCTTTATATTGTATCAACACAGTACAAGCCGGTACTCCAGACTCTGCACCTTCTCCGGGGAGCATGCCACAGAATGAGCCCTAACCTCATATTTAAAGGCCCTTGGCCTAAAAAGCAATTCCAGTGAAAAGCCTTCAAACTTAAAAGCATATGGTCCAAAAGCAAAGCTGCCGCGTAAATCGCGGAAATCTCCCTGCTGCCCTTAGGGTTAGGTTTAGGGTTTCTGCAGTTTTAGGGTTAGGGTTTCCAAAATTAGGGTTTGCAAGTTTTAGGGTTAGGGTTTTCAAAATTAGGGTTTGCAGGTTTTAGGGTTAGGGTTTCCAGAATTAGGGTTTCTAGCAGAAATTAGGGTTAGGGTTTTTGCTCTCGGACAACCACGTCATCACTTTGTGACACTTCTTTTGTTACTTGTTCTTCTTAGGGTTAAGGCCCCTCGGTCGGTAGCTCCGTTCTTCAGTAGGTCGACACGTCAGCAGTTTGTTACATCTCCCCTTCTTGAAAGAGAGTAATCGTCCTCGATTACAACATATCTGCAAAACAACTCAAGTTAGCTCAAAAAATTTCGAAGGACATTCCGAGGACAATCAGTTTACTCTTTTTATTAAGGAGTTAGCTTCTCCTTTCTGCTCTTTTGATCAAGGAGTTAGCTTCTCCTTTCGGCTCTTCTGATCAAGGAGTTAGCTTCTCCTTTCGGCTCTTCTGATCAAGGAGTTAGCTTCTCCTTTCTGCTCTTTTGATCAAAGAATTAGCTTCTCCTTTCGTCCAGATCGGAACTCTTGATATTCGGGCGTAGTAAAATTAGCCATCACACCCAGATCGTATTGATCTTCCACTGGTGTCTTGATGCACTTAAATTACATACCCAAGCAATCTCATCCAATTAGGAATATTCAGTGGTTGGCACATCACAATTCAACACAAATGCTTACATATGCATGTTACAAGACATAGAAACATAAAGCCGCCGATGAACACTCCTCCCGAATAACCTAACAAGGTCCGGGCCAGGAGATATTCAACGACTCCCTCATCACTCTTCCCGCATAACCTAAAAAGGTCCGGGCCGGGAGATATAAAGGCCTTTTACAACCAAATGCCCCCCCGACCGCAGTCTGCGTTGTTTGGAGGTGCTGAGAGTAACCACTGCTCAGACTTCTTAATACTTCTCCCGCATAACCATCTAGGTACGGGCGAGAGTCACAATAACAATTATTTTACAAGCATACAACCAAACGCTCCCCAAGCATCGGCCTGCATCATTCAGAGGTTTTCAAACATACAACGAAACGCTCCCCAAGCATCCGCCTGCGTCGTTCCGAGGTTCAAACAATACCAAAACAGTATTTCTCACTTCTCCACCCGGGAGTAAAATCACCAATCATTGAAACCAGTATCAAACCATAGTAAAACAATTCAAATCGGCACCAAAACAGGTTCAAAACAGATACCATCCATTTCAAACAAATTTCAAGCAAGATCACAGAACAAGATTAAACAGAACTCAAACTTAAAAAGCAATCTCAACATCAGTCGAACTCAAAAAGTCCACTGACTTTCCATCTTGAAACCTGCACCAAAAATTAGGGTTAGGTTCCTCCCATGAGGTCGTAGCCGAGCACAGCATCGTCCATCAGCTCTTGACAAACAGTGTTGCTTTGGCGGCGATGGTAGTCCCAAGATAGCAATCGCACTAAACCTCCAAGGTCATCTGCTCGTGAAGAGACATCTACTGAGAGATCAAGAAATTTCAAGATATAATCTGCTAGGGTTTCCATGGCAAGCATTTCAGGATACCCCACTCTGCAGAGGTGCACTCCGAAGGAAGATGTCAGAAACCATATAACCAAATTTTTTTATTTTTACTTTTTTCCTTGAAAGCTTGCCAAGTACTTGGAGTATGCTGCTTGGTAGCTTGGTAGCTGTAGACATCAACATCTGCATGGCACTACTTCTGAGAAAAAAAGTGACTTGAAACAAACCTGGATCCTTCTCTTGCAAATGATCTTAATTGGCTAATGCCCTGTAAGACATGAGCGGTGAAGAAGGGAGCGCGCCCGATGCGCGATGAAGTAAGGGTGGGAGTGGCTAATAAGTCCGGGTTCGAGAGCGAAGATACCTCAAATAAAGCTCTGTATGCTCTTTTGTGGGACCGGTATGCTTTCAGAAAAGCACACGCCTGATGCTCTGATACCACTGTCACAAGACGGGAGCCACGTGCCAGTAGAAAAGAACAGACTAAAAAAAAACTTTAAGCACTTCAATAACAACTGAACTGAAAGAGAGAGAGACGACACGCGACACGGGGTGGCGAAATTCCACCCCAACGAGTATTGGCCCCAAACCTTGGCGCCCCTTTCGGTATATCTTTATATTGCATCAACACAGTACAAGCCGGTACTCCAGACTCTGCACCTTCTCCAGGAAGCATGCCAGAGAATATGCCCTAACCTCATATTTAGAGGCCCTTGGCCTAAAAAGCAATTACAGTGAAAAGCCTTCAAACTTAAAAGCATCTGGTCCAAAAGCAAAGCCAAAAAGCTGTCAACTAAATCACGAAAATCACCCTACTGCCCTTAGGGTTAGGTTTAGGGTTTCTACAGTTTTAGGGTTAGGGTTTCCAAAATGAGGGTTTGCAGGTTTTAGAGTTAGGGTTTTCAGAATTAGGGTTTGCAGGTTTTAGGGTTAGGGTTTTCAGAATTAGGGTTCAGGTTTTAGGATTAGGATTTCCAGAATTAGGGTTTCAACAATTAGGGTTTCTGGCAAAAAATAGGGTTAGGGTTTCTGCTCTTGGGCAACCACGTCATCACTTTGTGACACTTCTTCTGTTACTTGTTCTTCTTAGGGTTAACACCCCTCGGTCGGTAGCTCCGTTCTTCAATAGGTCGACACGTCAGCAGTTTGTTACAGTGTCCAAGTCTATTACAGTGGTATCAGAGCACGGCCGATTTCTCTTCTACGGGAAATCCGATCCCAAATTTTTTTTTCCGCGGCACCTGTGGCTTCACGCAAGGATCAGTCGACTCCCTCTGAATCCGGAGATGCGGGAAGGGATCACAATGAAGATTCTGGCAGAGAGTATGGCCCGCCTCGGCCTACTCAAGCGGAGCAACGAGAGATGAAGCGTCGTCAATTGATCGGCGATACAACAAAGATGATGCTCGGTTTTGCGAGGACCCAAAATTGGTAAAAAAATATGAGCGAGACTTCTTTTCAGAAGTGCACGAGCAGTGGCAGAAAACCACAACACCACCCCCAAAACCCGCTCTCAAGAAACCTTCTGCTCACAAGACATATTCAGAGAAGGAATTAGAAGAGGTGGTTGATGCACGGATTGCTCAGCTTTTTGACGCGCATAACAAAGCTAAAAAGCACGGCAAAAAGCAGAAGAAAGGCACTGACTTCTCGGGTTATTTGGGTCGTCAATCGACATTTCATAAGGCAAAGAAACAGAAGAAGCGTGTTCGATTTGAAGGAGTACCCAGTTCTTCTTCTTCTTCTTCTTCTAACTATTCTTCTAGCTCTTCAGATTCGAGCAAAGAAGATAGAAAAGGTAAAAAGTGAAGCAAGAAACAACGCTTCGGAAAGGGCAAGAAAAAGGCAAAGAAGTCTAAATCTCGCCCAATGAGTGACAGTTCTACAGAGGACTTGTCTACAGACAGTTCAGACTCTGACGAGGCAACTTTTATGCGAACAAGAAGAATTTATAAAGCTAACCAGTATGACTTTCTGGAAGATAAAAGCAAGAAAGTCCAAGAGTTTAAGGAAGGTGGACAATCGATCAAATTTGACACTTTTTCAGGATATAAAGATACTTCAAAGGCTTTGTCTTTTATACATCAGTATAAAGATACTTCAAAGGCTTTGTCTTTTATACATCAGTTTGACATCGCTTTCGCAGAAGGACGCTACTCAGAGAACTCCAAGATTTGAAGAGTTGCCTCTTATTTTAAGGGGAATGCTCGAACTTGGTGGTCCACGCTTCTTTTAAACAAGACTGCGCCAGTTAAATGGCCGAAATTTAAGAAAATTTCTTCTATGAACGCGATATACGAGCTGCTTGGAACCATCTTCGAATGACCAAGAGAGATACAGTGGACGCTTATCGCGAGAGATTCTAGACCTCTTTTCTACCGGCCTCTTCATTCAAGAAGATTTCGTTCAAAGAACAGATTGAGCGGTTTACCTTGGGTCTACCTACAGAGATCCGAGATCACTGCTTGGAACAGAAGTCGGCTTCTATTCACGAGTTGATGAGTCATGCGAAGCGGGGTTCTGCCATTCACTCTGGCAGTCTGACCTACCCCACCGATGAGGTCATGACACAACGAGCTGAACAGACTTCAGCGAATGAAAGTAGAAAGAGAAAGAGCAACCCAAAAAAGGATAAGCTTACTCCTCAAGAGAGAGCTCACTTCACCAGGGAGGGGAAGTGCTTTGGATACGGGGAACATGGACATATCTCCGCGAAGTACCCTAAAAAGGCACAGAAAGGACAGAATGACAAGGACAACGAAAGGCTTGAGAGTTCGAGAGCAGTTGAGGAACGTGGAAGAAAAGGCAAGATGGAAACAGGACTGGTTCCAGATTGTGTGGGTACCGATCCCAACACCATGGACGAGAGTACAAAACTTGCCGAGCTTGGGGCAAAGTGAAAGACCAAGAGGCCCTGATCTTCTTTGATGGAGGAGCCAAGGCCAACTTCATTTCACCAGAATTGGCGGTGCGGCTCGACATCACTCCCGATCGGATGGGACCACTTGCGGAGGCTGTTCTAACGGCACCCGGCAGGGACGTAGCCATTACACCTTCATTGGCAAACTTCGGTTGCCAATGAAGGTGTCGGGGGTATTTGGGGCATGAGGACTTTTTCATAATGCCTTTGGAAGGTTGTGATGTTCTCTTGGGGATTCCCTAGTACCACAAGAACAACGCCGTGGTCGATTGTCGGTCGAGGAAAGCGACATTGACTACAAAGAAGGGCAGAACCATTGTACTTAACATTAAACTGAAGGGCGAGTCTGTCCCTATTGTATCGGCTTCGGCCATTTCTAGATTAATGAAATCCATTTCTGTTTGTTTACTCGATCTTTATGAAAGAATTGAGTGATAAGGATACGACAAATATGTCTAAACTTGATAAAGAACGCCAAGATTTTCTTCACTCTCACGCCGATTGCTTCTCAGAGGGCCTACCAGGCGAGTTACCACCTGCTCGTCCTGAAGATCATACCATTGATCTGATACCTGGAAGCACACCACCGAACCGGCCACCTTACTGTGTGAGCCGAGCACAGAATGAAGAGATTATGAACCAAGTGAAAGACCTCTTGGAAAAAGGTCTTTTCCAACCTAGTACTTCACCGTATTGCTCTCCGGTGTTATTGGTTTTGAAGAAAGACGGATCTTGGAGAATGTGCATCGATTATAGAGCTCTCAACAAAATCACCATCAAGAACAGATTTCCGATTCCTAGGATCGATGATATACTCAACAGATTACAAGGATCCCCGTGCTTTAGTAGGATTGATTTGAAGAGTGGATATCATCAGATCAGAATCGCACCGAGAGACGTCTACAAGACAGCTTTTCGGATGACTTTTGGGTTATTTGAGTTTTTGGTGATGCCTTTTGGCTTAACCAATGCTCTTGCAACATTTAACCGGATGATGGACAGGATTTTTCAAGAGTACAGGCTATTTGTTGGCACTTTCTTTGACGATATCATTGTTTTCTCCAAGAATGAGGCAGAACACAGAGATCATTTGCTTTAGGTCTTTCAGGCATTACGAGATCACAAGTTAGTGATTAATGCAAAGAAAAGTGAATTTTTCCTACCAGAGATACACTTTTTGGGACACATTGTCTCGGCAGCGGGAGTGCAAATGGATCCGGCCAAGATAGAGACTATCCGTGATTCGCCCGATTTGAGGAATGTCCATGAAGTTAGAAGCTTCTTGGGACTGTGTTCGTACTAGTGGCGGTTCATTCGAAAGTTTGCAGAGGTTGCTTCCCCTTTGCATATCTTGACACAAAAAGGAGTCCCTTTCTAGTGGGGACCCACAAAGGTGACTGCCTTTCAGACATTGAAAGAGAAATTGACTACGAGACCAGTTTTGACTTTGCCGGACTTGTAGAAGTCATTTGAAGTATATTGTGAAGCTTGTGGTCGTAGTCTGGGTGCGGTCTTAATGCAAGAAGGCCATGTCATTCCTTATGAGAGCCGATTGTTCTCAAGGCCGGAAATGACAGCACAGATTTATGAGAGCTTTTGGCGGTTATCCATGCTCTTACTCAGTGGCAGCATTACCTACTCGGAGCAGATTTTACTGTCTTTACAGACCATCAGAGTTTGCGCTACTTCTTGTCACAGACGCAGCTTTCGGAAAAGCAGATGCGGTGGGCGAACATCTTGTCACAGTTTCACTTCCAGATTGTCCATGTGCAGGGACAGAAGAATGTGGTGGCAGATGCTTTGTCTCGGAAGCCGTTGCTTCTGGCTATTTCCGCGATACATCATAAGAGCTTCGAGGATATGGTCGACCAGTATGCCACAGATACAGATTTTGCAGACGTTTTCACACAGATACAAGATGGGGAGACAGTAGCGGGATATTCCATTCGGAATGGCTACTTGATGAGAAAAACCATGTTGTGCATTACACAGCCGTTGAGAGAAAAGGTTATGATTGAATGCCACTGTCCACCTTTTACGGGTCACTGCGGCATTGCTACCACCATGAAAGAGGTAGAGAGATACTTCTTTTGGCCGAGACTCAAGAAGGATGTGGAAGAGTTTGTGCGTAGTTGCTTAGTATGCCAGAAGATCAAGTTTGACAGGCATAAAGCACGAGGATTGTTACAGCCTTTACCCATACCCACCCAACCCCTGGGAAAGTACTGCAATGGATTTCATTTTTGATCTCCCGAGAACACAGAGTGGTCACGATGGTATCTGGACTGTTATTGACAGATTTAGCAAATAGGCTCATTTCATTCCAGTGAAGAAAACAGTCAAGCCGGATCACTTAGCGAGACTGTTTGTGGCCCAGATCTTCAGATTACATGGCATGCCTGAGACGATTGTCTCCGACAGGGACCCCAGATTTACGAGTTTGTTTGGGAAGGCAATTTGGGAGAACATTGGCACGCGGTTGCAGTTCTCGTCATCATTCCACCCGCAGACTGACGGGCAATCTGAGATTGCCAATTCAGTGGTTTTAGATTTATTAAAGTCTTATATCTCGGATCAGAAGACTCAATGGGAAAAGTACCTATCTTTGGTGGAATTTGCCTACAATAACACGATACACTCTTCGACGGGGAAGGCGCCATTTGAGATTGTGAAGGTGCTACAAAGGTTCCACCCTTCCTAAGCACGAAAGATAAGATTTTTGAAGCGGATGAATATACGCGAGACTTAGATACGGCTTTTGCCAAGGTTCGCGAGGCTTTGCAAAAATCTCAAGAACGACAGAAAAAGGCAGCGAATCGCCATCGTCACAATTTGAAATTGAAGGAGGATGATTGGGTGCTCTTATGTTTTGAGAAAGCACGCCTGAGAAAGAAGAAAGGAAAGGAGAGGCTTTTTCCAAGCTTAGTATGCGATATTGCGGACCTTTCCAGATCTCTGAAAAGATAAATAATGTCTCCTTCCGACTGAAACTGCCTAATACTTGGAGGATTCACAATGCATTTCATGTGAGTCTCTTGAAACCTTTCAAAGGTGATGTGCCTAATGATGGGGAGCCTGATGAGCAACCCAAAGTGGAAGAAAACGAGGAGATCCTTGTTCCTGAACAGATTTTGGCACATAAGGATACGAAGAATAAAGGTAAAGTCTAAAGGCGGTTCTTGGTTAAGTTCAAGAACTATCCTGCATTGGATGCGAAGTGGATGGAGGAGGAGGACCTAGCAGATACTCCTCAGATGGTGAAACTTTACCTTGAGGCTTTGGTTTAGCATAGTCTACTCCAAATGGAACCCAGAATTCAGCTTGGCCGGGGATCTGGTGCAGTGGGACGCACAAGAGGGGAGTCACTCCGCTCATTTGTCAACAGATGCCTCAATTTTGATACTAGAGTCACTGATGTCTGTTTTTGAGCTTCAGGGATACTGAGAGCTGACAGTATTATGATGTATGACTTTATGAAATGGAATTCCTGAATATGATATTGATTTGTTCTTGACTTCTTTTAAGTGCAAGAACTGATAGACGAAATGACTGCAACATTTTGGTCTAATTGATCTCGAATAAACATGGTTGCAGTAGGGGTTAGTCAATCGGACATCGATGAGGTCCCAACTGGATCTAGATGCGATTGCTAGCTACATTGCTGATAAATCATGGTCTAAGATCCGAATGAATGTTGAATGTCATGTGATGTACTCTGATATCTAGTGATGTCCTGTGATGTCGTGTGATGTGATTGTCGATTGGTACATGTGCTAGATGTGTGTTCCTAGTATGTAGGTACTAACAGTCAGTGTCTGCTAAGACGGTTTATGGCCTCTATCTATTTTGCAGGCATAATCGAGGGCGACTACAATGCTTTCAAGAGGGGGTATGTCACAAAGTGATGATGTGGCTGCCCGAGAGCAGAAACCCTAACCCTAACTGCTGCTGAAACCCTGATTCTAGAAACCCTAACCCTAAAACCTGCAAACCCTAAAACTTGCCAGAAACCCTAACCCTAACCCTAAAGTCAGCAGGGTAAGTCCCAAAAAAAAGCGCAAAAATGATGACGTGGCACTGTACAACAGAATCCCGCTTTTTGCGGCGCACTATACGGCAATTTTTCGTAAATTGCGGAAAGGCTTTTCTGCGGCAGATTTGCTTTATTCTACGCAGAAGAGAGAGAGAGAGAGAGCTTGTGAGGGAAAAGAACCCTTGCTTTATTTTAAGCTTTTGGGGCTCGGCTTTTGGCATCCCTTGTAAAATAAATAAGTAGATTGGGCTCCCACTCTGCAGAGCATCTGGACGCAGAGTCTGAGAGTGAGACCCAACCACTCTTGTACTTTGAACACTGATTAATACAAAAAGAAATACCGAAAGGGGCGCCAATCTTAGGGGCCAATATCTCTAGGCACGGAACTCCGTGTTAGGTGCAGCGGAATGAATGTTGTATTTTCTCAAGATTAGTGATCTTTATCGCTCAAGGTTCCTTTTTGTTCTTTAGGGAAAGAGAGAGCTTTCCGTCTTATGGAGAGTGCTATGATCACGAACAAAGTGAGTGGATATTGTGCGTGCAAGTGAATGAGACTGAGAGAAGGAGAGAGAAGAGATACGACACCCGAGAGGTTGTAAAACCCTCCTCCGAAGGCCCCACTCTCGTCGGCGAAAGTGGTCTATTCTTTGATTGCACAAAGGTGTACAATGCGTATGCAATGGACTATGCAACTTGGTCTATGCCGATGACGACGACGATGACGACGACGACGATGGCTGAAATCTGAGATCTTCTAATCGCTGAATTTCGGGACTGTTTCGGTGGCTGAAAATGACTGTTTTGGCTGCGTTTTCTTGGCTGAAAAATGAGGTTTCTTACGGCTAAAAACTGATGGTCTTTACGGGCTGAATTTGCTACACTTTAGGTGAATGATGCCGGTCTTAATTTGCTGCTGAAATCCAAAAACGCCAGGGGCTGAAATTGGTCCTTCTGTCGCCAGGGTTCTGCAAATGCAAAAACGCTAGGCTGATCTGCTGTGTCGTGATGACACCGGGGCTGATCTGTTGTGCACAAATCGCCAAGGCTGATCTGATGCAAAAACGCTAGGTCTTCTGTGGAGAAAACGCCAGAGTAGTCGCGGGGGTTGGTCTTGCTAAGAAGTTGCCTGTTGAGCAAGGTGCTCCTGCTGCCTCTTCTGCCATTTAGTGCTAACTTGGGTTTGCTTATATTGAAACTTAGCAAAATTGCCCTACCTACTTTTGTAAGAAAGTCACTTAAAAATAATAAGTGAAAATCCCAATAAATAGGAAAATAGGCTAAATGCACTGGAAAATTCCCCTAACTGATGCTAATGGATTCTGATGGGAATTCCAATGATCATGTTGTGTGCAACCGGAGGATATGCATCTATGCTAGGTGACTAGGCATGCACGGTCTACGAATAGACTCACAAAAGTGCCCGATCACTGCTATTCTAAACTGATCGGACTGACTGAACCCTGTTGTGGTGTAGCTTGTCCACGGACACATAGGGTTGGGATGTGTCACGTGACACTCCGCTAGGCCAGTGCAAATTTATTGTGAACTGTGAACTGTTTTGAAGTGGTTATTTGGTGCTTTCGCGACTGATTCTTGACTTGGAGTGTCCAAGTCGGTTACAAATAGGCCATGGATTATCCAAGAAAGAGAGAGAGCTTGATCCTTGAGGGTTTGAGAGAGAGAGCTTGAGAGAGGCTTGACTCCGTGAGAGCTTGAGAAAGAGGCTTCAACTCTTGAAAGTTGAGACTGAGGGAGAGAGAGCTTGAGGGCAAGCCCAAGGGAGAGAGGTTGAGAGCTTGAGGCCCGAGCGGCGAGGGTAGAGCTTGAGAGCAAGGGAGAGAGATCCTTGACGCTTGTTGCATTTGTGAAGGAATGCAACAAGCGTCAAGGATAGAGAGCTTGAGAAAGAGGCTTCAACTCTTGAAAGTTGAGACTGAGGGAGAGAGAGCTCGAGGGCAAGTCCAAGGGAGAGAGGTTGAGAGCTTGAGGCCCGAGCGGCGAGGGGGGAAGAGGCAGCAATTTATAAGGCTGCCCATGCCAGAAAACAACCGTTGGGCCCTTGTGGCTGCCCGTTTATGATCGTTGGGCCTTGTAGGCTGCCGTTTTTTTCAGCCCGTTCCAGCCTGCCCGTTCCGGTTTTGTCCGGTCTATCGGAACGCCCGTCTGTTCTACGACGTTCTCGGCAATTGCAACCGACCGGAACGCCGTTCCGGCGTTCCAGGCCTCGTCTGGTCCGTTCCCTCGTAACTATGTTTTGCACTAACTCGTCTCAAAGGCAAGGATCTTGTGATACTCCTCGACTTTGAGAAGACGTACGACAAAGTTGATTGGGACTTCCTCGAGGGCACTTTGCGGTGGATAAGGTTCTCAGATGCATGGATCACGCGTGTGTCAACTCTCTACAGGCGGACACACAATCGGATGCTTTTGGTAGGGGGAAGTTTCTTGCTCTCGCGCTCGGTTCGCCGGGCTGCCCTCTTGCCCCCTTCCTGTTTCTGTTCTATGCAGAGGCGATGAGCAAGTTTTTGACTTCACAAGAGGTTGGTCTGCATGGACTACAGTTGCATATTCGAGGCGAGGACCCCCCCCCCCCACACACACACACAGACATTGGCGTAAAATTGTTGATGACGTGACAGTTGTACGAACGCCCGCGTTTTGCACTGACACTACCACGTGGTAGATTGTATGGACCTCCGCATTTCACACTGTTGGCTATTGACATGGCAGGTGTACGGATTTCCTAAACTCGCGCTGGCTGATTTTTAGCATGTGCTTTTGGGCTAGATGCTTTCGAGTTTTAAGCTTTTCATGTAACTGCTTTTCACAGGCCAAGGGCCTTTAAATATGTGCAGAGGGCTCAGTCTCTGGCACTCTTCCTGTTGAAGGTACAGAGCACGAGTACCGGCATTGTAGTAGGTTCAAGCAATATAAAGAAACAACGGAAGGGGAGCCAAGGTTTGGGGCCAGTGCTCTCTTGGGGTGAAACTCCGCCACTCCGTGTCTCATGTGTTGTGCATCTCTCTCAATTCAGTTGTTATTTAGAGTGCTTAAGTTGTTCAATCTATTCTTTTCCGTCGGTTCGTGGTGCCCGTCTCGTGACACTAGTATCAGAGCTTCATGTGTGTGCTTTTTTGAAAGCATACCAGTCCTATCAAAGAGGAGATAGAGCAAGGTGGCACTTCCAAAGTTTACTGGAAAGTTTATTAAAGAATCTTCATGGCCCGGCACTGAACTTATTAGCCACTCCTACCCTTACTCCATCATGCATCGGGCGCGCTCCCGTCTTCATCGCTCTATCTTACACAACATAAGCCATAACGATCACTTGCACGAGAAGGATCAAAACTTTTTTTCGTGCCGCCGTTTTTTCTCCGAGGCAATGCAAGTCTATAGCTACCAAGGACTTGGCAAGCTTTCAAGAAAATTTTTGCCCGAAGTTACATCCCTTCAGACATCTTTCTTCAAAGTGCACCTTCTGGCAGAGTGGGATATCCTAAAATGCTTGCCACGAAAACCCTAGCCAATTACGAATTGAAATTCTTGAACATCTCTCAACAGAGGTCTCTTCTCGAACCGATAACCTTGGAGGTCTAGTGTCATTGCTATGTCTTGGGACTACCATCACCGCTACAGGAACACCATCTGTCGAGGCTCGTTTCGACTATTCAAGAGCTTATGGACCATGCTGCAGTCTGCTACAAATTTATGGAAGAAATCTAGCCCAATTTTGGTGCAAATTTCAGGATAAAAAGCCAATCGTCTTTTCAAGCTCGACTAATGTCGAGATTACTTTTTAAGTTTCCAATTTGTTTAAGAACTTGTTTGGTGATCCTATTTGGAATTTGTTTGAAATGGATGGTTTCTGTTTTGAACCTGCCTTGGTGCCGATTTGAATTGTTTGACTCTGGTTTCAATGCTTGATGATTTACTCACGGGTGTAGTGAGAAATGTTGTTTTGGTATTGTCTGAACCTCGGAACGATACAGACGGGATGTTTGGAGAGCATTTCATTGTATACTTGAAAACCTCGAAACGACGCAAACAGGATGTATGGTGAGCATTTTGTTGTATACTGGAAAACCTCTGAACGACGTAGACATGATGCCTGGGGAGCGTTTGGTTGTACGCTTGAACCTCCAAGCGACGCAAGCTGCAGTCTGGGGAGCGTTTGGTTGTATCAATCCTCTGAGCTCATGGCTCGAACCTATTTGATTTATTTGTGGGGGGGAGTGACGAGGTAGTCGTTGAGTAGCTACATATCGCAGACACTCTGTCTCAAGGAAGTGCTCAGCGGTGCTGTTCATTGTGTCTTGTAACATGCATATGTGAGAATTTGTGTTGCATTGTGATGTGCCAACCACTGAATACTCCTTATTGGATGAGATTTCTCTGAGAAGCCAACGACCCAAGATATCTAGAGCTCCAATCTAGAATGAGACTCCTTATTAAATGAGATTCTTCTGGGAAGCCAACGACCCGGGATATCAAGAGTCCCAATCTTGAATGAGAAGACTGATTGTCCCTCGGAATGTCTCTCAAAAATGTTTGAGCTAACTTGAGTTGTTTTGCAGATATGTTGTAATCGCGGACGATTACTTTCTTTCAAGAAGGGGGGGGAGGGGGAGGTACACTAGTACGTTACTTGGGCTGCCAAGTCGGGTTGGATCTGTTACCAGAGTAGCATATAGGTCCTCTCCTCTTGTCCATCACGAGGAAACTGCTTCATTGGGGCTCAACACGGCTTTCACTTGCAAGCAGGGTTATGTTGGTCAACCAGGTGTTGTTGGCTACTATGTGGTACATCATGTCTTGCTGGATTTTCTCGAGTTCCTGCATCAGCCAACTGGAGAGGCTAATCAGGAACTTCTTGTGGACAAGACAGGATAACAGTCGGCTCAGGCCAAGGTCTCTTGACAGGGCATCACTTTACCACCCTCTCAAGAAGGGTTGGGGATCATAGACCCAGCACGACAGAGTAGAGCCCTCCTTGGGAAGCTTGTGTCAGAGATCTTCTTTCAAGCCTTGCTTCACAGGATTCAGGCCCAAGTCCCACAGGCAGGTGGCCCATGGAGGCCTTTCACCCAAGAGTTTCTGGAGAAGGGTCTCATTCGGCCCAGTACATCACCCGCATATATGTCGAGTGCATGGATGATGCAAGAGAAGGTCACAAAGACAATTTCAAGTGGAAAGGGTTGAAAGGTGCCCTTTAGCCCTCAAAACAAGATAGCAGTTAAAGAAGCTAAAGCCTCTAAAACGACATTGACGATTCCCGAAGCAAAGAGATCAAAATGACCGGTAGAGGAGAGGCAAGTCATCACAGTCACTTAGCATGCAAAAAATCCTCATGATTTCCTCGGGTTTATGGGTGTGTACCCACTATGTTGGATTGTCAAGAAAAGATTTTCTAGATGGGTATGGTGTTGTGAAAACAACTAAGTTAGTTATTCACATGATTCTTTCTCAAGTGGAAACTTTACAAAAGCCTCTAACGTCAAGAAAGCCTCTTCATTTTTGAAGGGCAATGTTGTGCAATCGTCGTCTACACTTCATTTTACAGGAAAAGCTCCTAGGACTTGGTTAGAGTTCAAAATGCTGCTTGTTTCTTTAATGGCCCACACAGTCTTTTTGAAGCAATTGTCTTGACTCTTACCTACATGAAAGTAGTTACAATTTGAAAAGGAAGACACATTGTATATCTACAATCAAAACTTTTGGAATACGTATGTACCAGTAGCTTCTTTTAGAGCATTGTCTCGAGCAAAAAGCAAATAGTATTCTACGGATGATGGCACGTGCTCAAGATGGATATGCACTCCTTAGAAGGACTTTATTAACGAGAAATCCCAAGTCTATCTCCAACAATTAGTCTCAGAATCAGGAAGAGAGAACTTTAACAGTGCCTCATTGCCACTTGGAAGTTTCCGTACGTTGTACAAATGCCCATGTCGTACAATCGTACACCATACTTGCACAAATATGGTCCAACCTTTTTTTTTATTTGTAGCCTCTACACTTGTACCTTGAGTCTTTGGTCTTTGTGCCCTAAATTTATTAGGTCCTTTAACCTTAGACCTAGGTATAGTCCTAAGTCGTGAGGTAATTTGCAAATTACACCATACGAAGCCATTACATACTTTACGTACGACAGTTCAGTGATAATCCTGCATTGCCCAAATCTCAGTTTACAACAATAGAATGACACTCTTGCATCATTAAATTCAGTTTTCCCCTTCCTCTTTGCTCTTTCACTCTATGTCACACACACTTTTTCCATGAAATTGTGAACGTGAAGGGAGCTGTACCTGTGGAGGGCCAATGCTGTGGCCAAGCCCGCTATCCCTCCACCGACAATAACAACATCTTGAACTTTTAACCCTTTGGCAGGAACAGCAAGCTCTGCAACGGATGGCGTCTTCAGAGCAGCAGAGACTTCCACGCTGTTCTTAGAGCTCACGAAAGCCATGCTCAGGAGGCCACGCCAGTTGCAGTCCGCTGCTTGTCGTGTGGCAGCCTTGCTCTCAGCTGTCGAGAGGCTGCTGCCGCATGGAGGCAGCCCACGCACAAGTGAGCACTCCATTCTAATTTCTAATCCATCTCCACCCCACAGCTAGACTATGAAATCGACAATGCTCCCGATGGGGATCTACGGTCCAAGATCGTGAATGATTTGGACCGTCCAATTCTCTTGGGGGAGCAACGTCCGGTTGGGAGAACAAGGAGCCCGCAACTGCAGGATTTGACGCAGAAAGGGCTTTCTTGTTTTTCAAAAATCAGATCATGTGAATGCTTAACGAGACCCCCTTGCTCCACCCCCAAGAGGTGAAGTAAGAGGGCAACCAGTTCACAATCTCCAACTGGCAACCAAGCTGAAAATCATCCATGGGAACAAGTGAAGTTGGCGACTGGTTACGCACAACTTTCCATTGTCAGAAAATTGGAATTAAGTGTAGCGAAAATTATAAATTAACTAGAGTAATTAATCAATCGTGTAACATTGAGCATATTTGAGCATGACAATTGCAAAGCAAGCATTAACTTAAACTCAATCACACATCACATGCATGTGTTGAAATTGCGAGAGAGAGAGAGAGAGAGAGAGAGAGAGAGAGAGAGATTGACACCAATTGAGGGCCATACTTTTTGGAGCCGACCCCCCCTCCGAAAGGACTTTGTAATAATTAATTATTTTTCTTTAGAAGAGCTTTTGATCAATACAATTGGCTAATCACACTTTTAACTGCACCAATTGAAGAGATGAAAGCTCTAAAAACGACAGAGTTTGTGATTAAAATTTTCACCTAAAACACCTCGTTGAACTCAATGCCAAGGCCCTAAACATCTCACGAGTGATAGGATTTGCGGGGATTAAGCAAGAATCAAGTTGGAAAGAAGATATGTAAGCATTAAGAAGGTAGTAATATGTATAGTTAATCATGTAAAAGCTTGAGTAGTCATAGCTATGGAGACTTGTCTTGGAGAGCGAGAGGAGATGATGAGCCTTGAGAAGAGCATGGAGAGCTTCCTTTTGGTTGAGGATTGCATTGAGCTTCAAGACCGAGGAAGATAAAGGTTTCCCTACTCTCTTCAGCGCAACCCTGCAGAATAAGAAATCTCCCTCTTGTAGTTCTCAAATGAAAAAACTTTGAACTACAAAGTTGTTCATCTAGTTATTTCCAATGAGACCCATGATCTCTTTTTTATGAAACTCCTACCCTAGGTCTTGAAAAAGGAACCACACCCTTTATCTCCACATAGCTTTATGTTGACATGTGTGAAACATAACACCTTGGCTCTCATTCTCACCTTTTGGTTAGCCTTCTCACTTTCGAAGACTTTCGGGATCCATTTTGGACTCTTTTGGGCTCACAAATATCCTGTCTTTGCTCCATAAAATCCCAATTAAATTCTTATCAAATTTTGTTGGCACTTTTGAAAAATGCATTCAAATTTAGGAACCCTTAAGTTCACAAACACATTCCTCTGCCCATTGTACATAATTGGACCTTCTATTATTTTTATTTTGTGTCATAAAATATAATATCTAACTTTACCAAATGATTTTCTCATATTAAACTAATCATTTAATATGGGAAGATAAAAGGGAAACAAGAGTTAGGATATAGATATGTGCTTCTAAACCTATCTCAGCAGGGGACCTAAAGGAAAAATGGTTGCATCTCAATAGGGGTCCAAAAGGAGACGGTCTACCAAAGAGCAATGTGCAATAGGTGCTTCTAGACTTCTCTTAGTAGGGGACCAAGAGGAGAGATGGTTACATCTCAATGGGGATCCAAAAGGAGGTAGTCTATCAAAGAGCAATGTGCATCTAATGGAGCTTAAAATACCTTAGGGTTAGCTTCATTAAAGACCTCCAAAGGTTAGTGTTAAAAGTCCTTAGACCTTAGGCAAGCTAGGGTTGTGCTTGAGGTGGGAATCCGGTCCAAGCTTGAGGTGCTTGTCGTGCTTGCTGACTAAGGTGATTGAGGTGCTTGTCATGCTTGATGAGTAAGGTGCTTGTTGTGCTTGCTCAATAAGGTGCTTGAGGTGCTTGTCATGCTTGATGAGTAAGGTGCTTGAGAAGCTTCCCATGCATGGGGGGGTAAGGTGCTTGAGGGGCTCGAGTGAAAAAGATACCCCACAAAGGAGGGGAAAAGCCCCAAAGTTAGGGGAATCTTTGACTTAACCTCCCACTCACCCAAAGGGCATCCCTTTCTCAAGGGGCACATGGACACATGTCAGGCTCTCCCTATGCTTAGCCACATGGGGTGCTTGAATCCTATTGGTTGGGCTAAAGAGAGTCCCAATGAGCTTCTAGTTCAATTCAACAAATATCTAGATATTTTCAAGTTCTCTCTCTCAAAGGGGTAAGGAGGACACTTGTCCAAAGATTACCCATGTTGCTTGAAAATGCATTGTGCATGTGATTGGCTAGGCTTAGAGGGGTCCAATGAGCTTCAAGCTTGAGCTACAAGGAGGGGTTGACCAAAGCAAGCAAGGGGTGTGCTTGGGGGTATACACTCTCTCACACACTCATTTTTCACACATTCTCACGGTGAAAGTGCAAGAAGTCCATCTCCTTCTCCAAGCTTGTTGAGATGTTGAGAGCCTACACTAACACTCTTGGCTATGGAATGCAAATCCAACCAAGAGCCATGCTTCAATGCTTAAGCTTGACATCTTCATTACTATGCTATTATGCTATGCTAAGCAAGAAGAGTGATGATCAGTGAGGAACTATTTCTTTCTCTCATGAATGTTTCTTATTCCTCTTCCCTACCCTCATTCCCCGCTAGCTCTCTCCACCTTCGAAGGTGTTGGAGGCCTTGGGATTGAGGCCGAGGATGGTTAATGCTTTTTACAAATTCTATGTTATGCTCGTGATGCATGGAGATTTACATATCCATTGCATCACCTAGGTCACAAGGAACACAAAAATTGTATTGTACCAAGTCTCTCTTGGTGGGAGAATCTATAATACAAAAGCCTATTGGACGGAAGACCGGCTCCACATAAATCCAATCCTTAACTATTGTCAAGTTCTATAAACTCTCTCTTGCAAAAATATTGTTCATGCCAAGTTAATTAAGTATAATGGTTATGTTGCTATCGCTAATTAAGTTCACCCTAGCTATGTTCTCAAAGTAGTCTCGTAAAAATGCTCACTCTAATTCTCTTAATTCCGATATTCTCATATCCACGGAGTTGACCACTAAGCTAGGAATACAAGCCCACGAGATGGGAGATGCATTGAAAGCCGATGGATCTATCAATGGACAAGACATCTCACTTACTCCCTTAATTGGAAAATTGAGGCTTCATGTCCAAAGCTATGTGGACAAAGAGGATTTATTCATTTCCCCTCTCAAACATGAGGATGTTATCATTGGGGCAGCATGGTTCAACCGCATGGCTGCCAACATGAAGTTCCCTGAAAGGAGAATCTACTTCACCTACATGAAAAAGAGCTTGTACATAGATACTAATGAGTATTGGGGAACACCATATCCCTAGTAAATATGCTTGCTTTTGATAAGTCAATGAAAAGATCTATTTTTGCGTATATGATTTAATTAGAGAATCTATAAATGATTTTAATGGTTCCACAAGTAGTAATAAAGGGAATCAAGAGGAATTAGAGTTTTCTAATTTCCTAAATGGATTCCAAGATGTTTTCATTGATGACATCCCTAGTAAGCTACCTCCAAAATGAGGGATGATGACAATGCAATTGAGCTCCTACCAAGAAGCTCACTGCCTAACAAGCCTCCTTATCGAGTTTCTCAAGCTCAACAAGAGGAGATCATAAGGCAAGTGGAAGAATTGGTAGACAAAGGGATGGTGAGGCCTAGCTCCTCCCCCTTTTGCTCACTTGTTCTTTTAGTGCAAAAGAAAGACGGCACCTACCGCATGTGTGTAGACTATAGGGCACTAAACCTTATCACTATCAAGAATAGATTTCTCATGCCGCGGGTTGAAGATATGTTTGATAAGCTACAAGGCTCTACCTACTTCAGTAGGATTGACCTTAAAAGTGGCTAGCATCAAATAAGGATAGTGAATGAAGATATCGTAAAGACCGCGTTCCGTACAATGTTTGGTCTTTATGAATATCTTATCATGTCTTTTGACCTGACAAATGCTCCAACCGCATTCAAACTCATGATGGAAAAAAATCTTCAAGCTACTCAAATTCTCTTGAGGAGTACAAGTGACACCTCCAGGTAATCTTTCAAGTTGTGAGAGAGAATAAACTTTTCATTAATCAAAAGAAAAGTAAATTTTTCCTACCAGAGATTCAATACTTAGGTCACATTATCTCTAAAGATGGCACCCGTACCCGTATGGATCCAACAAAGCTAGAGGTAATAAAAGGATGGTTTAATCCAAGGAATCTACAAGAGGTACAAAGCTTTATAGGTATGTGTGCATATTATAGATGCTTCATAGAAAAAAATTCGCTAATAGTAGGCCCATTACATGACTTAACGAAAAAGAACGTTAAGTATTCATTAACTGCAAAAGTGCAAGAAGCTTTTGAGAAGCTTAAGAATAATCTTAAGCTGTTGAGAAGCTTAAGAAGAAGCTTATCTCTCAACTCATGCTCACACTACTAGATCTCTCAATGCCATTTGATGTCCAATGTGATGCTTGTGGTGATTGCCTTGGAGCACTCTTGCTTCAAGAAGGGCATGCCATAGCATATGAGAGCCGAAGACTCAATGCCGATTAACGGGTCTTGGGCATATACAAAAAAGAGCTTTTAGCTATTCTACATGCCCTAGATACATGGAAGCAGTATCTCTTGGGGACTCCATTCATCCTACGAATGGATCACAAAGACTCAAGAACTTCATGATGCAAGCCAAGCTCTCCAACAAAAAAAAAAATGAGGCAAGAAAACTTTCTTTTGCAATTGAAATTTCATATTGCTCACATTGCTGGCAAGCACAATCAAGTGGCCGATGCACTTTCATGACGGCCAAGGGTAAGTGTGGTGTCTATAGCAACTCACAATGATCTATCTTTTAAGATAGGTGAGTATGCTACTAACCGAGACTTTAAGTAAGTAATTACAACCTTTGCATTAGGAAAGAAAAAAGAACCATTCACCTTGGAGGATGGTTATCTTCCAAACGGCAATAGGCTATGTGTTACTCACCCATAGAATAATAAAGTCATGTATGAATCCCATGCTTCTCCTTATGCGGGGCAAAGAGGGATTCCATAATCTACTCTTCAAGAAGTAGAAATGTATTTCTGTTGGTCTACCATGAAAACATACAAGAGTATGTTTCAAAATGTGTGGTATACCAAAAGTTGAAATTTGATCGAAGGAAGCAACTTAAATTGTTTCAGTTGACAAGCTTAGCGAAAAAACACACTCTATGCCTATCAAAAAAGACTATTAAGGCACATCAAACGGCAACCCTCTTCAGATCTCAAATTTTAAGGTATCATGGTTTGCCAACATCCATAGTGTTGGACAAAGATCTTAGAATGACCAATAATTTCTAGAAGGGTCTCTTTGAGAATCTAGGAATTGATTTTTTTTTTTTATTGTGACCTATCATCCACAAACGGATGACCAAAGTGAAATAACTAATCTAATGATTCTTAATCTACTAAAAGTCTATGTCATGGAAGTAAATGAACGTTCTCAATGAGAGAAGTACCTACCTCTTATAGAGTATGTGTACAATGACTTTGTACATACTTCTATGGAGAAAGCACCTTTCGAGGTTAAAGAGGGAAGATCCAAAAGTCCCTTACTACTTAAAGTACATGGGAAGATCTTTGCTGTTGATGAACATAGCCGATCTTTTCCAAGGTTATATCCATCTCACAACAAAGCAAAAAGGGTTGTTGCTAATAAGCACAGAAGAGCCTTAACCTTTAAGGAAAATGATTGGGTTTTGGTAAAGATTCTCAAGGCTCATCTAAGGCATACTACGGGAAAGAATCCTACGTGCCACCAAGAGTATTATGCTAAACTAACAAAAAGATATTATGGTCCTTTTTAAATTCTTAAGCCAATCAATGAGATGGATTATTAGTTAGAGTTTCCCAACCATTGGCTCATGCACAATGTGTTCCATGAGATCCTACTTAAACCTTACAAAGGAGTGCCACCAAAAGAAGCAATAGTAACAGACCCTCCAAAAACCGAAGATCAAGAAGAGGTACTTCAATCTGAGTCCATCCTACGACATGAAGACAAGGTATTAAGAAACAATAAGATTATCCAATGAAATCTTGTTAAGTTTAAGAATTATCCTTTTAAAGATGCTAGATGGATGCAAGGAACCTAGCTTAAGGATAATATGAACCTTGTCAATGCTACAATGCTACACTATAGTAAGCAAATGAAAATGCATTTTAAATGAACAATATTCTTTTCTTATAAAACTAGTTCTCTATTTATTGTGCACAAATTTAAATAGTATGCATGCTTAGAATCATGTCTATGATGAGGACATCTCTCAAACACCAAGTAGAATTTGTCACTCTACTTTGGAAATATGATATGGACTCAAGAGCAGCCATGCTTGCGGCAGCTAAATCTACCAAGAACCAAATGGATTACTCATCCATTCTTGAATGATGTCGTTAGGGTAAAAAGAATTCTCTACCCACTAAGAAACATGGACTAATGACTAGGATTTATCTTCTCTACCTCATAGTCGAGGACGAATATGATTTCAAGAGAGAGGTAATGTCATAAAATATAATATCTAACTTTACCAAATAATTTTCTCATATCAAGCTAATGATTTAATATGGGAAGATAAAAGGGGAACAATAGTTAGGATCTAGATATGTGCTTCTAGACCTATCTCAGCAGGGGACCAAAAGAAGAAATGTTTGCATCTCAATAGGGTTCCAAAAGGAACGGTCTACCAAAGAGCAATGTGCAATAGGCGCTTATCTCAGCAGGGGACCAAGAGGACAGATGGTTGTATCTCAATAGGGATCCAAAAGGAGGTAGTCTATCCAAGAGCAATGTGCATCTAATGGAGCTTAAAATACCTTATGGTTAGCTTCATTAAAGACCTCCAAAGGTTAGTGTTAAAAGTCCTTAGACCTTAAGCAAGCTAGGATTGTGCTTGAGGTGGAAACTCGGCCCAATCTTGAGGTGCTTGTCGTGCTTGTTGTGCTTGAGGTGCTTGTCATGTTTAATGAGTAAGATTCTTGAGGTGCTTGTCGTGCTTGCTGACGAAGGTGCTTGAGGTGCTTGTCATGCTTGATAAGTAAGGTGCTTGAGAAGCTTCCCATGAATGGGGGGGTAAGGTGCTTGAGGGGCTTGAGTCAAAAAGAGACCCTACAACGAAGGGGGACAACCCCAAAGTTAGGGGAATCTTTGACTTAACCTCCCATTCACCCAAAGGGCATCCTTTTCTCAAGGGGCACATGGACACATGTCAGTCTCTACCTATGCTTAGCCACATGGGGTGCTTGAATCCTATTGGCTGGGCTAAAGAGGGTCCCAATGAGCTTCTAGTTCAATTCAACAAATATCTAGATGTTTTCAAGCTTTCTCTCTCAAAGGGGTAAGCAGGATGCTTGTCCAAAGACTACCCATGTTGCCTGAAAATGCATTGTGACTTAGAGGGGTCCAGTGAGCTTCAAGCTTGATCTATAAGGAGGGGTCACCCAAAGAAAGCAAGGAGTGTGCTTGGGGGTATACACTCTCTCACACACTCATGTTTCACACATTCTCACTTGGTGAAAGTGCAAAAACTCCAGCTCCTTCTCCAAGCTTGTTGAGAAGTTGAGAGCCTACACTAACACTCTTGGCTATGGAATGCAAATTTAACCAAGAGCCATGCTTCAATGCTTAAACTTGCCATCTTCTCTATCTTCATTACTATGTTATTATGCTATGATAACCAAGAAGAGTGATGATAAGTGAGGAACTATTTCTTTCTCCTATGAATGTTTCTTATTCTTCTTCCCTACCCTCATTCCCCACTAGCTCTCTTCCCCTTCGAAGGTGTTTGAGGCCTTGGGACTAAGGCCGTGGATGGTTAATGCTTTTTACAAAGTCTATAATATGCTTGTGATGCATGGAGCTTTCCATCTTCATTACATCACCTAGGTCACAAGGAACACAAATATTGTATTGTACCAAGTCTCTCTTGATGGGAGAATCTATAATACAAAATCCTATTGGAGGGGGGACCGGCTCCACATAAATCCAGTCCTCAACTGTGTCAAGTTCTTTAAACTCTCTCTCTTGCAAAAGTATTGTTCATGCCAAGTTAATTAAGTACTATGATTATGTTGCTACGGTCAATTAAGTACTATGATTATATTGCTACGGTCAATTAAGTTCACCCTCTATGTTCTCAAAGTAGTCTCACAAAAATGCTCTCTTTAATTCTCCTAATTTCGCTATCCTCAAAGTTCATGGACCATTTCCATTACATTTTGTAACGGAATTGGATAATGAACATTAAGAGTAGTGGAATCAAGATAACTATAGTGAGCATTTTTATGGGAATTTTTCAAGAGCATAAAGAGAAGCAACATAACTATTATACTTAATTTACTTGGTGTGAACAATATTTTGCAAGAGAGAGAATTAGAGAAATTGACAACAATTGAGGACTAGATTTATGTGGAGCTGGTCCCCCCTCCAAAAGGCTTAAATTAGAAATTCTCTCATAAAGAGATACTTGGTACAATACAAGCTTGTGTTCCTTGAGACCTCGTTGGTGCAATGAAGATGGTAAGCATCATGCACCACAACTATACCCGTAATTAACTTAACAAAAGCATTAACTTGTCCCCGGTCTCAATCCCAAGACCTCAAACACCTTCGAAGGTGGAGATAGCTAGCAGGGAGTGACGGTAGGAAAGAGGAAGAAGAAGTAACATACGAGAAAGAAGTAGTGTCCTCTCGTACCATTAATCATAGAGCATAGTACAATATAGCATAGTAATGGAGATGAAGAAGATGACAAGCATAGCTTTGAAGCATGGCTCTTGGTTGGATTTGCATTCCATAGCCAAGAGGTGTTGGTGTAGGTTCTCAACTTCTCAAGCTTGGAGAAGAAGATAAAGTTCTTGCACTCCACACAATGAGAATGAATATGTGTGCGTGTGCGTGTGCGAGAGAGAGAGAGAGAGAGGGGGGGCGGGGGGGGGGGGGGGGGGGGGGGGGGGGGGGGGGGGGGCATTATATTCACAAGCAACCCCCCTTCTTGCTTGGGTCGACCCGTCTTCCTAGCTCTTGGTTGGATTTGATTGGACCTCCTCAAGCCTAGCCAATCACATGCTTTGTGCACATCAATCAACAAGGGTAGCATTTAGACAAGTGTCCTTTCCCCTTTGAGAGAGAGAGAGAGATAGAGAGAGAGAGAGATTGAATATTTCCTAGCTAATTATCTAATTAAACTAAATTCTCAGTGGACCTCTCTAAGGCCTATCCAATAGGACTCAAGCACACAATGAGGGCAACATGGGGAGGGGGCTTGCCATGTGTCCGATATGCCTCTTGTGGAAGGGGTATCTCTTGGGAATGTGCAAGAGTGTTCTCTCTCATCCCCTACTTTTAGGGATCTCCCCCTCCTTTGTAAGCTTCTTGGTTGACTTCAAGCTTCTCACAAGAACCTTAACCCTTAAGCATGACAAGCACCTCAGTCAGCAAGCACGACAAGCACCTTATTCAGCAAGCACGACAAGCACTTCAAGCTTGGGTAGGGTTCCCACCTCAAGGGCAGCCCCACCTTGCCTAAGGTCCTAGGTCTAAGGGCTTTTAACACTAACCTTTGGAGGTCTTTAATCAAGCTAACCGTGAGGTCTTCTAAGCTCCATTATCTAGCCATTGCACTTTGATAGACCATCTCCCTTTTGGACCCGTTAGCTTTTGTCCCTTTGGTCCCGTGCTGATATAGATCTAAAAGCACATGTCTATATTCTAACTCTTGTTCCCATTTATCTGGCCATTTCCCTTTCATAGACCATCTCCCTTTTGGACCCGTTACCTTCTGTCCCTTTGGTCCCGTGGCTGAGATAGATCTAAAAGCACATGTCTATATTCTAACTCTTGTTCCCATTTATTTTCCCACATTAAATGATTAGTTCATTATGAGAAAACCATTTGGGTTAGTTAGATATTTCCCATGTACCTTAAGTAGCAAGGGACTTTTAGGTCTTCCCTCAATGACTTTGAAAGGTGTCTTCCCTGTAGTAGTATGGACAGTATTATTGTACGCATACTCTACAAGGGGTGAGTACTTTTCCCATTTTGAACATTGATTTAATTTTGTAACATAGGTCTTGAGTAGATCTAGAATTGTAAGGTTGGTTATTTCACTTTGGCCACCATCCGTTGTGGGTGACAGACCGAAGAGAAATTTAGCCTAGTACCTAGATTCTCAAAGAGACCCTTCTAGAAATTACTGGTCATTCAAGGATCTCTATCCAACACTATTGATGTTGGCAAGCCATGGTGTTTAAAAATTTGGATATGAAGAGGGTTGCCATTTGGTGTGCTTTAATAGTATTTTGAACATGTATAAAGTGTGCTTGTTTGCTAAACTTGTTGACTATTGTCCATATTCTTGTATTCCCATGGATAGACTTGGGCAATCCAAAATAAAGTCCATAGATATGCTCTCCCATGGTGAATTGGGAATTGGCAATGACTGGAGCAATCCAGGTTGCTTCCCCCTATCATACTTTGTCTTTTGACATACCACACATTTTGAAACATACTCTCGTATGTCTACTTTCATGGTAGGCCGATAAAAATACGTTTCCACTCCTCAAAGAGTAGATTGAATCCTTCTATGCCCCGCATAGGGAGGAGCATGTGATTCTTACATTACTTTCTCATGAAGAGAGTGAGTAACACACAACCTGTTGCCATGTAGAAGATATCCATTTTACAAGGTGAACGGTTCTTCTTTCTTCCTTAAGGCAAGGGCTGAGATTATATCCTTGAAATCAGGGTCAGTAGCATACTCATACATCATGGAAGATAGATCATTGTGAGTTGCTATAGACATGTATTTGCCCTTGGTCGTCGTGACAATGCATCAGCTACTTGATCGCGCTTGCTAGCAATGTGAGCAATATGAAAATTACATTGCAAAAGAAAATTTTCCTACCTTGTTTGTTTGACAGAGAGCTTGGGTTGCATCATGAAATACTTGACTTTGGTGATCCATTCGTAGGATGAACGGAGTCCCGGAAAGATATTGCTTCCATGTGTCAAGGGTATGTAGGACAGCTAGCATCTCCTTTTCGTAGATGGCCAATACTCGCTCATCAGAATTGAGTCTTAGACTCTCGTATGCTATGGCATGCCCTTCTTGAAGCAAAACTGCTCCAAGGCAATCTCCACAAGCATCACATTTGACCTCAAATAGTTTCCAGAGATCCGACATTGTAAGAATAGGTTGAGAGGTAAGATTTTCTTGAAGCTTCTCAAAAGCATTTTTCTCTTTCGCAGTCCATATGTACTTAACATTCTTCTTTATCAAGTCATATAATGGTCCTGCTATTTGCGAGAATTTATCTATGAAGCATCTATGGTATGCACACATACCGATAAAGCTTTGTAGCTCGTGTAGATTCCTTGGATTAGGCCATCCTTTTATTACCTCTAACTTTGTGGGATCCATACAGATACCATCTTGAGAGATAATGTGGCCTAAGTATTGTATCTCTTGGAGGAAAACATCACTCTTCTTTTGATTAATGAAAGTTTATTCTCCCTCAAAGCTTGAGAGATTACCTGGAGGTGTTGCTTATGCTCCTTGGGAGTAGATGATAATGTCGTCAAAAAACACTCTAATAAACTTGTGGTATGGTCTAAAGATTTTCTCCATTAAGTGGTTGAATGTGGACAAGATATTTGTCAAACCAAAAGGCATGACAAGATATCATAAAGACCAAAGGTTGTGCAAAAAGTGGTCTTTACAATATCTTCATTCACTATCCTTATTTGATGATATCCACTTTTACGGTCAATCCTCAAAAGTAGGTAGAGCCTTGTAGCTTATCAAACAAACCTTCTACCCACGGTACGGAAATCTTTTTTTGATAGTGATCCGGTTTAGTACTCTATAGTCCACACACATGCGGTATGTGCCATCTTCCTTTTGCAATAAAAGGACTGGTGAGCAAAAGGGGGAGGAACTAGGCCTCACCATCCCCTTATCTACTAGTTCATGCACTTGCCTCATAATCTCCTCTTGTTGAGCTTGAGAAACTGTATAAGGAGGCTTCTTAGGCGGTGAGCTCCCATGTAGAAGCTCTATTCTATGGTCATCATCCCCTCATTTTGGAGGTAGCTCTCCAGTGTTATCATTGATAAAAACATCTTGGAATCGGTTAAGGAAATTAAAAAACTCTAAATCCTCTTGATTCCTAAGCCATGCAGTTGAACCATGGTGCCCCTAGGATAACATCCTCATGTTGGAGACTCGTTGGAGAGGGGAGATGAAAAAGTCTTCTTTGTTGACATAGCTTTAAGCATGAAGCCTCAATTTTCCAATCAAGGGAGTAACATAGGCTTGTTGTCCCTTGAAAGCTCCATCAACAGACACGGTATCTCCCATCTCGACATCTTCTATGTCCAATTTAGTGGCCAACTCCTTTGATATGAAGGTTTTAGTAGAGCCAAGGTAAAAAAGGATAAGGGCATCATGTTCCCTCACCTTTCACCAAGCATAGGAAAGAGATGATCCTTTGCAATGAGTATCCTCTTTAGGAGGTTCAATCGTGAAAGCTCTAGGAGTCTCAT
The DNA here is from genome assembly GCF_014529385.1 of Adiantum capillus-veneris. Taxonomy (NCBI): domain Eukaryota; kingdom Viridiplantae; phylum Streptophyta; class Polypodiopsida; order Polypodiales; family Pteridaceae; genus Adiantum; species Adiantum capillus-veneris. The sequence goes on along the minus strand of NC_140956.1, from coordinate 20,618,895 downwards.
TGCGTGCATTTCTTTTGGGGCAAGAATGATAACCATGGCCTTCCTCCCCACACTTGAAACATTTATGGTCCTTGGTTAAAAGCCTCTTGCTCTTCTGAAGAGAGTTTATTTTTACCTTTTTAAACTCCTTTCTCCTTGGTTTTGTTGTTGGAGTTACCTTGGGAAGAGTTTTGAGCATTGTTCTTCCTTCTTAATTCATTTTGTTCTTTGTTTTTCATGGGCTTAGCATTTCTTTTAGCCCTTTGTTGGAAATTGATGCGCGAAGCAACCATAGTGTAGTGGATGACTTCAGTGATGGTCCTAGGTCTTTGAGAGTTGACATACTCGATCATTTCTTTAGGTAGTCCCGCACAAAATTGTTGCTTTTTCTCGACGAAATCTATCTTTTTGAAGATTGTAGCTTTGAGATATAAATCCCAAAATTTATCCACATACTTGTGGATAAACTAGTTGGGGAGTAGCTTTAAGCTTTGCCATTAAATGAGCACTTTAACTTTGACATCACTTGTAAGAAATTGCTTCCTGATGGAAACTCCTAGAGTTTTCCATGTCTTTGGAGCTTCACCATTTCCAAAGGCTATCCCACCATCATTGTCTACACGATGTAGCTTAGAGGGCATCCAATTCCTAGATAAAGGCCAAGACTTTGTCCATAGCACCAAAGATGCCATCATAGGTGGAAAAAGAGATGCTCTTTCCTCCCTCCTTGAACTCCTTAAGCTTGTAGGACCTTTTCCAACAAGCATAGGAATTGCGATGTCCTCTCCTCTTGTATTCTCTAGGAGAATAGGTGCTTCTTTCATCGAAAGAGGAGGAAGATAATGAATATGGAGAAGAGGGTGACCTCTTTCTCGCCTTTTTCTTCCTTTGGTTCCTCCCTTCCTTGTCAGAATGCGGCGATCGTTTCCTCTTGGGAGGAGTTGGGGACCATTGAGACCGCTGTCTTCATGGAGCCACATCCTCAGAATAACTTGGAGAGTTGTTTCTTTCTCTTTCAATGGTTTCTTCTTCTTCTTCTCGCACCGGAGAGAGTCTTCTTTTGGAAGTCTCATTACGAGGCTTCCTAGCCTCTATCTCTCATCTTGGGGAGCTTAAAGAATTCCATATTTGCGAAGTTGTTGGGCAGATTCAGCTTGTAGGGCAGGGTTGTCCATATCTTGTTGCAGCCTAGTGACAAGATAATTCACAAACATGGGGGCATCATTAGTAGCATCTTTATGTGCAAAATCAAAGTCGTCACATTCATTCTACTCTTTTTATTATTGTTGGCCATGCTAATCAAACTTATGTATATGCTACTTTGTGCTTTGGTACCCTGAAAAACCTTAGTTTCTACTCTTCTTACTTTTGAAAATTAGCTCTCAAATAGCCACAACGTGGTTTTAAGACTATTGATTGCAAAGAGTAGTGGAGAGGATCTAACATTTCTCTGTTGATTACGATTCCTCTTAAGCTTGCTAATAGCTCAATAAAGGTTAACCAAAGGCAAGACCCGAAAGATTGTTACCATATACATGTGATAGTGATGTGTGTGAACACACTTATGACCGGTGAGGCATTTTTTCCCTCACTAGGAGGTTTTTCCCCTGTGCATTGTATATACACCCATCACTCTAGGGCTAACTTATCTTTTTGTTGCACAGTAAGTAATACAATTTCTATTATGTGCCTTGATCTTCCTTCATCTTCTCCAAGCTGCGTGTGTTTTCTTGCAACCCGAATTCCAACAATTGGTATCAAAGTAGGTTGCATCCTCCCGGGCTTAGTCGCCAACAGCTCCAGCACACGCCTGCTCACTTTCTCCGATTTTTATGAGCTTTGGCAAGCGTTCGTAGGTCGACAAATATTTTGGAAAGCTCAAAGAGCTTGGTATACTCAGATTTTTGGTTCGGGCTCATTTCGACGTCCATTTCCACTACATGCACTATTGCGCATGCTATTTTGTCATTTTGTGGAGAATTTTTGTTAGTGCCATTTTTTGCATAACAAGTTCCTTACAGTCTTGTGTAGTTTGTGATGTATAGCCATTGGTTCCCGCTCTCCTTCTCCTCTTTTCGAGAAATTTTCACATCAGGTGGAACATTTACCATGGCTGACAACAACACAAATGTGTTCAAGATGTTTGTTGCCGAGGACAGATTGGATGGGGACAATGACCCTATGTGGGCTTATATGATGCAACATGTTCTTGTGTCGAAGGGCGCTTGGAACATTGTGCAGGGCATTGATGTACATCTTGGTCTAAGGATGTAGGGCGATGTTGAGGATGTTGTAGGTCTTGCTGCTGCTGCTATTAAAGTTGTTTTGCCTACGATAGAACAAGGTTGTTGGGATGTAAAATATGTGCAGGATCGTGCATTTATTGTGTTGTCTGTGAAGCACACTATTACTCCTCACATTCTTTCAATGAAATGTGCAAAACATGCTTGGGATATTCTGACTGGTCTTTATGCAAGTCACAACAATAAGACTAAAATTGCATTGCTGCGTAAAGAGCTCGAATCAAAGATTATGCATGAGAAGATGACATGGACACTTTCCTTGTTGGTGTCAAGGATCTCAATGAGCAACTTATTTCTACAAGTGAAGTCATTTCAAACAGTTCACTTGTGCAGAATGTTCATGATGCCTTGTCAGATTCTTACCACACTTTTGCTAGTACTTGGAGACTTATGACCCAAGGGAATCCTGAAGTTGTCAATTTTGATGCATTATGCACATAGTTGTTGCAAGAGTCGCTTTCCAAAAAAACAGGACAAGACAGCGTGCAATTGAACAGGCTTTTATTGCTGCTCAAAGAAAAGGTGGTAACAGTAATGCAACCACTTCTCGTGGCTCTTTTGCAAGCGGAAAATCACATGTTCCTAATGCTTCTGCTAGTAGCAATACGTGTGGAAATTCTGGGGATAAGGTGCTTGAGGGGGTAAAGTACTCAAAAGTCAATGCATATCTCTACACAAGGGGGGGCAAGCCCTCATTGCAGGGGCTAGAGAGAGAACACATACGCCCTCACACAAGGCATCCTTGGTACAAAGAAAGCAACAGGGATACTTGTCAACCTCCTCTTCATGTTGCCCTCATAGTGTGCCTAAAGCCTATTGGTTAGCCTCCCAAAGGGTCCAATGATAATTAGTTAATTTAATTAATTGTCTATGCATTTATCAAGTCCTCTCTCTCAAAGGGGAAAGGGGGAAACTTGTCCCAAGGCTACCCTTGCTGCTTATTATGCACTAAGCCTGTGATTGGCCAAGCTTGAGGAGGTCCACTCATGCGCAAGATAGTGATAGAAGAGGGGGTCGACCAAAGCAAGGAGGGGGCTAGCTTGGGGGGTATACTCCCCCCCCCTCACACACACACACACACACACACACACACACTCATTGTGTGAAGTGCAAAGTGAAAGAGCTCCATCTCCTTCTCCAAGCTAGTAGGGAAGTTGAGAGCCTACACCAACACTGTTGGCTATGGAATGAAAATCCAACCAAGAGCCATGCTTCAATGCTTAAGCTTGCCATCTTCTCCATCTTCATTATTAAGCTATAATGTATGCTAGCAAGAAGAGTAAGGATAAGTAAGGAACTATTTCTTTCTCCTATTAATGTTTCTTCTTCCTCTTCTCTACCCTCATTCCCCAATAGCTCTCTCCACCTTTGAAGGTGTTTCAGGCCTTGGGACTGAGGCTGGGGATAGTTAATGCTTTTTACAAAGTCTATGTTATGCTCGTGATGCATGAAGCTTTCCATCTTCATTGCATCACGTAGGTCACAAGGAACACAAAAATTGTATCGTGCCAAGTCTCCCTTATTGGGAGAATCTATAATACAAAAGCCTATTGGAGGGGGGAGCGGCTCCACATAAATTTGGTCCTCAATTTTTGTCAAGTTCTCTAAACTCTCTCTCTCTCTCTCTCTCTCTCTCTCTCTCTCTCTCTCAAAAATACTATTCATGCCAAGTTAATTAAGTACTATGATTATGTTGCTACCGTCAATTAAGTTCACCCTCTATGTTCTCAAAGTAGTCTCACAAAAATGCTCTTTTTAATTCTCCTAATTCCGCTATTCTCAAAGTTCATAGACCCAGGCTATGTATAAATCTAACCACATGTGATACTACATAATGAACATCTTCCCTCGTAATGCATACATAAATGAGGCAACGAAAAACCTATTGGTAGAGTGTGACATCAAAGTAATCACCAGCATCTTGAAGACTAAGCTTCAAACCTGTCTCCATAAAAGTAGCAATAGGCTTGCAATCCCCAATGTTTAAATATATTAATCTCTGACACAAAGCAATACCTCCATCGACCTACTTAAGCTGTATACCCAAATAATGATGCAAAATCCTTGAACTTGACATCTCAAACAAGGCATTCAAATCTTCGTTTAAATCCGCAAAACATCCCTAATTTGGTCCAATGAGAAGCATGCCACCAACATAGAGTGCAATGATTAAAAAATACGTCATCTGCACGCTTGACATACAAAGTGCTCATAGCTGGATTATTTTGGAAACCATGTACAACCAAATAAGCATGAACTTTCTCATAGCAAGCACATGGAACTTGCTTTAAACCATACAATGCCTAGCTTGCATGCCATGTCTTCTTGCCCTTTTTGAAAAAAACCACATAATTTTTTTGATACGAGTCACTACTCCAAAACGTAGTCTTTATGTCTAAATGATTATTACTAGTAGTTACCAAGCTCAAAAAGTTCTACCACACACACACACACACCTTGGAGCTTCCACCACACCCCTCCATGGCCCCATGAAGTGCCACCAGGTTGCATGGGCCTCTCACCCTCTAGCTCAACACCTACCTCTATATTAGGTGTCTCTTTTTCAAAGCCTAAGAGACAATTTGCATGTGAGGCAATGACCCCTTTTCTCCCAATGTTGAATGTGTGTGCCCCAGCTAAAGGATGCATCACATTCCTTCCCACTTAAGAATAATTTTCATCCTCAAAAGTTTCATTGGAACGAGTTATAATCCTAAAGTTAGGGAACCTTTTCTAAATAATGCTTACTTCCTCCTTTGTTGAACTCTCTTCATCACAATCTTTGCACGTGACTAAACACACTTTATAAATTGTATTTCTATTTCTTTTTTCTCTAAAATATAGTACTTTCTCTGGCTCATGTGGAAGAGATTGAGTATTTATGAGTTCCACTATCTAATCATCTTGAACAAGATTATCAAATTGACCAATTTTGATTTGAGTCTGCTAACGTGGGATACTGGATGCATGCCACTTGTCACTGGTAATTGGAGTTTGTAAGCCATATCGCCAACTCTCTTTAGTATTATGAAAGTTCCACAATACCTTGGTATTAATTTTGGACATGATCCCGTCTTCATGGTTTTAGACTTTTCAGGTGCTTTCAAATAGACTTGATTCCCTTCCTCAAAGGTAAGAGACCTTCTATGTCCTTGCTCTATTTTTAGTCTTTTTGATACTATCTGTAGCAAGTTTAAGCATTTCATTCATATCTTCTAGAAAGTCTTTAGCTGCCTGAACCTTTTTCCTTTTGCAATCCTACTCCATAAGAAGCTCTAGCCCAAAACCCATATATTAACATGAATGGACTATACCTAGTGAAAAAGTGCTTGGCACTATCATATGAAAACTCTACTATAGGTAAGTACTCTTCCCAATTAGTTTGTCGTTTACTTACATATACTTGTAGCATATCTTATAGGATTTGACCAACCCTTTCAATTTGTGCATGCTTAGTTGTACTCATGCTTAGTTTAGCTCGTAACCTCTTAAAAAAACTCTCCAAAAATGGCTACTAAACTTCATGTCTCTATCTGACGTAATGTCTACTGGTAAACCATATAGTCTATAGAGATTTTCTACAAATAATCTAGCCAAATTACGAGTTTTAACATCAAATTTTCTTGGAATAAACCTAGCCATTTTGGTTAATTTATCCACTATTACCCAGATAGAGTTGAGCCCCCCCTATGTTTTAAGTAGTCCAACAATAAATCCATGGAGATACTCTCCCATTTCCTTGAAGGAATGTCTCTTGAATGGAGTAATCCTCCCATCTTAAGCCTTTTAGTCTTATTGATCTAGAATTTCCCACATTTAACCACATATTCTAGGACATCCTTATACATTCTAGAGAAGAGATGTCCAATTGGCTTAGTGGCTATAGGTTCATCTACCACTAATCATAAAAAAGGAAAGATACACAACATAGCAAAAAGGAAGCAACAAGCCCAAGATAATCAAGTACAGACTCAGGAGGAAGCAAAGTTGTGGATTTTAAAGCGTAAGGAAAGACAAAACAAAGTCAACAAACTGCAACAATCCCTTGAAGCAATTCAGACATGATAAAATTGACTTGGAGGTATGGATGTACACATTTGAATACAACTTTTAGATGGATCAATGGAGCGAGCACTTGTAGATACTAGAGCTAGAGACAATGCCATGAAGTACTCCACATACATGAAGATGTCAGATATACCATTGACGACCAATTAGATAGAGCTCAAAGTTGCAAACGAGCTACAAACGATGGTCAGTTTAGGTCACGCAACTTTGTCAATCAACATTGATGACCAATACTTCCCACATCAATTCCATGCCATAGCAGATACAAATCTTAATGAAGCATTCATATGAGGTGTACCATGGATGTGAACTTACAAAGCAGTTCCGGATTGGTAGGAGGACACTTTAAAGTTTAAACTTAATGGCACCTCTTATGTCACTCCGTTGGCACAAAGTGATCACATCTGGGAAGTATAGCCCATTGTTATTATAGACCCACAACAAATGATGCAAAATGTGCAAGCAGGACAATTCAATGGGCCAACCAAAAGACATGTATGGGTGAAGAAATTTATCAGGAAAACAAGCATAAGCAGATCTGATTACCAAAGACAACAATCCCTCAAGTACAAAGCAGCAACAACCACCAACAAATTCTCAAAAACCTCAATGTAGAAGTGGTAGCCCAAACAATAGAAAAAACCTCCAGCAGGCCAACCCAAGTATCAATGGATTTTGAAGTGAAAACAATCCAATCAACAAAAACAACCTAGCAATGGAGAGCAAAGCAACCGAATCAACAATCAGCTCAACTATCTCCACAAACAAACTATAAGTGGGTACCCAAGAAGCCACAAACCATGGAAATCAAGCCGATAGTACCCTACAAACCAACAATCAAGACAAAGCATGCCATCTTCAATTTCTTTTGTTCGGACCACGTAGTATAAATGGAGCCTCCCTAGGCAAAAACCACTGAATAATCCATTTAGTACTACCCACACCTTTCACAACATATTGTTACCCCATGCATCTCTTCCATTGGCATAATAGGGGCACATTACATGGCCTTGCATAGACACGGCATTTGCACCCATGCACATTGCACAAATCTTTATTCGGGATGACTCAGAATGGGAAGGGGGAAGTAGCAGCCTATTGCAAGATCATGATCTGCAAGATGATTAGAATTCATGTGTATAGTGTATGTTTTTTAAAACAAATCACGAGCTTCAAGCATGTCAAATTTGGAAATATTTTGGGCCAACTTATGAGGGATCAAATTCGCAAAATTGAGGGCAATCGACGAGATGGAATATCCAAATGGTCAACTGTTTGAGCCCTAGAGATATGACATGAGCAATCAAAGCAATGAAGGTAAGTATACATTTGGGACCCCAAGTAAGTCAAGCACTTATAAGAAAAATAGGGCAAATCAGGCCTCGTTTGCACTTGTTGAGAGAGAGAGAGAGAGAGAGAGAGAGAGAGAGGGCTCCTATTTTTGTGACCTAGAGCTTGCTTGGTTTTGGCTTACTATGGGCATTTTGAGCCACCACAAGGCACGAGATTCAAGGGGTATGTTCATCTAAGCTCCTCTCCGCTAAGTGTCTGTGAGCAACACAACACAAAAAACACTAGATTAGTCGCATAAATCAAATCAAAGACTGATTTTTCACAAATTGTCAGAGGCTGACATAGGGGATTAACCTAGTATAAAATCAATTTTTTGTTGCAAGTGGACTCCCCTAGCCAAGAACTATCCAGCCATCCAATTGTTGAGATGTCGAGCTCTACACCTTGAGCTGGCATCCACTACGGGTCTTGGCAGCTTACGGCATTTACTCACTGGCGCGTTAGGTGACCGACACGGAGGATCTCTGCCAGTGATTCTACAGCTGGACTACACTTATAGTGCCAGCCTAGTACGCTTCTAGCGAGTTCACACTTAGTGACCGCATGTACATATGTGCTACTTTTCAGCTTTAGCACTTAGTCATTTTGTACTCTCTTTTCTGTGAAGAAGAAGAAGAAGCTTTCCATCTCTGTGTGCTTTGTGCTTGTCTTGTGTAGCTCTCTTGCATCCTCATTCTTTACATGGTATCAGAGCCTGGTGCAGGCAAGAGAGGCTAAGAGAGCAAGAGCATCACAATCCCTTCGTTCGCAATCCACGACCAGATGCCGAGTTTCTGAACAGGTCTCCAAAGTGCAGTATACAGAGATTTACTGTACAAGTACAGTGGTTGTATGTACGCTTGATTGTGGACACTCGTTGAGTGTAGAAAGCGTTACAGGAACCACGATAGCAGGTTCAACAGATTTACAAGTTTTTGCAGATTGCAGCTATTTTGTCTTAGTGCTTCAAGATGTCTGACGGTTTCAGTCAGATTGTTACTGAGAAGCTTGAGAAAAATAACTACCCTGCATGGAAGTTCAGAATAACAAATTTCCTAAAAGGAAAAGGTTATTGGGACTATGTAGAAGGAGACAATGAAAAGGAACCAGAGATTCCCGAGGCAAATGCTACAGCAGAACAAAGGAAAGCTTTGAGGGACTGGCAACAAGGCCAGAGCAAAGTGATGTATTGGCTTACTATGAGCATCACAGATGGCATGATGGGCTATCTACAGGATGCTGAAACCCCTGCCATTGCATGGAAAAACTTAGGCAGAGTGTTCGAGGTGAACACCAAGGCCAGAAAGCTTCAACTAAAGTCGGAGCTAAATCAGGTTAAGAGGAACAACCTCTCCATCAATGATTATGCTTTGAAGATCAAGAGTATCATTGAGGCTCTTGGATCTGTTAAAGTCTCAGTGGAAGACGATGACATTGTCCGTGCATGCTTGGATGGTCTAGGAGATGAGTATGTACATTTTAGGTCTTCCATGAATACAAGAGACGACATCCCCGTGTTCCAAGATTTGATTTCTATGCTTATTCTTGAGGAGAAGAACCTTGACACATCTTCTTCTCATGGCAGAAATAATTCTGAACAGGCCTTCTATTCTAACTCCAACAGAGGTAGAGGTAGAGGTCGTGGTCGAGGCCCAAGGGGTTGCAGGGGCCAATTTCTGGAAGGTCAATCAAATCAAAACAATACAGGTGGCAGGGGAAACCAGTCTCAAGGCAGGGGGAGTCAAAGAGGTCGTGGTGCAGGATCAAGCAGGCAGCAACATACTCCAGATAGTAGAGAATGTTGGACTTGTGGTGAAAGAGGTCATATGTCACGTGACTGTCCAAAGGGAAAAGCAAGTAGAAAGAGAGAACAGGGCAACTATGCATCTACTAGCAGAGATGCAGATGACAGCAAAAACGAGCGCATGTTTGTTATGCAACATGTAATGAATACAATGACTGCAGAGAATTCCACCCAAGATGATGTTTGGTATGTGGATTCAGGTGCCTCTAATCACATGACGTCTCATGGAGAGTGGTTTAGAGATATGCGCAAACTAGATGTGTTAGGCTATGTGCAGACAGGAGATGACACAGCTCACCCCATTGCTCATGTAGGAGACATACCTCTAAATACGAAGAGTGGGAAATCAAAGTACTTAGCAGATGTACTTCATGTCCCAAACATTACAAAGAATCTTGTTTCTGTTGGACAAATGGTTGAGCAGGGTTTGCAGGTTCGCTTCAATCCAAATGGCTGTTATGTAGAAGATATCCAGAATGGCTGTAAGCTGATCACAGAGGGCAAATGTGTGGGCAGAATGTTTACGCTGAATGTAGACATGCCTGAGGTAAAAGCTGCATTATTTGCACAGGGCACAGGTGTTGTGGCTGATGTTGACATTTGGCACAAACGCATTGGCCATGTCAATGAGCAGAGATTGCGCAGCATGCAATCAAAACAGATTGTAAAAGGTTTGCCCAAATTCAAGGTGGATGGTATGCATAAAGTGTGTGCAGCATGCCAGTTTGGAAAACAGTCAAAGGGCTCATTTCCACATGAGCGCAATGTATGTAAGAAGCCACTTGAGGTGGTGCACACAGATGTTTGGGGTCCAACCGATACTGCAAGTATACATGGTTGCAGGTATTATGTCTCTTTCATTGATGACCATACAAGGAAAGTATGGGTCTACTTCATGCATAACAAAAGTGAAGTGTTTGGTCACTTTCAAGACTTCAAAGTCATGATTGAGAAGGAGACAGATATGCAAATCAAGACATTGAGGTCAGATGGAGGGGGAGAGTACTTCTCCAATGATTTTTCAGATTTTCTGCGAATGCATGGTATACACAGGCAGTTTACATGCAGATATACTCCACAGCAGAATGGGGTCGCAGAAAGGAAAAATAGGCACATTGCAGAGGTTGCACGTGCATTGATGAATGAGAAGAACATGCCTCATCATTTCTGGGCTGAAGCTGTAAATACAGATGCGTACATTATGAACAGGACACCTACAGCTGCGGTGCATGATGTAACACCTGAGGAAAAGTTTACAGGTACAAAGCCTGATTTGGCACACTTGAAAGTGTTTGGCTGCATAGCTTACGTGCATGTACCAGATGAGTTGCGTAGGAAATTGGATCCTAAAGCAGAGAAATGTATTCTTGTGGGATATTCCCTTGAACAAAAGGGGTACAGGTACTACAATCCTACTACACGAGAATTACGAGTGAGCAGAGATGTAGTCTTTGATGAGATGAGCAGCTGGTACAGTAATGCACATGGCACTATTGGGGCTGATGTAAAAGATGATGTGGTTGTACAAAATGTGAGGCCACAGTCACAGGTTTTGAGTGGACCACAAGAGTCCTCTTCTCGTGGCTCTGTTGAGAAACCATGGAATGGTAGACTACGTACGCAGGTTACTCCACCAACAGGTACAGGGAATGTATCACGAAAAGGAAAGGAAAAGGTTGATGAACCTCCCTTTATGGTTGATGCATCATCAGGTTTTTCACATGTAGACATGGATTCAGATGGTTTTGAACAATGTCTTGATGAGGAATTTGGAATTCCGGCTGTCAGGACACCTGGTGTAAGGAAAGTACAAGAAGATGCTAGAGGGCAAAGGAGTGACCCATGACCGCGCAGATCTAATAGAGTCAGAAATCCAGTTCAGAAATTGACTTATGATGGGTATCTAGCGCATCACCAAGCCTACATGGCTAAGGTGATACAGGATGTGGAGCCCACATGTTTTGAGGATGCAGTTGGAAATGTGCATTGGGATGATGCAATGAATGAAGAGATGGCTGCATTGGAAGCAAACGACACATGGGAGTTGGTGCCATTGCCAAGTGGCAAGAAAGCTATTGGCTGTAAATGGGTGTATAAAACCAAGCATAAGGATGATGGTAACATTGAGCGTCACAAGGCAAGGCTGGTCGCAAAGGGTTATGCACAGACGTATGGCATAGACTATGAGGAGACCTTTGCTCCAGTGGCAAAGATGACGACAGTGAGAGCTGTCATAGCAGTGGCTGCATCTAGAGGATGGATTATGCATCAAATGGATGTAAAGAATGCCTTCTTGAATGGTGAGTTGCAAGAGGAAGTGTATATGGATCAGCCACCTGGTTATGTCGATCCAGGTTACCCAGATTATGTATGCAGACTTCTCAAAGCTTTGTATGGTTTGAAGCAGGGCTCTAGAGCATGGTATGACAGGATTGCCAAGTATCTTGTCAGTATTGGTTTTAGGAGAGCTCATGCTGATCATTCACTCTATGTACGTGAGAGTGATGTGGGGATTGTGGTCATTACCATATATGTAGATGACCTTATTATTGTTGGTGACAATGCTATGGAGATTGACCATGTGAAGGGTCTTCTCAAACAGGAGTTTGAAATGAAAGATTTAGGCGAGTTGCGCTACTTTCTTGGCATTGAAGTGATCAGGACTCCAGAGGGTGTATGGCTATCACAGAGACAGTATGCTTTGGACATGTTGTCAAAGTATGGTATGGCTGATTGTAAGCCAATTTCTATTCCCTTGGATGTGAATGCAAAGCTGAGTGCAGAGAAGGGTGATGTTGTTGAGGATGTCAACATGTACAGGAAGATTGTGGGTAGTCTAATCTACTTGACTATCACGAGGCCAGACTTGAGCTACACAGTAGGCTTGGAGAGTCAGTTCATGCAACTTCCGAGGAAGCCACATTTGGATGGAGTACGACGCACACTTAGGTATGTGCAAGGTACTCTTGACTATGCATTGTTCTATTGAGCAGATGCACCATTGGCAGTGTATGGGTATACAGATGCAGATTGGGCAGGTAGCATTGTTGATAGGAGATCTACGAGTGGCTTCATGTTCTCTTTTGGGAGTGCTGCTGTTACTTGGAGCAGCAAAAAGCAGCCTACGGTTGCTTTATCGAGCACAGAGGCCGAGTACAGAGGTGCAGCAGTTGCGGCGTGTGAGGTAGCTTGGCTACGCACATTACTTGAGGACTTGGAAGTGCAGGTGGACCAGCAGATTTTCATCCATTGTGACAACCTCAGCAGCATGCAGTTGGCTAGGAACCCAGTGTTCCATGCCAGGACCAAACACATAGAGGTCCATTACCACTACGTTCGAGAGCGAGTGTTGGCGGGCGACATCGACTTGGTCTACGTCAGCATAGAGGAGCAGATAGCGGATATCTTTACCAAGGCCCTCAGAGCTGAGAAGCTTCAACGTTTCCGGACTATGCTTGGACTCTGCGACATGCAGAGCTCGAGGGGGAGTGTTGAGATGTCGAGCTCTACACCTTGAGCTGGCATCCACTACGGGTCTTGGCCGCTTACGGCATTTACTCACTGGCGCGTTAGGTGACCGACACGGAGGATCTCTGCCAGTGATTCTACAGCTGGACTACACTTATAGTGCTAGCCTAGTACGCTTCTAGCGAGTTCACACTTAGTGACCGCATGTACATATGTGCTACTTTTCAGCTTTAGCACTTAGTCATTTTGTACTCTCTTTTCTGTGAAGAAGAAGAAGAAGCTTTCCATCTCTGTGTGCTTTGTGCTTGTCTTGTGTAGCTCTCTTGCATCCTCATTCTTTACACCAATCACAATTAGATTTGGGGGTGGAACATGGATCACGATCGATGTTCCCTAGCTCAGAATCCCAAAAGTTTTCACCTTGTGGCTCCCCCTACAATGCCTTTACACCCTTGCAATCACACATTGAAAATATACTTAGACGTGGATAATGATCCATGTCCCCCAACATACCAGAATCAAATCAAAAATCACCCACAGTCAGATCAGAGTATGGAGAACACAATTCCAACGAATGTGGTGACTAGTGCAGAAGCTCAACAAGCTGCAAAGAACTCACTAGCTGAGGATAAACAAAAACTACAAGTTTAAACCAAGTATAAAAGTTTGTCAAGGATTCATAGAAAATCATGGAAAGCCATGAGCAACAAAATGAAAGCAAAGAGGCTAAAAGAGAAAATGGTCTTGGAAATAGAGCTGCAACAATCAAGGGAGTAGCTTAAACATGAAAACAAGGAACAAGCAGAGGGAGTGGTGTCTTCCAAAGTATCATCGGGAGGTTCAATCTTAGTGGAAAAAGTTCTTAAACCCTTAGAGGCTCTATGACAAGCTTACGAAGCTAGACTAAAGACCAACCAGACCTTGGAACAAAGATGGTTGACATATCCGCATCTTGAAGTTGAAAAACAGAGATTGGAAATGTGCAAATGGCTCATGGAGAAGACTGTTCAAACTCTGATGGAACAAGAAAAAATAAACAATCCCAAACAAGAAGTGGTAATTCACCAAAGGAATAGGAGATTTAAGCTTAAAGGAACCGAAATGATTAATCAAACAAAGCTTGAAATTGAAACACCATTGGACACATGGGTAATGGCTAATACCATGGATGATGCTAAGTCACAAGTGACAAGTATGGGAAATGACCTAGAACACAAAAGATGCTAGTGTGGTGACTAGAGCACAAGCTCAAGAAGTTGCAAAGAACTCACTGGTCAAGGATCAACAAAGACTGCAAGTTCAAATCAAGTTTGAAAGTTTGTCAATAAGAACTCAAAGAAATTGTGGAAAGCCAAGAGAATCAAAATGAAAGCAGAGAGGCTAAAATAGAAAATGATCTTAGAAATAAAACTGCAACAAACAAGGAGCAGCTTAAACATGAAAACAAGGAACAAGCAGAGGGAGCGGTGTCTTTCAAAGTATTATCGAGAGGTTCAATCTTAGTGGACAAAGTTCTAGAACCCTTAGAGGCTCTATTATAAGCTTACGAGGATAGATAGAAGACTAACTAGACCTTGGAATAAAGATGGTATCCGCATCCCGAACTTGAAAAACATAGATAAGAAATGTGCAAACGGTTCATGGAGACTCCTCAAACTCCTATGGAGCTAGAAAAACTAAATAATCCAAACAAGAAGCGTTAATCCACCAAAGCGACATGGAATTTGAGCTCAACATGAAATGATTGATCAAGCAAAGCCTACAATTGAAACACCATTGAACACAAGTGTAGTGGCTAATACCACGGATGACACCAAGTCATATGTGATAATGCAAATTCTAGAAGTGGAAGGGCCATGGCTACAAGATTTATGGGAAACAATCAAGAACAAAAAAGACAATAGTGCAACTTTCAAGTCTGTAGCTATCATGGAGATCAATATGGATCATGAGTTCTACCTTGGAGATATACAATTTTTGTACGGTGATGTAGGAACAAGTATCTACAGAGAACAAACCAAAAATGTTGAAGACTTTTTCGTCTTTCATAAGAGAGCATGAAACAAAATTGAAGGTCAAGGTTGTGCCTTCTCAATGAAAACCAATTCCAAAGATGATGGACACCAAAAGCCTTCATGAATTGATGTCAACTCCTATATAGTGAAAGCTGTTACAAAGTAAACCACATCTATGAAGAGAAATGGGAAAAAAACTGGGAAAGATGGGGCTGAAAATTTCTTGTCAAGATATTCCCTTTGATGGCCAAATGGGTAAAACATCACCAAACAAACCAAAGGAAAAACTAGTGCCCATAAATAAAGTGCGGGATTACTGTGAAGGAGAAGAGGGAAATACCACCTTGCCATTGGAACACAAAGGAATCAAAACCAATTCTATACTTGATAGTGGGGCCGGGGTGGCCATTGCTACAAAACAAATATGGAAAAAATGGAGAGACCAACTCTTTAAAAAACACAAATGAAACTACAACTTGCAAACGGATATGTAGAGAGACCAGTAGGTATGTTGGAACAAAGCATAGTGTTCTCATGTGGAATAGAGTCAAGCATACCTTCACCATAGTGGGTTTTGTCAAAAGCAATAATTTTGATGTCATTTTGGAGAGATTATTCATGCGTCAACTTAAAATGGTACAAGATTGGGGCTACGACCATATCTACTTGCAGCACAAGGAAGTTACATCAAGAATCAATGTAAAGGACAACAGTTATAGAGATGTTAGTCAAACCCTTGTAGAGGAATTTGACTAGACAACAATCAACACAAAGGAAATACCTGCATGGCTATAAGCCAAAGCATAAAATTGGATGTGTCGAGCATCCAAATGTGAGAGCCTGGTTAGAAAGGATTGCATTTTAGAGAGACTAGTGGAAGACAAAGATTATATACCATAGTCATTTCCATAAAAGTTTTTTGAACCTTTTGGTTGGGATCAGATAGTGGCTACTCTAGATGTATGTGTGAATGAAACAACCCCGACAAGATTCTGTGAGATAAAGAGGGATTTGACATAGCACCCTTCCATATGGTGAGTGTTATCTTGGAAACAGGGTTAGAGAATGAGGACCTGGATACACCAGAAACAATTGCATGCAAACACATAGTTGACAAGATTTTCACTAAGGATCTGAGTGACAAAAGCGACGAAAAATTTGTAAATTCACAAGATGATGTACTTGAAATGGAAGTTAAGGATGAGCTACTGAGGAGCTTTGAAAGTGAAACAAAATCAAATGAGAAAGAGGCAATTTTCTATGATTTCCCTAACCAAAAACTCAGACAAGAAATATATCGAGAAAAACAAACAAGGAAACAAAAGCAAACGCAAGCAAAACCTATGCCTCTTATGAATTAAAAAACATAGTATTTGATGCTCGTAGGAGCAATTGACTGTGTCAAACACAAAGTGACACAAGGATACACATCACACAAAGACAAGTCCTAAGAATCAAACCAAGATGAAAGCCAAAGACACAACTGAGACGTCATCAAGAATGACAAAAACTGACCACAAGTGAGAATACCAAAAGTCAAAGACACTCCACCAGAAACTAAAAGTCATAGATAGTGCAAGGTGTCTATATCTCGATAGCTTTTTTAGATTATTGTGATGAGGGACGGACTTCCAGAGAGCCCATGAGCTCATGAGCGCTATGCAATACAATGAAGAAGCTACATTAACAGACAAAGACAAAGCTACAATGAGAGTAAAGATCACAAGTGATATGATGTCAGGCACCTCACCTACAAGCAGGCAACACTTTCATCAAGCATCAAGGGCATAAACTAACCCATAAGGATTTGATATACTAAAAAACAAAGCTACCTTTTTGACTAATCTCCCAAAATTTAGAAGTACAAAAACCACCTTGTTACATAGCAGAGAGAAGAGTGATCAAGTGTGACTTGAGAGGATACATTCTTGACAATCTAGTTGAATCTAATTTGAAAAGCAGTGACAAAAACAAAGCATACATGAATGTCTGGCCGATGTTGACAAGAATTGCCTACCAAGCCCTAGGAATGATAGAAGACTTACTTGAAACTCAATCTCAACTTAATATATTCCACAAGGCCAAGCATACAGTCAGGACTGTGGGAAGCTCATCCACAACCCTCATGAAGAGAAGAACATAAGGCCAGAGTTTTAAAGCACCAGTAATGGATAGTGAAGCCATTGAATTTGACTTTGAGCTCCAAGATGAGATTAAAAAAAAGGAAGATGTTCCATCGGAGTATTAATAAAAAGAAGAAGAAGAAGTGGAGATCCCTTTGATCCAAAAGAGTCCTCAACAAACAGAGCAGATTCCATCTCAAGCTCAAAGGTCTATGGAGGAAGCTCGACAGCTCAAAGAAGAATCCCAAGCAAAGATAGTGCAGGAGAAGAAGAAAATGGAAGAAACTCGGCAAGATGCACCTCCCTTTGTCAAGGATGATGTCGAGCTAGACACAAATCTTGAGAAGCTTAAAGAGGAAAGACGACAAGAAGCTTGAGCAGAAGTCACGCTGGCAAGAACGGATCCATGAAGTTCTAAAGAGAAAATATGAAGAAAGAGCTGAGGAAGAGTTGAAGCAACAAAAGACAACATATAAGATGCACCAGTGGACTCTCCTCATAGCTAGCAGTTGGAACATGAGGAATCGGCTAGATACAACAACAACAAAGGATGCAGAGGAAATAGAGAAACATGTCTCACCAAAACCACCATATCCTCCTCCTACTAATCAACAACACAAAGATTCTCAAGCTAACAAAGAAGATCGAGGCCATCAGTGGAGAGAAGGACAATAAGGTTTCAAGGAGCAATGTAAAGGAGCTCCTCCAAAGATTGATCAAATTGCAAAGACCTCTTAGCAAAGATGGACACAAGCAAAAAGAGAAGATGAAGTGGTGTCCCAAAGAATACTCTATCAACTTGATCTTAAAGAACATGTAGAGATAATTGAGCTCCGATTCAGATGCCAGAAGGTGATAACCCACTTGTGGATACAAGGTATTGAAGATGCTAAAGCTAACACACAAAAAACACATCAAGAGATAGAATGACGAAAGCAGCAAGTCATCAAACAGATAAAGAACAACATTAAATGGCTCTGAAGAGAGAAAAAGAGGATGCTGCAAGCATCTATCAAGATTAAGAGAAGCAAATTGAGGCAAATACAGAAGTACAGGTGCAACAACAAGCACTGGAAGAGGCTCTAGAGGGGGAGAAACAAAGGTATGCCAAGTTATGTGAATATTATGATGTCGTCAAGTGCACCCTCTTTACCCTCCTATATATTCAAGATGTAGCTGCTCCTACCTCTACATCACAATCATCTATGGAAAATGTTGAAGAAGTCAAAGCTTTGAAAACGGAGCTCAAGTAAGAGAATTTGGAGAGACAACTTCTAATGGCTTAAATGCTTACAACCAACTCACAAAGAGAACAACAGATAAAAGAGCTTCAAGAGCAATTGGCAAAAGCTAAATCAGACCTCACAGCCTAAGAGCAGAGATGCACACAAAAGACATGAAAGCTAAATTATTGGAGTTGGGTGCTCTCTCCAGATAAAGGAAATTGTACCAATCACTTAGACACAACATATAGAGTTTGAAAGTATCGACATGTCCCCATTGGACTTACCAAGTACTACATCATCTAGGGGAGGAATGTAGGAGCTTGAAGAAGAGAAAGAGTCTATGGATGGCAGAGATGAGCTTAGGAAGTTGATAGAAGACATACTCAAAGAGTCTCACAAACAGTACATGTTGTACGAGCTCAAAGTGCTAGATTAGCAACTCTTCTCATGCTCAAACCAGAAAAGCATGTAAATAACTTTTGGCATGAAATGGTGGCCTTATTGATGAAGCAAGAGGTAGTCCTCTAGATAAGAATCTACTACCAACTTTGAAACCAAATGCAAAAGGAGATTATGAAGATGTTCCAGTAACAACAAAGCACGTGTTGTGTCATCCTAGAGAGCCCACCACTATGGTAAAAGAAATGATTTGAGAAGAGGCCCCATGAAGAGACAACATATAGGATTGCTCCCCAACATCTAAGAATTGACCCAACTTACTGCCCGATACCAAGAAGGCAATCCTAGGAGACCTACTACACCACCTGGAAGAAAAGTAGGCCATCTGTGCTAAACTATCCAGTGATTGCAAAGCCTACTCACAACCACAAATCCATAGAGGATTACATGGTACACACACTTAGACTTTTCATCACATTAATGAGGGATGCACTAGACTTAACTTGCCAGGTGGCCTCCAAAATTTCTAAGATGATACTCACATGCATCAAAGCATTCAAAGATATCAATAAAGCAAAACACCCTTGGAGGGAGGTCTTTCTAGAAGGAACGGATGGCATCAAAGGAATATGGAGATAGAAGCCCCCTCAAAGAATATCATTATGAGGATGTATGCATGGCTCATGTTTCTATCATCCCACTATATGTAGACATTTGAAGAAACCTTCAAGGCACGTGGCATACTAGAGCACACTGGTTGAACAACCCATTCAGAGATCTCTCCATCAAAACATAGATTATTGCCAAAGCCACCAAGTTCAACAATGTTGTCAAGACTTTAGAAAAGAGGTTATTTGACTACTAGGGAGCTTCCAAGACTTGCATGAGGACGTGCAACAGCTAGGAGGAGGGGAGCATTTGATCGATGTAGCTGACAGGTACTCTCTTAGTCAACTAAACCTTGTCCAAGCCCATTTTTTTGATATAATATATTATATTTTTTCAAGGCTCCTTTTAATTGAGTCTATGTAATTTTGAGCTGTAATATTTTATCATGAGCCTAAAGCTATGTGAGCTGGCCATTGCCCATTTGAAAAGCCCTAGGTATAAAGCTCAAAAACCTTAGTTTGAACACAACTTTGTAACATTGTCTTTTGGAGTTTTGAAGAGCTTTTGTTGTACGACGGTAAGTGGCTACTCAGGTACGACTTGTAATCCATTTTTCTCATGATCTGGTAATCCAAATTCAATTCCAAGAAGTACATTATGTTCTCTCTCTCTTGCTCTTTTGATTAAGTATAAGCATTTCAAGTTTCACTTGATTTGAAATTGTGAATTTGTGAGTCTTCTTTGCAGATTTGAGTGCCGAAATCACTATTTTTTGACATTTTGACCATAGATGGGTGTTATTAGACTTTATGGCGACTTGTTTATGTTGTTCTGTTGTAGTTTTCATGAGCTAGTATAACATGAATTGTGATTTTGGTACCTTGTTAGATGACCACCAAACTTTGTAGACTTGTCCTCTTATACCTAATATAGCTTCCCTTAAAGTTTTATCATGATCCAAGTCCATTATAGTCGACGAAATGGCATGATGATCTAGAGCAGTGAGATAGGACGTAGGGAAATTTTCATATCAGAGAGTGGTGGTTAGCTTGTTGAATTGATATGTTTGCTTCCTAGGTTCACTTCTTAAGATTGACACCCTCAAAGAGTCTTTGTGCCCCATTTGAGTCACTTCCCTGAGTATTGATATATTATGATAGTGTCAAATAGCTATGGTATAGATGTTAGTCGCGACGACCTGCTAACATTGATGTCGTTGCCGGGGAATGATCCTTAGGTGGTGAGTGGCCTAGTTTTTATTTAGAGCCTTATTTTCCAAAGATTTATTATCCATTTCGTTACATTTTGACAGTAAAGTAGTTAGACACTGTAAGGCATTTTTTGGATGAGCATAAAGTCACTAAGTCATGCCAAAAAGCTTGCCCACTAGCCTCATGTATATATGTGTACATAGCCCTGCAAGTTTTGGAAGTGGCCTTGTAAAAATTCATGTATAAAGGTGTGATTTTACCAAGATTGGGTGCTGATGTTTTGAGTTGTTCGAGTCTATACGAACATCTCCATGAGAGGAGCTTTGTCATGATGTTCTCAGTTTCTCCTAATTTTGAGTGTGTTCCGTGCTTGAAGGGTTTTTCATAAATCTCAATAGGTGTTTACCATAGGTGTTTTCGGCGGTGTCATAGTTCTTCCTTCCGGTGGTGTGATTCATGCAAGGCTATAGAGGCACTTATTTTTCTTGCCATTTGCACGCTAATATCATTTTGGCCCCCCCATGGAGGAGCAAGTGCTCCCATGCTCCAATTCTTGTGAAATATGTATATTCTGTAGGCAGATAATGTAAAAGGGATGTGGGTCCTTATGGACAACCGCCTATGTATGCACAAATTGTGGACATCACTTGAGGTGGTCATATAATTGGATTGTAGCCTTTGGAGGGTCGTGAGGTTTTTTGAAGCCAAGTAATGGGGGACCGAGTTACCCACTGTGAGGTGGATTAGGTACTGGAGCGATCCATCGACATCCCTTGAGCTTCCGACATCAAATGTAAGTGTTTTTGTGGCGATCAAACATGGCGAATGAGTTCCCATAGTTTCATGGATTGCCTAATGAGAATGCACAGACTTTTATCAAAAAATTGGAAGTCAATTTCTTATTGTAAAATATACTAAACCAAGCTATATTGTTAGGACTATTGCAATACAGTTTACAGGCAAAAGTTTGGTTACACAATCACAAAGAGTTGATGCAGACACAAACTCCAGGGGTAGTTTTGGACTACAATCGTGTGAAGCAAGCTTCTTGGCATAGATCCATTGAAGTACCTGATGAAGAGGCATCTTTGAGCCGTAGAGGAGGTTCATTCCTACTTGTTATAATTGTGGTGAACTTGGTCACAACAATAGTTATTGTTCAAAGCTAACAAGGATGGGAGGTGATATGTTCCCACTCCCCCAACAGATTCCTTACTGGGCTAATGATTATGCATTGGATATACGGGGAGATTAAGGTATTGAACATGAAAATTAGGCCTCAACCTCTGGTGGTCATGTGGGTATTGTGCAAGTTGAAAAAAAGAAGCAGATATGCTACCCGTAGGAAAAACAGAGAGGGAAGGCTATGTCGCTCCTTGTCCTAGCAAAAAGAAAGGGAAAGAGAAAGAGGGTGAAGATGCGAAAGCTAAGAGGAAGAGAAGACCTTGTAGACGGTTTGAAGTGGCAGATTTACCTTTGGGAGAAGGCCAAACAGCTTACAATTTAAATGAAGACCTGATTGGGAGGAAAGTAGATTGTCCTTTTGGAAAGTTGATGAATATGGTGCCCAAATCAAGATGGAGTGGAATTCATTAGTGAATCCAGAGAAAGAGCTGAAGCATGGACAAGTTAGAGTGCTAGTTGTGGGAGAGTTACCCGACATTTGTCCTGTGGTGAATGCTTGGCACAAAGGTGTGGACATGGGAGAGGCCTACATTGATGGAGGTGCTCAAGTTTGTGTGATCACACAGTCATGTGTCGAGAGACTGGGTCTCATTACATGCCAAAGCTCTAGGTTTTGGATTTAACTAGCAAACCATGCCAAAGTGAAGTGTTTGGGGATGGTTAAGAATTTGGAACTTGAAGTATGCAACGTGAAGGTTATAGTAAACTTTCATGTTATGCCAGTTGGCCTGGGAGCTTTCCCTCTCATTTTGGGACGGCCTTGGTTGAGAGCTGTTGGTGTTGTACATGATTGGTGCAAAGGCACAATCTGTGTGTATGGCAAGAAGGGAGAAAAGAGGGTGTTTGATATGACTACCAAGCAACCTATGGCACTAGAAGATGTGAGTGAGAATGATGAATCAGAGGTAACCAATGAAGATTCAAAAAGTAGCTATGTTTGCAGCTCCATTGACAAGGGTGAAGTGTCATTCCTGTTGTTGGATGAGGAGAAGGGAGAAGTGGGTGAAATATTGCAAGTGTCAGGGAATATAAACGCTTCAAGCCATTTAGAGCAACTTGAAGAGTTGATGCAGCCTAAACAGGAATTTCTAGTGAAGAAAGAGTTGATTCAAAATATGATAAGTACTTATTTGATGCAAGGATAAAGAAGGGATTACTTAGCAATGTTGGATAGGTTTCCAAATCTTTTCATCACTCCATATCAAGAAATAAGGGGTTTTGTTGGGGATCCTGTGAAGATTGAACTAGTTGAAGGGGCAAAGCCAATACAGTATAAATTAAGAAGGATGGGTAAGGACCATACGAATGCTTTAAAGGAAGAAGTGGATAAACTTTTGGATGCAGGGTTCATTGTGCCAGTTGATAATGCTGATGGGTGAGCCCTGTAGTGGTCACTCCAAAGAAAGATGGGTGTTGGAGAGTTTGTGTTGATTACAAGCCATTAAATGCAGGGACCAAGAAAGATCCTTACCCTTTGCCTTTCATTGATCAACTTTTAGATGCAGTGGCTAGATTTGAAAGATAGAGTGTCTGTGATGGTTATTCAGGATATTTCTAGCTTATCCTTGCTCTTGAAGACCGGAAGAAGACTACTTTTATCATGCCATGGGGTTGTTTTTGCTTTTGCTACCTTCCCTTTGGGTTGACAAATGAGCCTGGAGCTTTTGAAAGAAAAGAAAATTGGGTCTTTACCCCGTTCTTTGGAAAGTTTGTCAAAGGATTCATAGATAATTTCTATGTATATAGTTCAAGGAAAGAGCATATTCAAAAGCTTGAGATGACTTTTGCAAGGTATGATGAATGCGGGGGTCAGTTGAACCCTAAGAAATGTCATTTGACACAGCCACGTGTGAAGCTTCCTTGACATGGGATTTCAGAAAATGGGATTGAAGCGGATCCAGAGAAAGTGGAGGCTTTGTTGTTGCTGTCATCTCCAAAAGATACGAGATACGAGACAATTTGCCACTTTTGTACAAAAGGTTAAATATCTACCTCATTTAATACCTTTGGCATCGAAGCTATTATATCCATTGCAGCAAACAATCAAGAATGATCCCTTGGAGTGGTCTTGTGACTGTGATGATGTTTTTGACAGAGTCAAAGAGGTTTTGAGTACATTGCCCATTATGCAATCTCCTGACTAGGAAAAGGAGTTTTATGTAAACCCATTAGTGGCTAATGATGCTATTGGGGCCATGTTATTGAAAAACGAGAAAGAATCTCAGTATATGAAGCATGTTCATTATGCTAGCAAAGTGAAGACTCCTCATGAAAGATATTTCTCTAAAATTGAATTGGTGATGACCAGTATGGTTTATGCTTGCAGACGATTCAAACACTACTTGCTGCAAAATTCATTCACCTTTCTCACTAGTTATTCATTGCTTTCCTAGCTGTCCAATAATTAAAATATATTAAAAACAGTGATGAGATGGGTTATTGAACTCCAAGAGTTTCAATTCACCTTTTTGGTGGAAGAGAGTACTCGAGCTACCCTGGCAGATTTACTCACTTATAAAGACACTCTTGTTTTGGTTAAAGAAGAGGTGGTGCAAAAGAAGAAAGTCGAGACTCTTGCCATCTCTGATGCTTCACTGTTATACTTTATAGGTTCTTATCGAACAAGTCATAATGCTTCTTCAGGAGGCATTGTCATATATGATGCACAAGGAAAGCTTGTAAGGAAACAAGGATTGAAACTTGATGCAAAGAGTAAGAATGAAGCAAAGTACATGGCTCTTGAAGGTGATTTTCACATTTGCTTATAGTTGGAAATCAGATGCTTGCAGATAAAAGGAGATGCCTTGTTGGTTCGTGAAGCAAGTATTGGGAGTATGGAAGAATAAGAATCCTAAACTAAAGAATTTATGCTTCAAGGTGAAATCGTTGCTCAAAAAGTTTGAAACATGGAGTTTGCAACATATTGAGAATTCTCAAAATGAGGAAGCTCATGATGCTGCCCAAGAAATCATCGCTTGTGTGTTTGTGCTGAAGGCAAATGCCCCTTTATATCATGGGAAGGAAGTGTTATCAAAGGAGATGGATTTTTTGATGACAAGTGTCCTACTTGAAGGTTTCCCATCTTCCAAAAAGTATGCATTTATAAGAAAAGCCAGGAAACACAAAATGCTTGATGATGTGTTGTACATGAAAGGAAGTGATTTGGTTTTGCATCGTGTGCCTTGGAAAGAGGAAATCTACAAGATCTTGGAAGAAAATCATGAAGGATCTTGTGGAGGCAATTTTTTCATGAAGATCATGTTGCATAAAATTTTGCAAGAAGGCTATGTATGGCCAAGCATTCAACGGGATGTTAACCATTGGTGCAAGTCGTGTTTTCCTTGCCAGAAGATGGGAAAGAGAATTTTTAAGCCCGAATTGCAACAAACAATTCTAGCTTTTGATGTGTTTGAAAAATGGGGTCTTGATGCTATCGGACCCTTACCTATGACTAGCAAAAGAAATGCTTACATTTTGACAGCAGTGGACCATTTGTCACGATGGGCAGAAGTGAAGGCTGTCAAGTAGATTACCAGTAAAGAAATGGGGATGTTTTTTTATGAGCATATATGTTGCAAATTTGGTGTGCCCCTAGAGCTACTTTCTAATAGAGGACCAAGATTTAGAGGAGAGCTGTTTGATTTCTTATGCGAGAAGCTCAATATATAGCATAGGTACAGTTCTCCTTATTATCCCACAATGCAATGGTCTCAGTGAGAGGTTCAATGGAGAGTTAGTGAAGATCTTGACAAAAACGATCCAAACACATGGGAAGACTTGGGAGATGCGGAGTTGCCTTGTGCATTATGGGCCTACAAAACTGATGTCAAAACAAGCACATGATTTTCTCCTTACCACTTGGTTTATGGAAGGAATCTTTTTTGCCAATTGAAGTGAAGATTCCTGCACTCAAGTTATTGTCATTGGGAGATGAAGAGCAAAGAGACACTTGGCAGAAAAGGTTGTTGGATTTACAATGTTTGCAATTGGACAAAGTTTAGCTTTGAGCTACTGTGAAGAAGTGTCAAAGAAGGCTTAGCTAAAATCTAATGATGTGTATAGGATAAGGGAATTGAAAAGGGTGATCTGGTGTTGCGATATAATAGTAAGTTGGACAATACCTTTCAGAAAAAGTTTCAAATCAAAACGGGAAGGTCCTTTTATTGTTGTCAAGAAGTTTGATAATGACACATATCAGTTAGCATATTTGAGTGCGACACATCATAAATATCATGTTAATGATTACAAATTAAAGAAATATCTAGCACGTTTGATGACAATTGTGGCAGATAAGATGTTATCAATAGAGGAAGACAATGTGGAAACATCTGAGAATGTAAATGAGGTTTCTGGGAATGAGCTGTAGCAGTTGTTCACTCTAGGAACCTCTGCTTGTCATGAAAGATCAAGCAGGCTGGGGGGGGGGGGGGGGGGGCAAGCTATGTTAGGCATTTTTTGGATGAGCATAAAGTCACTATGTCATGCCAAAAAGCTTGCCCACCAGCCACATGTATATATGTGTACATAGCTCTGCAAGTTTTGGAAGTGGCCTTGTAAACATTCACGTACAAAGGTGTGATTTTTCTAGGCTTGGGTGCTGAAGTTTTGAGTTGTTCAAGTCTCCAAAACATATTTTTTAATAAGTATGTTCAGCCGTGATTTATAGCTTGTGAATCAGACTTATACATCATGAGTTATGGGCATCTGAAGTGGGCGGTCTCCACTTAGAAGGTGATTGCGGGTGCATGTGACAAGGGCAATTGGGCCAACTTGACAATTGGAATTATAAATGCTGAGGTTTAAGAATTCTAGATGTAGCCGAGAGGATGGGCTTCGAGCCATGTGTTATGGTGAGTCATTCGGTGATCGGAGCAGCAAGTTATGTTTGGGGGAAGCTTGTCTGAGAAGCCCTCCTACTTTGGGGG
The DNA here is from genome assembly GCF_014529385.1 of Adiantum capillus-veneris. Taxonomy (NCBI): domain Eukaryota; kingdom Viridiplantae; phylum Streptophyta; class Polypodiopsida; order Polypodiales; family Pteridaceae; genus Adiantum; species Adiantum capillus-veneris. Next base: position 20,592,248 of record NC_140956.1, on the reverse strand, counting down.
AAATCTCAAAATTTGTGGGCACAAGGGGTTTGGGAGGATTGAGGAGGAGATTGCCATGTGGTGGGGGGATTATCCCACATGGAAAGGAAAAAGTGGAAGGTGGGGGGTAAATAGTCTAAAGGGGGAGCCCATTATGCGTGTATCACTTGGTGAGAGGCTCTCAAGGCTTGCCATGGAGGGGCATGTGGGTTCATGGGGAAGAGGGGGTGCATTTTGGGAGTTCAGACTCGGCTAGACAGGTGTGTGGCACAATTTTTTGGTCCCCGGCCACTTGCCCCCATCCCATTTCTTGGTCAAAGTGTCACCGACATCTCATTTTTAGTCCAAAAAAGGCCTAAAATGAGCCAACTAAAAGATGCCTTGAGAGAGAACCTTGTCGGCTAAGAAGAGAGAGAAAATTCTCAAAAATAAAAGATAAGGAAGCCCCCATTTTAATAGCTGCAGCACCTGCACAACTTCCAAAGAGCTCATTTTTTAGCAAGAAAGAGTGCACCCCCATGTTCGAGTGGCTATAACTCTTTCATCTCTCATCTGTTTTTTGCCTATGGATATTGTACGGACATCTCCACGAGACGAGCTTTGTCCTGATGTCCTCAGCTTCTCCTAATTTTTAGTGTATTTTGTTCTTGAAGGGTTTTTTCATAAATCTCTACAGGTGTTTACCACAGGTGTTTTTGGCGGTGTCATAGTTCTTCCTTCCGACAGTGTGATTCGTGCAAGGCTATAGAGGCACTCGTTTTTCTTGCCGTTTTCACGCTAGAAATGTGTGTTTAGAGCTTGATAGATTCTGGAGTCGAGGGATTGGCTAGATCTACCTTGAGGGGCAAAGAGAGTTGTGAGTGAGATACAAAAGACATTTCATTCTTCAAATTTCTCGATGCTTTGAAAGTACTATTCCATATTATGTTCCGCTTTCAATTTGCACCGTTTTGTTTGTGTTTAGTTTCTTTCCATAACACATAGGAGTAGGTAAGTAGAAACTACCACCACCAAATGATCTGACAGAGACTGAGGAGTATGTACTTAAGGAGATTCTCAAGGAATTCACGAATATATTTTCTTGGACATATCATGATATGAAAGGTGTTCCACCTTCCGTGGTGCAACACACAATCCCCATGAATAGCATGACTAAACCAGTCCAACAACGACCCTACCCAATGAATCCTAAGTATGCAAAGAATGTTCAAGAAGAGATTGAAAAGATTGTCAAATGCGGAGTCATATACCCTATTGAGCACTCAGAATGGGTGTCTCCAATAGTTATTGTGTCAAAAAAGAATAGGAAACTCAAGTGCATGGATCTCAAAAAGGTCAATGCCGCCACTAGGAGAGACCATTATCCCTTTCTATATTCAGAACATGTGCTTGAAAGAGTTGCAGGGAAGGAATCTTATAGCTTTTTAGATGAGTACTTTGGATACAATCAAATCACAATCACACTAGAGGACCAAGCTATAACTACTTTAACAACTGAATTCGGAGTGTTCGCATTTCGTGTTATGGCTTTTGGCTCAACCAATGCTCCTACTACCTTCTAAATACTGATAAACACTGCTTTTAGAGAATATTTAAGGGAGTGCAAAGCTTTCTTAGATGACCTTTGTGTTTATTCCTCTTGGAAAGAACATCTATCATGTTTACAAAAAGTTTTTGAAAAGTGCAGGTTATATCACATCTCATTAAACCCTTTCAAATGCCAATTTTGGGTTAAACAAAGGAGTCATTTTAGTGCACATAGTGTCCAAAAATGGGATTTCCACAGATGAGAGCAAAATTAAAGCCATTGTTGATTTGCCACCACCTACAAACTATAAAGGAGTTCAAAGGTTCATGGGCCATGTAAGTTATTATCGGCGGTTTATTTTAAACTTTGTTGAGATACCTCGTCCATTGTACAAACTTCTTATGTTCCACTAGACCGCGGAGTGTGACCATGCTTATGAGTCATTGAAAAAGACCTTGACAAGCGCTCCCATTCTACGAGTGCCCGATTGGAATGTAATTTTTCATGTGCATATTGATGCATCAAACTTTGCTATTGGGTGTGTTATAGCTCAACCCAGAGAACATAAATTGGACTACCCCATTAGCTTTGCAATTCATTAATTAAATGATGCTGAGAGGAACTACACCACTACACAGAGGGAAATTTTGCTACTACCTTCTTGCCAACAAGTTTGTTTTCTATGTTGATTATCAAGCCTTGTTGTATCTAGTAAATAAACCTTGCTCCACGGGAAGAATTACACGATGGTTGTTAATTCTTCTTGAGCTTGATTTTACCATTATGGTGAGACCCGGTAAAAGACATGTCATGGTGGATCATTTGTCTCACATACCCAATGGTGAAGACCCTACAAGAATCGATGATGAATTGCCCGATACTTCCCTATTCCTAGTCGAGACCATGCTTGAATGGAGTGAGAAGATTCTGAACTTTTTAGTTAACGGTTTTCCAGCCAAAGAGCTTCGTAAGGATATAGCTCAAAAACAGTTAAAAAAATGTGAACCTTATTCTCTAATTGCAGGAACTCTCTACAAGCTAGAGAAAGACGATATTCTTAGACGTTGTGCCCATGAGGATGAGTATTTATATATACTGCAAGAAGTCCACATGGGTATAGTCGGAGGACATTTCTCAGGGGAACTAACTGCTAGAAAGGTGTTGCAATTAGGGTATTGGTGGCCTACCTTATTCACAGATGCATCACTTTTTTCCAAAAGGTGTGATCAATGCCAACGTTACAAGATCACACAACGAAAGGACAAAATGCCCTTACATCCTGTTAAAGTGACTCAACCATTTGAAAAATGGAGTTTAGAATTTGTAGGACCAATTAATCCGGCGGTTCGTAACACTCAATCTCGATATATTATTGTTGCCACTGACTATATGACAAAGTGGACGGAAGCCAGGGCAACACACAAGGCTAATGCAAGGTCAAGTGCCAAGTTTCTCTTTGAGAACATTATTATGCCATTTGGTTGTCTCTTTGAGATTGTGAGTGACAATGGTACTCATTTAATAAATGGAGTGATAAAGGAACTCATGAAAAAACTTCATGATAGCCCACCATAAGTCCACATTCTATTATCCATAAGCAAATGGCCAAGCTGAGAGCACTAACAAGATCTTAATTTATATCTTGACCAAAACAGTGGAAGCTCATCACACAGATTGAGATTTGATGCTGACATCAGCTCTATGGGCTTATCGTACTTCTTACAAAGTGACTATTAATTGTACACCATTCAAAATGGTATATGACCAAGAAGCAATTATGCCATGGGAGTTTGTAATTCCTAGTCTGCGGGTAGCTTCTCAAGAAGGTTGGGATGGTAACTCTTTAGTTGAGCGTTTATATATCCTTGAAAGGTTAGATGAAGAAAAGCAATTGGTTCTGCAAAATGCACTTGGTTGTGGAGAAAGATAGGAGAAAGAATTGGTTTGACTGTCATCTAAAGAAAAAAGATATCAATGTTGGTGATAAAGTCCTTATGTATGGAGTACAAAATGAGAAGAAAAAATTGAAATATGCCGGAAAAGGATCATATAGAGTATGTGAAATCACCCCACAAGGTACCAATCGTGTGGAACTCTTGATGGAGTCGAAACCATTGGATTCCTTAATGGGATCAAATTTAAAAGATATTATGATCCTTTAAGCCAAGAGGAGCTACTTGCCATCCATAAAAAAAAGACAGCCAAGGCACAAGCAGAATTGAAGAATATACAAGCTCAAGCTGAGGCTAAGGAGCAACAACAATGCATAAGACACCAACGAGAGGCCAACCTTGGAGTTACACATGCATTCCACATTGAAATAGAGTATGATTGGTTGGACTCTGACACACCTCTACAAAGCCCTATTGAGTTAAATAGCACCTATGGCAAAGTGCTATATAGCACCTTATTGGACATGGGTGCTAAATAAAATATGTTGTCATATGGAGTATGGTGTCATTTAGGTAAGCCATCTCTATTTGAGAGTACTATCCAAGTCAAGGGTGTCAACAAGAAAATAATCAGAGTTTTTGGAATCTGACACACTTCTGTCAGTAATGAAAATGGGGTTGTAGCTCAAGAATTTTTGGTCATGCCTACTGGAACTATGGAAGTTAATATAAACTTAAGACACACGTGGATGATAGCGACCAAATGCACTATTGACTGGGAGATTGGGAGTGTCACAATGTAAAAACCAACTCTTAGCCTTGTCACTCAAGCCATGGTCCCTGAGATATTACTTCCTGAAGAAATAAAACCCAAAACATTGCATGTCCAAGAGGTTGAACCATGTGTCCCTATAGCCCAACTCTCCAGAGTTTTAACTTCTGTAGTTGAAACAAAGCTTGAGACACACAAGACCCATCCTAATATAACAAAGAAACATACAAATGGGTCCCTAAAGCTTCTTTAGCAACAAATTTTGATGCTAAAAAACAGAAGCCTTGTAAGAAACGCCCTACTCGCTCCCAGAAATGTAAGAAAATGTTGCATTGGATTCCTAAACAACTATTGGAAGCCCAAGGCTACTATCAAGAAAATGATCAAATTTGGGTGCCAAAATGTAAATTCTGTTCTTACCTGTCACCTGACCCATGTGAGTCAAATCCTGTAACGAAAAAGCTGATTGAAGATCGTGGGAAGGAAAAGGTCACAAAACACTATACACAGGATCCGGAGCTAGTATGGGTACCCAAGTGAGAAAGGCTTGTTTCACTCATCTCAAAAATAAAAAAAACAAATGAAGCTTCTTGCTCTTCATGTAGTTCATATACGAAATAGAAGCTTCGATACAACCTCCACTTACCATTGTACATATCCATACAAACAAGAAAGAATTTGCACCTCCCATTGTAAGTTCACCACCTACAACAAAGTTGCAAATAAAATCATGAGAGAGTACCTTACCACCCTTGCAACTAGATGAAATGCCTAGGGCGGTCAACAAATATTGGTCAAAGTCTTCACCCATGACAACTTGGAACAATTGGTTTCAAAAGGTGATGACATCATTCCAAAAGGTATGATTTACCCAAGGAAGGGGGAGTGTTTGTTGACATCCATCATTCACTTGCTCCCCTCTTGACCTTCCTCCCTGACCTCTCAATCTTCCAATCTTAGGGAATGTAAATATATAGCTCTAACTCAAGAAAACAAACATTAAAAAAAGTAAAAGAGAAAGAGCCACCAAACAAAAAGCTGGAAACCTACATGTTCTAGTACATGACTCAAAATCATAAAAACACATTATGCACAAGGATACGACCTTTCAACATGACCCTTATAATATTTGCACACTAACCATCATCTATCTGTGTGTACAGATATGGCTAGTATGCTAGAGTCATCCACTCCTACCTTAGGTGGTACCCTCTTTACTTTTCACGAGTGTTTCACATAGTCTACGCGGTGCTTGCCTGTGAATGGGATTTGGTAGATACGCTAGCATGTGAGAGGCCTTTCAAGGAATTAGAATGGCTGATGCGTCTCTTGAACACAATTGATCCATACTTAGTAGAGGACGTCTCTCCAATTGCACAAGCTTACTCGTTTGACCAAGATGACTATAGACGTCTAGTGACGTTTTTAGTAAACATTTGTGCCTCTAATGATGAGGAAGAATTGCATGATTAAACGGATGGCACGTATGGTCTCACGGATGATGACTTTGTTTTTCTCGATGATGATGAGGCTAGGGGTTTAGACCTAGGGCTACCTGCCCATCTATTCAATATCCTGTTTCCTTGACTCTCTAGGGGGTGAAGATAATTAGATTAGGGTTCCTTATGTTGTTTGATTGTGTTCAATAAAGGTTGATGCCTTTTTCCACTGATGTGCCTTCTAGAGATATTCCTTGTCTTTTCTAGTGTGTATTGGAACGTGTTGCCATTGTTAGGATTTTGAACTTCATGGAATCTTTCTCTCATTCACTCTTCGAATCGAGCACGATCATCAATATGAAAAGGTGTTTCTTGTCCATTAGCATTGCCCCTTGTCTTTTTTTTTTTGCATCCATGTTTGTCTGCTTTAAATGTGATTGGTATCACAATATTTAACACATTTTTTAAGATTAAACATTAGGTTCAATATAGTTTTTTGTCATAATCCCTTGTCTAGGTTTAAGAATCAAGCATTCTGACTAAGCTAGTTTGACCAAGTTAGGAGTTATAGATCTTCTCTTAATACCATGGGGAATGCCTTCCTAATAATCAATGGTTACTTTGGGTTCTTAACCCGATTTAGGCAGTATTGTGTGCAATGTAAGTTAGGGCTTTCTAGTGGGCTTAGTCCCTATTGGCCTTTAGCTTAAGTATTATAAAGGGAGTTTACTAGTGTGATGAGCCTGGGGAGGTAACATTGTCATATGAATCCCCAAAGTTACAAAATTAAAATGTTGAAAAAGAACAAAAAAAAAGGTGTCAAGAATGTAAAATCTTAATTTGGTAGTGCACTCACATGTATTGCCTATGGTACTAGGCCAGTGTGGGCGCTTTTCCTTAAAAAGCAATAAGCCCAAGGCATACAAAATAAGCACACACATCAAAATTACATCAATGTGAAAAAACTTTGGGGGGTCAAAGAAAAGGGAATAAGTCAAGAGATAATTTCATGAGCAATTCCCTTTATCGTAGCTTAACTACAAGGTCTTCTAGATATAGCCTCTAGTCAGCCCTTGGACATGAAATACTTGGCTCTCGCGATTAAACAGCTTAATTGACCAGAGAGAATTGAGAAGCTTGCCCATGGTATTAATAATTGACCTCTAGTGCCTTTCGATCGTTAAATTAGCAACCCCAGACTTGTTTAATATTTGACCTTTACAACTCCTTATGCGTTTGATTATATTACAGTTTAATGTTTTACTGCTAACAAATTTTTAATATTCTGTTACCAATCAGTTTCTGTGCCTACAATTGCATATGCTTTTTAATTGTATATGAGAATGCCATTACAGTGCCAATTTTGGTTGATTTTGTAGTGATTGAAGAAGGCTAAGGACATTCAATCTCAAATGCTCTTCCACCTCGACGAATGGGCTTCATCTCAATAGCTTCCGGTACATCAAGAAGGGGGGCATATTAACCCTCACGGACACCCTATCACCTTCGATGGACGCCTTGTTATTTATTTGAGTGAGTCATGGACAGGGCTTGTCGGTTCAATAGGTGTGTAGGTGATTGCTGATGAGAGACGCACCACTTATCTTATTTTTACAATAGTTTTGCAACGATCAACCACTGTGGGCGCCCGTGTGTGAATGGGTCAAACTCTTATAAAAGATCCATTTGACCTAAATCCTTATTCTTTGAGATGCAAGCTAAGAAGTGCTCTTGCTCCATCTCTATCTCCTTCTCCTTTGTGTGCTCATAGGTGTGTGTGTGTGTGTGTGTGTGTGTGTGTGTGTGTGTGTGTGTGTGTGTGTGTGCTTGAGAGAGAGAGAGAGAGAGAGAGAGAGAGAGAGAGAGAGAGCATTGCAACGGCATTGACAGCGGAGAGGCATTTGAGCGCGACATCAGTGCCGGCTCCTTCTTCTTTGCAGCATAGGATCCTTCACGGCGGAAGCATTGAGCGGTGAGTGACACACCATTGTTTCTTTGAGCTTTGTTAGGACTATCTAGTTGTGTGCTTGCAGCCTTTCAAAGCTCCTACATAGTGCACATGCAAATTCCCAGCCTCTGACACGTGCGGAAAAGCGCACATATTGCATTAGCGTAGAGATGGAAGAGAGATACTTTTAGAAATGCATTTCTCCCATCATGCACTACCCTCCTTTGAGACTGCAGGCTCATATTGGTGAGGTTTTACACTTTGTAACAATGCACTCACCATTGGGATCTAAAACTATACGTCCAACCACCCATCTACCCTTATTTCCTACTATTTCTACTACCATGAGTCCCACACACTCTACATCCACCACATCACCTTGTGTTCCATTGGATCCTACAGTCGAATCTTCGTACCGTATGGCTAGACGTCCCTTCCCACCTTCAACTATGGGTGCTCCCCCCTCTTCATCTTTTGTAGAGATACAATGGTTTTATCCCATATCAATGACTATATGGCATTCCATCATCGATGTTTCCACCATTGTCGTACCCCTATCCACCTTCCTGTTGAGGCCATTGTAAACATGTTTTTTATTGTAATGAAAGTTTTCTCTTGTACCAATTCTCTCTCTTCATGGTCAACTATGGGTGTCTTTGTGTGTGTGTGTGTGTGTGTGTGTGAGAGAGAGAGAGAGAGAGAGAGAGAGAGAGAGAGAGTACTACCATCATGTATTTCTTGTCACCTTTCGCTGCTTCTAGCATGTGCTCATGAAACTGATACTAAATAATTACAACATGCCTTAATTCTGTTAGAAATGAGGCTATCCAAGCTATAAAGGCATACACTTGTGCTCGTCCTGATGAAAATTGAAAGAACCTTGGTAAATTCTGGAAGACGTACCACAAAAATTGGTCAAACCAAATGATTGAAGAGGAAAAATTGGAATTTGGATCCGCTCTTTTGCATTGGCATTTGAGGAAGGGTCTATAAGAATTCCAACAGTTTCTTAGAAATCGTTTCTGATCCTTTGCCCTATCCATAAGAGAGAGTCCCTTGGTGAGAGCAATGATTGAGGAGCTTGGACATTTTGTACCATCCACATCGGATAATTTGACCTGTTTAAGCTTGAAGAGAACATCTTGTGATAAGAGATGTTTGGACTGTAAGGCTAGGGTTTTGCATTGCTCTATAATGTCTGTAGGTATGCTACAAAGCAGGCCTAGAGAGGAAATTGTAAATGGTGCTCGATGGTTTAATATTTCATAATCCCAGAGCTTGTGTTCAAGTCAAATAGCATCCAATTCAACTTGCATGGGTGGTAGTGGTGGAATTACTTCTGAAAAGATTTTAGAAACTGCTCTTTCTGGGGATAAACTGTTTGCATCTCCTAAAAAGTTGAGCACTTCTTTCTCTTCTTCTTCTAGAAGGTCTAGATATAAAAGGGGATTGATAACCTTTTCTAAGTGCTTAATTTCTATAGGAACAACAGGGAGGTTATTGATAAAGTATAACTTTCTCACAATAGTGGGTAGAGAAGTGAAATAAAAATCAAGATCTGAGCTATCTTGTGCATCAATAATAGGTGATTTAGCTAGGAAGGTACTAAATTCTTTCAGAAGCTTATCCTTCTCTTTTCTAGAGGGAATCTTTTCTAGAGGGAATCAATAAAGAGAGCTAGTCATTGATAGAAGCTGTATTTAAGCCAGATATAGAGTGGGTGATTATAGCTTGTTTTTCAAAATCAAGCAATTTTTTGTGGAATTCCACTCCTTTGAAACAAGAAATTATGCATTGGGTACCAATTGGTGGAGCATGAATTGAAGGAGTACGAGAGGAAGAGCGACGCGAGAGAGAGAGTGCGAGAAGAAGAGCACGACGATATGGTGAACTCGCTCTACTGTAATGTGTAGAGCATAGTGAGTTCTTATTAGGTTTTTACAAAGAATATGTGTACATACCTGGCAGCCCGCCCACTTACCTGGGCGACCACATTGGGATTTATACCCCAACAACCTCCCACTTAAAGTCCAATGTGGTACTTTAAGTGTGAGAGAAGCTACTATACAAGCTAATATACAAGAGATGTAGAGAAGTGATGTACTACCCTACACCTAACTGCTTGCGAAAATGCGCAAAGCTCTCTGAGGGAAGTCCTTTTGTAAGTAGATCAATAGGATTTTCTGTGGTGTGAACTTTGACAAGCTGAAGTTGCTATCCTCGAGCATTTCCCTGATGAAATGATACTTCACATCCACATGCTTTGTCTTTGAGTGATAAACTGGATTGCGAGCCAATTGTATAGCACTTTGACTATCACAATATAACACAGGCATCTCTTCTTTGATTCCCAAATCTGCCACTAGTCGATTAAGCCAAATTGATTCTTTGCATGCCTCTGATGCTGCAACATATTCAGCCTTTGTAGTAGACTGAGTAACACAATCTTGTAATCTAGAACGCCATGATACTGCTCCACCATCCAATGTAAAGACATACCCTAACGTAGACCTTTGGTTGTCTAAGTCACGTGCATAATCTGAGTATGTAAAACCCTTTACACTTAGCTCCTGACTCCCATAGCATATACGCATACTCTTTGTAGCTTTCAGGTATCTCAATATTCCTTTCACTGCCTCCCAATGTTTCTTGCCTGGGTTTGGCATGTATCGACTTACTACTCCCACTGCAAATGCAATGTCTGGGCGAGTAGCAATCATTGCATACATCAAACTACCCACTGCAGATGCATATGGAATCTTATCCATTTCAGCCTGTTCTTCCTCAGACACAAGACAATCTTGTTTGCTAAGTTTCACATATGGTGGCAATGGAACACTCAATGCCTTTCCCTTCTCCATATTGAAAAGTTGCAAAACCTTGTCAATATACTCTGTTTGAGATAACGATAACCAAATCAACTTCTTTGATCTATCTCTCTCAATGCGCATACCAAGTATATGACTTGCCTCACCATGTCTTTCATGTCAAACGATTTTGCCATCTTTGACTTCAAAGCTGAAATTTCTTCCAAGTGCTTGCCAGCAATCAACATGTCATCCACATACAAAATAAGGATCAGCCAACTGCCATCCTTAGCCTTCTTTGTATATAGACAGTGATCGAACTCACTACGTTTGTAGCCTTGAGAAAGCATAAACTTGTGGAACTTATGGTACCATGCCCTCGGTGATTGTTTTAAGCCATAAAGACTCTTTAACAAATGGCATACCAAATCTTCCTTGCCTTTCTCAACAAACCCTTCTGGCCGCTGCATGTAAATTTCCACATCTAAATCACCATGCAAGAACACTGTCTTGACATCCATTTGGTGCAACACCAAATCTAATATGGCAACCAATGCAAGAAAGCATCTCAATGTAGTCATCTTGACCACCGGAGAGAAGACTTCATCAAAGTCAATGCCTTGTTCTTGCTTAAAGGCCTTGGCAACAAGCCTTGCTTTGTACTTTGGCTGACTATCATGAGTGGTGATCTTATACCTCTAAACCCATTTACAAGGTAGCGCCTTTTTGCCCTATGGTAATTTAACTAGCTTCCATGTCTGGTTTTTATGCAGAGCTGTCATCTCTGACTGCATGGCCAATTGCCAATTCCCGGAGTCCTTCATTTGCACTGCTTCCTTGTAACATGAAGGCTCATTGCAATCAATCAACATGATATAGTTCATAGATGGAACAAACCTATCAGGAGGTCGCGTGATACGTCCAGATCTACGCACAATAGGTGGCTCAGGCTCAGCCACAACCTGTGGTTCCAATCTATCTTGTCCTTGCTCCTCTTGAGCCCTGACATTTTGTCTTGCACGTGTAGGTCCATCTTCTTGGAAGACAACTCTTCTAATCTCCTCAACCCTCTCTGGTTTAGAATGATATTTGGCTTCATTAAAGTGAACATCATTGCTGTGGATAACCTTTCTGGATTCGGGATCCCAAAGTCTGTACCCCATCTCACCAGAATTACCATAGCCTAGAAAGATGCACTTTCTATTCTTTGGCTCAAGTTTGTTCCTAAATTCCTTTGGAACATGAGTATATGCCTCACAGCCAAAGAATCTAAGATGCTTGTATGAGGACATTTTGCCTGACCATACCATCTCTGCCACTGAATCCTTCTGCAAAACCTTGCTAGGAGATCTATTTATAAGATGAACAGCTGTTGATACAGCTTCAGCCCAAAACCCATTTGGCAGTTGTGCATTAGACAACATACTTCTGACCTTCTCTTGTATGGTCCTATTCATCCTCTCAGCAACACCATTTTGAGGAGGATTGTAAGGAGCAGTAAGTTCACGTTTTATACCTTTTGACTCACAAAAGTCTTGAAAGGCCTTTGAAACATACTCTCCACCATTGTCGGTGCATAAGCATTTAAGCTTCTTGCCACTTTGATTCTCCACAAGTGTCACAAACGTTTTGAAAACACTAAACGCTTCATCCTTGTGCTTGAGAAAGTAAACCCATACTTTCCTCGAGTAATGATCTATAAATGTCATAAAGTAAGAAGCTCCCCCTAGAGATAGGTTAGGTATAGGTCCACACAAATCACTATGAACAAGTGCCAACTGTGTATCTCTTCTACTGCTTCTATGCTTATGTGGCTGCTGTGTTTGCTTACCATACAGACAATGTTCACAGAATTCAAAATCATTAAATGACAAGCCAGGAAAATAACCAGAACGAGACAAGATTTCCATTCCCTTCTTGGACATATGTCCTAACCGGCTATGCCACAAAGAAACGTTCGGCTGCTCGGTTACATTGATTACATTTTTAGAGACATTTGATACATAAATCATGTAAAGTCCTCCAGACTTTACTCCATGTGCTACTGTCATAGAACCCTTGGATATCTTCCACATGTTCTGTCCAAAAGTGGTGATGTAGCCAGCAGCATCAAGTAAACCTGTGCTGATCAAGCTCTTTGTAATTGCGGGAACATGTCTCACATTCTTCAGCGTGAAAGAAGAGCCATTCTGAAACTTCAATTGAACATCTCCAACACTAAGATCTCACATGTCTGCCCATTGCCTAGCCGAACATGATCTTTAGTGGTCACATAAGAGGTAAACCACTCCTTGTTTGGAGACAAATGAAGTGATGCCCCTGAGTCTATAATCCAGTCACTCAGTGCATTTCCATCAGATGCTATAAGAAGAGCTGAATCCATTGTATTCTTCAAGAAGTAGATGTCTCCTGACACTAGACAGTCATCCTCTGCAACAGTGTTTGTCACATTTATTTCTTGAATTTTCACTGAGGACTTGTTCTTCTCACCATGGTCTTCAGCTTTCTCTTTGCCTTTTTCTGCTTTCCATTCTATGCAGTCTCTTTTCATGTGACCCTTCTTGCCACAATGGTAGCATTCTATGTCACTCTTGCCTTTAGCACTGTGGGACTTGCTACGAGACTGATCCCTCTTTTCACCTTTGTACTTTTCTTTGGTCCTTCCTCTGACAACTAAGGCTGTTCCTTTGCCTTTGTCCATTGTCTTTCTGTTGGTTTCTTCAGTAAGCAGACTGCCTTCTACACCTGCTATGGTCAAACCATCTGGAGGTGCAGAATTACTCAAAGCTGTGCGAAAAGTGTCCCAACTTTTCGGCAATGTGATCAACAGGAACATAGCTCTAACGGGTTCATCAAACTTGACACCTTGAGCTAACAACTGACTGTAGATGGTGTTGAATTCATTCAGATGATTGGACATAGGGGTCCCTTCTTTCATCTTCAAGTCAACAAGCTTCTTAAGCCAGTATACCTGTGAAGCTGCACTCTGCTTCTCATAAAGATCACTCAGCTTTAACCATGCTTGATAAGCCGACATCTCGTCTGCTACATTGAAGTAAACGCTTTCTGCCAAAGTCAGCATAATGGTAGAAAGTGCCAATTCATCCATTTCGCTCCATTCATCTTCGTCCATATCTTCTGGTTTTATCCCCTTGAGCTTTATAGGTTTTATCTGCTTCTTTTGTACCAACACGTGCCAAATCTGCTTCTTCCACAATGGAAAATTGGTTCCATCCAGCTTCTTGATATTGTAAAGAACAGTGTCCTATGATCGAGCCTTAGCTACGCTTCACAGTAGTTTACTTTCCTGGGAAAAATTTGGCAGAGTTTCCCCTGTAAACTGACCTCTGAACCAATATCACCTGTCAAATGAACCAAGAAAACTTCAGATTCTGCAAGAATTTCAGCAGAGTCTCCTTTGTAAAATGGCTCTAGTGTACTAAAAAACAGACAAAAAAATAGCTCAAAAAACCACTGTCTCTCTAACACTGTAAGCTGTGGGTAAACCTGTCCTGCACCTGTACTGTCTCTCACTGTCCTGTCACTGTCCTGTAAGCATAGACTGCGACAATGCCTCAACGGCAATAAAACAAAGATGCAATCCCAACTGTCTAACTCACAATCAATACATCCTAGCTGCCTATCTAAGGGTGCTTGCGAGATCGCTCCAAGACCTGTATCACCGAAAGGATCTCAACATTCGAGAATTCCCCAACTCAATAAAACCTCACTCGACCCTCAACAAAGGCCGCAGTAAATCTGACAGTACATAGACTTCCCACAAAATCATACATCCACAAATTTCCCACTATATGCTGTAACCGCTGCGACGGTTGTTTGCTGTGTGACTCACAGCCAGCAAACCCTCAACAGACATACATCATCTCTGACAATACATCCCATGTGGAAGTACCTGCAATGTCAAGATGAAATCTGGAATATCAAGTAGCAAACACAAGCTACCTGATGAACTAGTGGATGTCGCCTACAGTCTGTGTGTAGATACGCCCGTGTCGTATGTGACACGCCTCCAAGAACTGTGAGCCGTCCTTCGATGTGTAGACAGCTACAAATCAGCACTCTGGGAGTGTCGATATCCTCAGCACCTGCACTCGTAGGCCGAAACCCCAAATTTGCAGAGTCGGATATGCACCCGTCGAGACCACGTAGTCAAAAATGGCATGCGCAGAACTTTGTCGAAGCCGAACGGTGGCCGAGATGACCTCAGAATGAAATTCTGAGAGCACCAAGCCCTTTGGGCTTACCCATTGGATTTGAGGCCGTGTCTTTGCCTATCGAATTTCACTCCAATATGAGCTGGTGACTCTAGCCTCCTACAGTGCTGGCCTGAGCATCGATCTGAGCTCTGATACCAGTTGAAGGAGTACGAGCGGAAGTACGATGCGAGAGAGAGTGCGAGAAGAAGAGCACGACGATACGGTGAACTCGCTCTACTGTAATGTGTAGAGCATAGTGAGTTCTTATTAGGTTTTTACAAAGAATATGTGTACATACCTGGCAGCCCGCCCACTTACCTGGGCGACCACATTGGGCTTTATACCCCAACATGAACGTCTTCTTCTATACCATATCCCAAACGGGTGAGAGATGGAATCCAAAAATCCTGAATCAATTACCATATAGTATTACACAAACCATCTAAATATATATCATACCAGTATTCAATATTCTCAGGATATGACGGATACCCGACCAAAGGTATCTTGGGAGATTTTGTGTGTGTTTGAATTAAAAATCCCATAATTCAGAATCATATACTGAAAGACTTAAATACTGTTTGCAAATGCATATTGTATAAAGAACAAAACAAAAAAGACTTCCTGATATATAAAATTCATTACAAGATAGTATGATACATGAGAAAGTAGGAGTTTAAGCCGGAACTCCTACCAGATGAGAGCAGGGATCTTTACCTGCCAACCAACCATAAGTACAATTAATTAGAATCAATTTGTTCAAAATGGGTGACAGGTTATCAAGCAATCCCCACTACTTGTTATTGCTATCACATCCCAGACCCCAACTATACTCCTAAACATATGTTATGTTTCCTTTGGCTCGTCTATGTAAGTATGGTCTATTACGGTCTTTGAAAGACTTTATGGGTTTACATGGTTTGGAGATAGGGTCCCTAATTGCTATTGGCTTTTGCCTACTATGTGCAGCCATAAGCTTTTCCCAAATTCATTGGAGCTTAAGTACGTCCTGAGTGATGCTCATCTTAGCGGTCTGCTTGTATCCCTGTTTATTAACAATAACTAGACAAATAATCTTTAGTTTCTTATGTTTAGAGCTTTATTTTTTGCCCCTCTTTATAATCATATATATATATATCTTTTTATGATTCAAAACGTTTACTACTATGGTATATATTTTCAAGTGCTTACTTTGAAAAAATATTAAAGTGTTACTACCTTGTGTTTCTACATACTATTATTCTAACTTGTGAAAATTTCGCTAGCATTTCCTTTGTATTGTTACTCTTTTTTTTCAAAAAATCTCAATAAGTATTGTATCTTTTACCCTCACAGGAGGTTTCCATAGCCCAATTTCTATATCTTAAACAATTACCTATGCTACTGTGAATATAAAAGGTATCACAGTGCTATTTCTAAAACATTAACACTAGTCTGGTAACCTAAGAGGACATAAAAGTGTCCTTTCAGGGTTTTGGAAAAAATTTCCAAAACCATAGTAGATCCACTCATTTTGAAAAATCCTTTCATGAGCTGATAGTTCAAGGACAACTACATATGGAAAAAATGAGAAACTTGTAAAATTTATCATCTCTTGGTCACTACAAGCCTCCAAAGTTAATGGACCATTGCATTTTGCCCAAAAAAGCCTTTTCTTATGGTTGATTGCATATAAATAAGAGTGGGGATTTTTGTAGGACATGAGATAAAATGCCCCATTAACTTCAATGGGTTGGTGATCAAAACATATGGTTGCTTTTACCTCACTAAATTTTTTTTGGGCAAAAAGAATAGGTACAAAAAAGTTGCATTTTTGCCATTCTGCGGACCTATCATCAAAGTTTCTATAGTCACACTCAATACAGATACTATACACATGTTTTTTTAGTTCCCTTTGGGCCTTTGGATTCAAAAGGAGCCATGGAGCATGTCAAAAGAAAAATGGATCTCTTACTAAGTGGAAACTTGGGGACAATGATAAAGTGCTAAATACAACAAACATGCAAAAACTGGGTTTAGCATTATGATCTCTAGAAACCCATGGAAACTACTCAATATCTAGCCAAGTTTGTAGTTTATGATTAGATATGGTGACTACCTACATAATACACAATATTGACCTAAGAAACTAGCAATATTGAGAATGTTATACTTGCTACTCTAAAATGTCTCGTATTCTTCAGCAATCAAAAAACTCAACCAGCATCATATAATATTCTATAGAGCATACTAGGTCCCCCAAAACTCAAGGAAGATTAGCTTTATGTTATACATTCCACTTTCATAATCAAAATTGAATTTGGATATTAAGAAAGCCACCAAAAAACTCATAAAAGTGCTAATTTTGGCCAAAAAACAAGATTATGCAATTCTTGTAAGTTACTCATAACTTTCAATTTTAATACTTAGTTCTCCCAAGAAGCATCAAAACATGTTGAGAACTATGAAGGCTTATCCTCTAGCAATCTAAACCTCACAATCATGAAGTTCAGAGTGGTATAGTTGCAAAACTTTGAAAAAAAGTAAAAAACAAGACCCGTTTTTTCACACAGTTTAGGTTCAAAAAATTGTGCAAGAGTAAGTTAATGGTGAGATCGATATTCCCAAAAAAATGTCAAGTTTTTTTCAGTTCAAAAGGCAACTTTGTGGATATATAGCATGTCATAAAATATAATATCTAACTTTACCAAATGATTTTCTTATATTAAACTGATCATTTAATGTGGGAGAATAAACAGGAACAAGAGTTAGAATAGAGACATGTGCTTCTAGACCTATCTCAACACAGGACCAAAAGGAGAGACGGTTACATCTCAATAGGGGTCCAAAAGGAGATGGTCTATCAAAGAGCAATGTGCAATAAGCGCTTCTAGACTTACCTAAGAAGGGGACCAAGAGGAGAGATGTTTACGTCTCAATAGGGGTCCAAAAGGAGGTAGTCTATCAAAGAGCAATGTGAATTTAATGGAGCTTAAAAGAACTTAGGGTTAGCTTCATTAAAGACCTCCAATGGTTAGTGTTAAAAGTCCTTTGACCTTAGGCAAGCTAGTGCTGAGCTTGAGGTGGGTACCCAACCTAAACTTATCTTTGACCTTAGGCAAAAGCTAGGGCTGGCTTGAGGTGGGAACCCGACCTAAACTTGCCTTTGACCTTAGGCAAGCTAGGTGGGAAATCCACCTAAGGTGCTTGTCATGCTTGATGACTAAGATACTTGAGGTACTTGTTATACTTAATGAGGAAGGTGCTTAAGAAACTTCCTATGCATGGGGGATAAAATGCTTGAGTCAAAAAGAGACCCTACAAACTTAATGAGGAAGTTGCTTGAGAAGTTTCCTATGCATGGGGGGTAAGGTGCTTGAGTCAAAAAGAGACCCTACAAACTTAATGAGGAAGTTGCTTGAGAAGTTTCCTATGCATGGGGGATAAGCTGCTTGAGTCAAAAAGAGACCCTACAAACTTAATGAGGAAGTTGCTTGAGAAGCTTCCTATGCATGAGTCCCAAAGTTAGGGGAATCTTTGACTTAACTTTCCACTCACCCAAAGGGCACCCCTTTTCTCAAAAGACACGGGTCAGACACTCCCTATGCTTAACCACATGGCGTGCTTGAATGCTATTGGTTGAGCTAAAGAGGGGTCCAATGAGCTTCTAGTTCCATCCAAGAAATATCTAGATATTTTCAAGCTCTCTCTCGCTCAGGGGTAAGGAAGACACTTGTCAAAATACTACCCATGTACTTGACTGCATGCTACATGTGATTGGCTAGGGAGAGAGGGGTCTAATGAGCTTGCAACATGTGGAAAAGTTGCAACTCGCCCCAAGAAAGCAAGGGGGGTGCTAGGGGGATATACACCACACACACACGCTCATTTTGTGGACCATTCTCACTCGGTGAAAGTTGAGGAACTCCACCTCCTTCTCCAAGCTTGTGAGAAGTGAGAGCCTACACCAACACTCTTGGCTATGGAATGCAAATCCAACCAAGAGCCATGCTTCAATGCTTAAGCTTGCCATCTTCTATATCTTCATTACTATGCTATTATGTATGCTATCAAGAAGAGTGATGAGTGAGGAACTATTTCTTTCTCCTATAAAATGTTTCTTCTTCCTCTTCCCTATCCTCATTCCCCACTAGCTCTCTCCAACTTCGAAGGTGTTTGAGGCCTTGGGACTAAGGCTTGGGATAGTTAATGCTTTCTACAAAGTTTATGTTTAACAAAGTTTATGTTATGCTTGTGATGCATGAAGCTTTCCATCTTCATTGAATCACCTAGGTGACAAGGAACACAAAGATTGTATTGTACCAAGCCTCTCTTGATGGGAGAAACTATAATACAAATGCCTATTGGAGGGGGGACCGGGTCCATATGAATCCGGTCCTCAAGTATTGTCATGTTCTTTAAACTCTCTCTCTTGCAAAAGTATTGTTCATGCCAAGTTAACTAAGTACCATGTTTATGTCGATACCATCAATTAAGTTCACCCACTATGTTAATTATCTTGTCACTAGGTTGTAACAAGCTATGGGCAACCCCGCTTTGCAAGCCGAAGTTACTCAACAACTTCGTGCGTATGGGACTTCCTTCCTTTCCTCTCCAAGAGGAGAGAGAGCTTAGGAGGCCTCTTTATGAGACCCCCAAAAGAAGACTCTCTCCCATACAAGAGGAGGAATCCAAAGATCAAGAAATTAATGAATCCCTAAATTCCTCCGAAGATGTGGCTCCATGAAGAAGGCGGACTAAACGATCACCAACTCCTCCCAAGAGGAAACGGTGAACCCATAGTCCTTCTCCTTGTCACTCCAAAAGGGAAGAGAAGAAACAAAGGAAGAAAAGGGCAAGAAAAAGGTCACCCTCTTCTCCTTCTTCTTGACCTTCCTCCTCTACCGATGAAAGCTATGGCTATTCTCCTAGAGTATACGAGAGAGGAGGACATCACAAATATTTCCCTGCATAGCGAAGGTCACAAAAGCTAAATAAGTTCACAAAGAGGGAGGAAAGAGTATCTCTTTTCTCACCTATGATGGCGCCTTTGGTGCTACCGACAAAGTATTGGCCTTCATCCAACAATTTGATGCGGCCTTTGGAGACGAGGGCTTTACGGAGTCCTCCAAGCTACACCATGTAGCTAACCACTTCCAAAAACGGCTCATCAATGATGGGCTAGCCTTCGTGGCAACGAAGAATCCCCAAAGACATGGAAAACTCTACGAGTTTCCATCATGAAGCAATTCCTTGCAAACGTTGCAAAGGAAAAAGTGCTCACCCAATGGTGGAGTTTGAGACTTCTCTCTCACGAGTCTATCCACAAATATGTGAGCAAGTTTTGGGATTTATATGTCAAGGCTATTGTCTTCAAAAGATAGACTTTGTCGAGCAAAAGCAACAATTCTTTGCGGGATTACCCAAAGAGGTGCGGGATTACCCAAAGAGATGGCCAAGTATGTCAACTCTTAACGGCGTGGTTCTATCACCAAAGTAATCCACCACACCATGGTTGCTTTGCGCATCAATTTCCAACAAGGGGCTAGACGAAATGTCAAGCCCATGGAAAATAAAGACAAAAGTGATGCCAAGAGGAAAACCAATGCCCAAAATTCTTACCAAGGCTATTCCAACAACAACAACAATCAATCCAAGGAGAAAGGAGTTTACAAAGGTAAATATAAACTCTTTCCTAAAGAGATAGAAGCTTTTTGTAAGGACCACAAACGTTTTAAGTGTGGGGAGCAAGGCCATGGTGTTATTGTCCTTGCCCCAAGAGAATTGCCCGCAGCAATGAGACTTCTAGAGCCTCTATGTTTGAAGCTCCAAAAGAGGATGCTCATTGCCAAGGATTTCTCCTTTCCTATGCTTGGGGTAAGATGCAAGAGAATGGTGACTTTATTTTTTTTCACCCTAGTTCAACTCACAACTTCATATCCACGGAGTTGACCACTAAGCTAGGCATACAAGCCCATGAGATGGGAGATGCATTGAAAGTCAATGAAGCTATCAAGGTACAAGACGTCTCAATTAATTCCTTGATTGGAAAATTAAGGCTTCTTGTCCAAAGCTATGTGGACAAAAAGGATTTCTTCATCTCTTCTCTCAAACATGAGAATGTTATCGTTGGGGCACCATGGTTTAACCGCATGGCTCCAACATGAAGCTCCCTAAAAAGAGAATCTACTTCACCGACAGGGAAGAGAGCATGTATATAGATACTAATGAGTTGGGGAACACCATATCCTTGCAATAAAGGGAATCAAGAAGAATTAGAGTTGTCTAATTTCCTAAATGGATTCCAAAATGTTTTCATTGTGACATCCCTAGTGAGCTACCTCTAAAATGAGGGATGATGACCATGCAATTGAGCTCCTACCAAGAAGCTCACCGCCTAACAAGCCTCCTTATCGAGTTTCACAAGCTCAACAAGAGGAGATCATGAGGCAAGTGCATGAATTGGTGAAAAAGGGGATGGTGAGGTCTAGCTCCTCTCCATTTTGTTCACCATTGCTTTTAGTGCAAAAGAAAGACGACACATATCACATGTGTGTCGACTATAGAGCACTAAATAAGATCACTATCAAAAATAGATTTCCCGTGCAGCGGGTACAAGATCTAGTTGATAATTTACTAGTTTTGGCCTGACAAATGCTCCAGACGCATTCAAACTCATGATGGACAAAAATCTTCAAACCATTCAAATTCTCTTGAGGAGTACAAGCGACACCTCCAGGTAATCTTTCAAGTTGTGAGAGAGAATAAGCTTTTCATTAAACAAAAGAAAAGTGAATTTTTCCTACAACAGACTCAATATTTAGGTCACATTATCTCTAACGATGGCACCCGTATGGATCCAACAAAGTTAGAGATAATAAAAGGATGGCCTAATCCAAGGAATCTATAGGAGGTACGAAGCTTCATAGGTATGTGTGCATACTATAGATGCTTCATATAAATTTTTTTGTTAATAGCAGGCGCATTACATGACTTAACAAAAAAGAACGTTAGGTATTCATGGACTGTAAAAGTGCAAGAATCTTGTGAAGAAGCTTAAGGAGAATCTTATCTCTCAACATGTGCTCACACTACTAGATCTCTCAAAGCCATTTGAGGTCCAATGTGATGCTTGTGGTAATTGACTTGGAGATATTTTGCTTCAAGAAGGGCATGCCATAGCATATGAAAGTCAAAGACTCAACTTCGATACGTGAGTATTGGGCAAATACAAAAAAGAGTTACTAGGTATTCTATATGTCCTAAACACGTGGAAACCCTAGCTCTTGGGGACTCCGTTCATTCTACAAATGGATCACAAAGCCTCAAGAACTTCATGATGCAAACCAAGCTCTCCGACAAACAAATGAGGTGGGCAAATTTTCTTTTGCAATTTAAATTTCATATTGCTCACATTGTTGGCAAGCACAATCAAGTGGTCGATGCACTTTCACAACAACCAAGGGTAAATGTGGTGTCTATAGCAACTCACCACGATCTATCTTTTATGATAGATGAGTATGCTACTAACCGAGACTTTAAGTTGCAATTATGGACTTTGTATTAGGGAAGAAAAAGAGAACCACTCACCTTGATGGATGGTTATCTTCCAAACGGCAATAGGCTATGTGTTAATCACCCATACAATAAGAAAGTCATGTATGAATCCCATACTTCTCCTTATGCGGGGCAAAGAGGGATTCCATAAGTCTACAGTTTTGAGGAGTAGAAATGTATTTCTGTAGGTCTACCATGAAAATTAAACATACAAGCGTATGTTTCAGAATGCGTGGTATACCAAAAGTTGAAATGTGATCGAGGGAAGCAACTTGGATTGTTTCAGTCAACAGGCTTAACAAGAAAACACACTCTAGGCCTGTCAAAAATACTATTAAGGCACATCAAATGGCAACCCTGTTCAGATCTCAAATTTTCAAGCCTCATGGCTTTCCAACACCCATAGTGTCAGACAAAGATCCTAGAATGACCAATAATTTCTAGAAGGGTCTCTTTGAGAATCTAGGAAGTAGATTAAATTTCTCTTTTGGCCTATCATACACAAACAGATGACCAAAGTGAAATAATTAATCTAACGATTCTTGATCTACTAAAAGCATATGTCATGGAAGTAGATCAATGTTCTTAATGATAGAAGTACCTACCTCTTATAGAGTATGCGTACAATGATATTGTACATACTTCTATGGGGAAAGTACCGTTTGAGGTTAAAGAAGGAAGATCCAAGAGTCCCTTACTACTTAAAGTACATGGGAACATCTTCGCTGATGAATATAGCCAAGACCTACAAGAATCTTTTCCAAAGATTAAAGGGGTTATATCCATCTCTTAGCACAAAAGAGCCTTAGCCTTTAAGGAAAATGATTGGGCCTTGCCAAAGTTCTTGAAGGCTCATCTGAGGCATACTACGGGCAAGAGTCCTATGGACCACCAAGAGTATAATGCTAAACTAGCAAAAAGATACTATGGTCTTAAAAATTCTTAAGCCAGTCAATGAGATGGCTTATCAATTGAAGTTGCCCAACCATTGGCTCATGCACAATTTTTTCCATGAGAACCTACATAAGCCTTACAAAGGAGCACCATCAAAAGAAGCAATAGTTGCAGACCCTCCAAAAATCGAAGATCAAGAAGAAGTACTTCAATCTAAGTCCATCCTATGACATGAGGACAAGGTATTAAGAAATGGTAAGATTATCTAATGATATTTTATTAAGTTAAAGAATTATCCTTTTAAAGATGCTAAATGGATTCAAGGAACCTAGCTTAAGGATAATATGAACCTTGTCAATGCTTACAATGCTGCAATAGAGTAAGCATATGAAAATACATTTTAAATGAAAAATATTTTTGTCTTATAAGACTAGTTTTCTTTTTATTGTGCACAAATTTAAAATTATGCATGCTTAGAATCATGTTTGTGGTGACGACGTCTCCCAAACACCAAGTAGAACTTGTCACTCTACTTTGGAAGTATGATCTGGACTAAAGAGCAGACATGCTTGCGGCAGCTACGTCTCCCAAGCACCAAATGGACTAGTCATCCATCTTGGAATGATGTTGTAGGGTAAAAAGGGATCCTCTACCCGCTAAGAAACACATGGACAAATGACTAGGCTTTATCTGCTCTACCTCATAGTCGAGGATGACTATGATTTCAAGAGAGAGGTAATGTCATAAAATATAATATCTAACTTTACCAAATGATTTTCTCATATTAAACAGGTGGGAGAATAAATAGGAACAAGAGTTAGAATAGAGACATGTGCTTCTAGACCTATCTCAACACGGGCCCAAAAGGAGAGATGGTTACATCTCAATAGGGGTCCAAAAGGAGATGGTCTATCAAAGAGCAATGTGCAATAAGCGCTTCTAGACTTACCTCAGCAGGGGACCAAGAGGAGAGATGTTTACATCTCAATAGTGATCAAAAACGAGGTAGTCTATCAAAGAGCAATGTGCATCTAATGGAGCTTAAAAGACCTTAGTGTTAGCTTCATTAAAGACCTCCAATGGTTAGTGTTAAAAGTCCTTTGATCTTAGGCAATCTAGGGCTGAGCTTGAGGTGGGAACCCAACCTAAACTTACCTTTGACCTTAGGCAAGCTAGGGTTGAGCTTGGGGTGGGAACCCGACCTAAACTTGCCTTTGACCTTAGGCAAGCTAGGGTTGAGTTCGAGGTGGGAACTCCACCTAAGGTGCTTGTCATGCTTGATGACTAAGATACTTGAGGTACTTTTCATACTTAATGAGGAAGGTGCTTGAGAAGCTTCCTATGCATGGGGGATAAAGTGCTTGAGTAAAAAAGAGACCCTATAAACTTAATGAGTAAGTTGCTTGAGAAGCTTCCTATGCATGGGGGGTAAGGTGCTTGAGTCAAAAAGAGACCCTACAAACTTAATGAGGAAGTTGCTTGAGAAGTTTCCTATGCATGGGGGGTAAGGTGCTTGAGTCAAAAAGAGACCCTACAAACTTAATGAGGAAGTTGGTTGAGAAGCTTCCTATGCATGAAAGTCCCAAAGTTAGGGGAATCTTTGACTTAACCTTCCACTCACCCAAAGCGCACCCCTTTTCTCAAAAGGCACATGGGACACATGTCAAACTCTCCCTATGCTTAATCACATGGTGTGCTTGAATGCTATTGGTTGGGCTAAAGAGGGGTCCAATGAGCTTCTTGTCCCATCCAAGAAATATCTAAATATTTTCAAGCTCTCTCTCTCTCTCTCTCTCTCTCTCTCTCTCTCTCTCTCTCAAGGGTAAGGAGGACATTTGTCAAAAGACTACCCATGTACTTAACTGCAAGCTGCATGTGATTGGCTAGGGGGAGAGGGATCCAATGAGCTTGCAGCATGTGGAAAAGTTGCAACTCACCCCAAGCAAGCAAGGGGGGTGCTAGGGGGATATACACCACACACACACGCTCATTTTGTGGACCATTCTCACTCGGTGAAAGTTGAGGAACTCCACCTCCTTCTCCAAGCTTGTGAGAAGTGAGAGCCTACACCAACACTCTTGGCTATGGAATGCAAATCCAACCAAGAGCCATGCTTCAATGCTTAAGCTTGCCATCTTCTCCATCTATATTACTATGCTATTATGTATGCTAGCAAGAAGAGTGATGAGTGAGGAGCTATTTATTTCTTAAAATGTTTCTTCTTCCTCTTCCCTATCCTCATTCCTCGCTAGCTCTCTGCAACTTCGAAGGTGTTTGAGGCCTTGGGACTGAGGCTTGGGATAGTTAATGCTTTCTACAAAGTTTATGTTATGCTTGTGATGCATGAAGCTTTCCATCTTCACTGCATCACCTAGGTCACAAGGAACACAAAGATTGTATTGTACCAAGCCTCTCTTGATGGGAGAAACTATAATACAAATGCCTATTGGAGGGGGGACCGGCTCCATATGAATCCGGTCCTCAACTATTGTCATGTTCTCTAAACTCTCTCTCTTGCAAAAGTATTGTTCATGCCAAGTTAACTAAGTACCATGTTTATGTTGCTACCATCAATTAAGTTCACCCGCTATGCTCACAAAGTAATCTCACAAAAGTGCTTCATCTAATTTTCTAATTCCACTACTCCCAAAGTTCATAGGCCATTTCCATTACATAGCACCTAGAAATTCATTTTCATACTCCTCAAATAATTCAAGAAAAATGGTCACTTAACAAGACACAAAAGTGTCCAAGGACATAAAAGTGTCATGTTACCATTGTAGTGTTAATTAAAGTGTTACTATCTTGTGTTGCTATGTACTTACATTCTAACTTG
Organism: Adiantum capillus-veneris; assembly: GCF_014529385.1. Classification (NCBI taxonomy): domain Eukaryota; kingdom Viridiplantae; phylum Streptophyta; class Polypodiopsida; order Polypodiales; family Pteridaceae; genus Adiantum; species Adiantum capillus-veneris. Next base: position 20,566,400 of record NC_140956.1, on the reverse strand, counting down.
TGAAAATTTTACCAGCATTTCCTTTGTACCATAAAACAATCTCAATAAGTATTAATTGTATCTTTTTCCCTCATAGGAGGTTTTCATAGCCCAATTGCTATATCTTAATCAACTACTCTTTTACTAAAAGATATCCTAGTGCTATTTCTAAAACCTTAAAGTGTTACTCTCTTGTGTTGCTACATATTTACATTCTAACTTGTGAAAATTTTGCCAGCATTTCCTTTGTACTATTACTCTTTTCTTTAAAAAATCTCAAAAAGTATTCATTGCATCTTTTACCCTCACATGAGGTTTTCATAACCCAATTGCTATATCTTAATCACTTATATCTGCTACTCCTTCTACAACATATATCACAGTGCTACTTTTTATAAAAAAAACTTTCATTGAGAAATTTGCGTATATAGAGAACTTATGTATATAATCAAAGCAATATGTTTCTTGTTACCTAAACCGAATTAGCCGTCATCATTTGTATACTTGTAAGTGCGTTTACCACGAAAGTGACTCCAACTTCATTTTCATACCGAAGCTGGTAGAAATGATATTATGCTGATTAGTAATACCTTGTTTACTACTGCTCTATGTACACTATGCACATGTTTGTATGTACTTGGATACATGATACTATGTTGTTTTTCTTGCATTCCCTCTTTTGTGTAGTGCTGGCTGGTATGCCCATGTGTATATGTATGTGTTTTGTACAGGAGCTATAATATGGCCATGTTTTATTCTACAAAAAAAACCGAGTTTGTGAGCCTTCATATGCTTGTGTATGTAATGCTTTAAACTACTCTTTTATGTATATTGTGGAAATGATATAGTATACTGAGAGTTTAATGCGTACTACAAAGCCTTTTAGTCTATTTCAGCTACTCATGGCGTATTTTTTCAAAGCTTTTATGCATGCAATTATACATATGTGTGTAGTACTTAAGTCATGCAATTTGTAACGAAAGAACCAGTTATTTTACCTTCTGTGTTTGCGCAACCAGGTAGTCTGCCATTTGCTTTGGCAATCCCAAAGCTGTATTGCCTCCCTTGGGTTGGATGTGGGTTCGTGAGTGTATGTTTTGTGCCACCCAAGTCTTGGTGTTTTGCTTGCGTTGAAGGTTGTGCAGAGACATAAAAGGTGCTTTCGCTATTGCCTATGAGCATGAATTGCCATGGCTACCCGTACTATGTGTGTATGTGTGTGTGTGTGCACTGCAGCCTTACTGTGATTGTGTATGCACGCTATAGAGATGCTAAAGCCTTGCATTTTGCTTCATTGTGCAAGCTGCTTTTATAACCAAAGTAAACATGCGGTGCTATAAATGCTCCGCGCTACCAACTTGATTTATTCTGGGCACGTTGCACCAACCGGATATGGCTCCATTGTTCACTTGACCTTATCAGATACTCTTTCAAAAGAGCTTTTAAAACCTTGGGAAGAATTAGTTTTTTTTAATTTGAAAAGTTACAAAAACTCTGTGCCAAGTTGTATGGCTTGGAATTTACCAACAAAACTTAATTTGCTTGCGGTTTTCTCGCATAAAGAACAACCGGTACATTGTGGAATGTGTAAGTATCTATCCTGTGCTTATTGTATCCATCGAACAAACCTCTTTACTTAGGATTTAAACATATTTATCAAATGATACTGGAAATGAGGATTTATTTATTCAAGGCTTTGTACATTCGTCCTCCATTGAAAACCAACAAAAAAAAAAAATCCATGCCGGAGGTGTTTTTCTCAAAAAGAGTCGTTCTGCAAACATCAATTGTGTAGTGATTGGAGCCACACTTCGTCCTCAATCTCGTCCATCATTTTTTTGCTTTTTATGTAGTTGCCTGCACCATGTTTTTTAAATTAGTAGATCACTGGTGTCATGTCTTCAAAACAATGGTTCTATATTTTATACGTATGTGTGTGCGTGCGTGTTTGTGTGTGATATCCAAGGCATGTGTTAAATATTGTGTGTGTGTGTGTGTGTGTGTGTGAGAGAGAGAGAGAGAGAGAGAGAGAGAGAGAGAGAGAGAGAGATAGAGAGAGAAAGTACTACCATCATGTATTTCTTGTTAGCCACAATCCTTGACATTGTAATATTGGACGCCATAAAATTATAGCATGAAATCTTCATCATAGTTGTCTTCTTTTATTGGTTCATAATCTTTAATGAACACGATACATAATTTTTTGAAAGAGATAGTATTGTGCTCAGATTTTTGTGTGATACCTTGTTACTATTTAATACACCAACATTGGTTATGAACAAAAAAAGACAATTAAAATATTGGCCACATAAAAGATTCTTTGTTCATGTTTTTATATAAAGGTTTTGCTAGTCATGTCATGAGGGAGGGGGATCCCTTCTAGAGATCGATAGAGAAAGACCCCAAAGAGAGCATCTTAATCTTGTGATATCCTCAACATTAACAAGGGGAGAGAGAGTGTGTCTGGGAAAGAGAGTGCAATGGCTTAAGAGCAACAAAGCGTAATGGCTTGCATTTTGTTTATTACTTAGCATTATTGAGGTGAAGAGAGAGAGAGAGAGAGAGAGAGAGAGAGAGAGAGAGAGAGAGAGAGAGAGAGAGAGAGAGAGAGAGAAATAGAGGGGTTGAGATAGCCTCCATAAGGGAAAGTGAGCACACACACACACACACACACACACAGAGGAGGGATAAGTTGGTAACTTTCAAAAGCAATCCCAATGCCAAGAGGAATTAAAGAAAAAGATTTGGGACATCCAAAGAGCAAGAGAGGGAGAAGACAATGGCGAGACTTAGAAAGAGAGAGAGAGAGAGAGAGAGAGAGAGAGAGAGAGAGAGAGAGAGAGAGAGAGAGAGATTGCATTTTTTCTTGAGAAATGGTGATTCCAAGGGAATGGGAGAGGAAGAGACATGAGATGAAAGAGAAAAAGAGGCTAAGATGGAATGATAGAGAGAGAGAGAGAGAGAGAGAGAGAGAGAGAGAGAGAGAGAGAGAGAGAGAGAGAGAGAGAGAGAGAGCAATTTTTCTTGAGCAACGGTGATTCCAAGGGAATGGGAGAGGAAGAGACATGAGATGAAAGAGAAAAAGAGGCTAAGATGGAATGAGGGAAGAAAAGAGAGAGAGAGAGAGAGAGAGAGAGAGAGAGAGAGAGAGAGAGAGAGAGAGAGAGAGAGAGAGAGAGAGAGAGAGAGAGTAATGGAGGAAGAGATTACAAAGTGCTAAGGGAAGGGAATGAGGCAGGAACTGAGTAAGAGACATGGAACGGAAGAGGAAGACAACAAGAGAGCAAGAGGGAAACAAATTTCATAAGCAATTTATTTTATATATATATATATATATATATATAGAGAGAGAGAGAGAGAGAGAGAGAGAGAGAGAGAGAGAGCCCAAAAGAGGAAGAGGTTACAAAGTGCTAAGGGAAGTGGTGCCAAGAGAATGAGGGAGGATCATAGGAAGAGACATGGAATGAAAGAGGAAGAGAGCAAGCATGAAATAGTTTACATAAACAATATTGGAGCCACCCAACATGGCTGAGTGAGAGAGAGAGAGGAATTTTTTTGAAACCTACTTCTCTGATCCCATTAAAGTGCTTGTTAAAAAATTCTCTCCAAAACATATTCCCCCTTTTTTTGTATGTGAACCTAGAAAAGAATAGAAGCAATAATTTTATGTCTTAGCTCGTCCAAAATCAGCACCAAATAGAGAATCTATAGAGCACATGCCCCTCGTGGGAGATTCAATATTTGATATTAGTTGTGTTTTGTTGCAACCCTTTGCATCTTCCAATGTCTTTGGATGCAAAGGATTAAGTGAAGCCTTGATATAAAGATGAAGACCACAAAATCTCAAAGCTTGTGGAACTAGTCTAATCCATCCAGCTTAAGAATAATCTTGCAATACTGGGAGATATAACTGCTCATAGAAGAATTGTGCATGGAGCAATAGTCCTGTGCCTTCTAATTCTTCTTTGCTTCATTTTTGGGGAAAAAATATTTTTTTAATATGTGTCGCAACTACATCCACATCTTGTGTTTTACGATAGTGGAATAGCCATCCACCACTTGTATGCCTTGCCCTGCAAAGCTAGACTAGTCTCTCTAGGATGTGAAACATCTTGTGTTGAATGTAGATGGTGAACGTCTTTCCACTTGTACAAAAATGTATTGACTACATCTTTGTTTCATTCTTGATCTTCACCTTTGTCGATCGACTGATTCAAGTCCTTCATCCATGATGATTTTTTTGGGTTATTGTACCCTACATGAAGGGAGAGATTTTGATGGTGGTGGTCCTTTGTCGGCTCCTTAAGTGACCACCACTCAAATCTGTGATCGCTCCTAGCCATCTACACCATAATATTGTTAATTAGCTTCATGATCACAATTAAGTTTGCATTTATGGCAAACAAACTAGGCCCATTGTGCTGAATTTTCTCTAGGAGTATATTGAAGTCTTGCACGTCAACTAAATTGTGCTCAATTAATAAAAAATAATTCTTTACTGAAGAATATGGCACCTTGGCAATATCTACTTTCTCAGCATCAAACATGGGAGCATCATTGCCATGTTTTTCATATGCTTGCATTGGGGTACTCAATGTAGCTTTCCCCCCTACATATCAAAACGTTGCAAGACCTTGTGGATATACTTTTCTTGAGACAACTCCAGTATTCCACGTTTCTTATCCCTCTTGATGTGCATCCCAAGAAAGTGATTTACATCTCCCAAATCCTTCATAGAAAATTGCATGCTAAGTGACTTCTTCAAGATGGCAATCTCATCTTTAGACTTCCCGGTAATGAGAAGATCATCAGTATAAAGTATCGAGATGATAAGTGAACCATTGTTTGACTTCTTGGCATACAAGTAGTGATGATCTTTCTGGCTCCTTACATACCCTTGGGACTACATATACTTTTCAAACTTCATGTACCAATACCTTGAGCCCTGCTTTAATCCATACAATGTTTTATGCAATCTACACACTAGTTATGTCATAATAGGCTTCTCAAGTTTGACTTCAAAACCCTCTAGCTATTTCATGTAGACATCCTCATCAAGATCCCTATGAAGAAAAGTTGTCTTCATGTCCATGTAAACAAGTTCCATGTCCTCATTGGCTACTAGTCCAAGCACAAGATGCAATGTAGTTATCTTGACTATTGGAGAGAAAATATCATCAAAATCCACGCCTATCTTTTGCTCGAAACCCTTAGCAACCAATCTAGCCTTATACTTAGGCTCGGGATCTTCTGTCGTGTACTTCTTCTTATACACCCATTTCCAAGGCAATGCTTGTTCGCCCTCTAGCAACTCTATCAATTCCCAAGTTCCATTTGCCATAATTGAGTTATAATCACATTGCATAGCCTACTCCCACTTTAGTCTATCTTCCATCTCAATAGCCTCTTGGTAGCAAGTGGGCTCTCCATAGTCAATGACCAATAGATAGTCTAACCCTGGCTGAAAATGCTTAGAGGCACAAGAGACATATATAGATCTCCTTACTGCCTAACTAATGGACTCTGCTCTCTCACGAGCATCACTAGCTTTCTCTAGAGTAGTACTAGTGGTAGGTACATTGCTAGTAGAGTGAGATTTCACGATTGGACTTGAGGCTACATCCTTGAATCTCACTTTGCAATACTCAACCTCTTTCATAGGTTGTCGATGCATCTTTGATTTGTTAAAGATTACTTGTGAGTTGCATATAACTCTTCAAGATTCCAGTGCTAGTGGGGTTGCATGATTGGACTTGAGGCTACATCCTTGAATCTCACTTTGTGATACTCAACCTCTTTCATAGGGTGTCTATGCATCTTTGATTCATTAAAGATCACTTGTGAGTTGCGTATAACTCTTTGAGATTTCTGTGCGCGTATGTCGCAGGTGTCAATGCAAGGAACTTGCCGATACACTGTGTGCGAGCCACAAATGGCTCCAAGCACACAACAAGCCTAAACTAGTAAGCTCAAAGATGGCGATGGTGTGTCACTCACCGCTCTACGCTTCCTGTCATGGAGGATTCCTCACCGCGAAGAAGAGGGAGACGCCGCTACGCCGCGCTCAACCGCCTCGCCACCGTCGTGCCGCCACAATGCTCGATCGTACACTCTCTCTCTCTCTCACGCATACACACACACACACATACAAGGAGATGATGAAGAAGAAGATGGAGATGGAGCAAGAGCACTCTTCAATTGCACAAATGAGAGAATGAGTGAATTTTAGGTTTAGTTGACTTTTATATGTGCTCACCCCATTCACACTTGGGCACCCATGCTTAGCCAACTAATCCCTTGAATGTTCTAGTTAGAGTGCGCCTCTCATTGACAATCACTCTTACCCCGATTGGACCGACAAGCCCGGTACCTGACTCTACCAAGTAAATAATACAATGTCTGTAGGTTACAACGTCCGTCGTAGGTGATAGGGTGTCCGTGATCTGCGAGGGTTAACATGCTCCCCTTCCTGATGTAGATCCCGTCCTCGGAAGCTATTGAGTTGAAGCTCGTTCATCGAGGTGGAAGAGCTTTTGAGATGAATGTCCTTAGCCTCCTTCAGTCTCACTTCAAAATCAAACAACATTGGCACAGTAATTGCATTCTCATAAGCAATTAAAAAGCATATGTAGTTGTAGGCAGCTAATTTGATTGGTAACAGAATTTTAAACCATTTATCAGCAATAAACATTAAATTGCAATATAATCAAATGCATAAACAGCTGTAAAGGTAAAAAATTAAACAAGTCTGGGGTCGCTAATTTAATGGCCGAAAGGCACCAAAGATCGACTATTAATACAATGGGTAAGCTTCTCAATTTTCTCTGGTCAATTAAGTTGTTTAATCGGGAGAGCCAAGTATTTCATGTCCAAGGGTTGACTAGAGGCTATACCTAGAAGACCTTGTAGTTAAGCTACGATAAAAGGAATTGCTCATGACATCATCGCCTGACTTATTTCCTTTTCTTTGACCCCCCAAAGTCTTTTCACATTGTTTCAATTTTGATGTGTGTGCTTATTTTGTATGCCTTGGATTTTTTGCTTTTCAAGGAAAAGTGCCCACACTGGGAATCTCTAGGGCTCTAGTACCATAGGCGATACATGAGAGTGAAGTACCAAATCAAGCTGAGATTTCTCTTCCAGCTTAAGATTTTACATTGTGGCACTTTGATTTTTTGTTTGTTCGTTTTCAGCATTTTAATTTTGTAACTTTGGGGGGTCATATAACATTGTTACCCTCCCCAGGCTCATCACACTAGTAAACTCCCTTTATAATACTTAAGCTAAAGGTCAATAGGGACTAAGCCCAATAGAAAGCCCTAGTACATTTCACACAATGCTACCTAAATCGGATTAAGAACCTAAGTAACCATTAATTATTAGGAAGGCATCCCCCATGGTATTAAGAGAAGATCTCTAACGCCTAGCTTGGTCAAACTAGCTTAGTCTGACTGCTTGATTTTGAAGCTTAGACAAGTGATTATGACAAAAATTACATTGAATTTAATGTTTGATACTAAACAAAGGCACTGAATATTATGCTACCAATCACAATTAAAGCAGACAAACATGGATGCAAAATAGATAAGGGGCAATGCTAATGGACAAGAAACACCTGTTTGTGTTGATAATTGCATTTGATTTGAAGAGTGAGTCGAGATAAAGATTCCATGAAGGTCCAAATCCTAACCACGGCAACATGTTCATGTACACACTATGAAACACAAGAATACCTCTAGGAGGCACATCAGTGGGAAAAAAGAACTTTAGTAATCACTCAACTGTAAAACAGAAACACTCCTATCGTACTAATTTTACCTACCCTCCATCACTCGAGTGATGAGGATCAAAGGTGTTTTATGGCATAGGTTTTTGTTTCAATGTAGCGGATGCGAATGTGTAGGTTTGAGTCAATGTTTTGACTTTTATTGTGCATACTCGTTTGCTAATTGCTCTTGCTCTTTATTTTTTTTGTTTTTTGTGAGTATAAGTCTTTATATATACATTCCCTAAGATTGGGAGATTGAGAGGTCAGGGAGGAAGGTTGAGAGGGGAGTGAGTGAATGATGAATGTCAGCAAACACTCCCTCCTTCCTTGGGTAGATCATACCGTTTGAAATGTGCTCGTCACCCTTTGAAACCAATTGTTCCAGTTGGTAATAGGTGAGGAATTTTGCAAGTAGTTTTCTATTACCTTAGGTGCCTCATCGAGTTGCAAGGGTGGTAAGGTACTCTCCCAGGATCGAACTTGAAGTGGTTCATCAGGTAATTCTTGAACACTGGGAGGTGTGGATTCTTTTGTAGCTTTATGGAGGTCCATTATTGTAGGTGGAGGCTGTGGAGAAGCTTTTACCTCTATGGATGCATTACATGAGGAGCTAGAAGCTTCCTGCGACTTCCCCTTTCCTGAGCTAGGTGGAACAAATTGTTCTTTCTTCGGTACCCAAACTAGCTCTGGAGCGGGTGTGTAGCATTCTATGATTTTATTCTTTCCGTGATTGTTGATTTGTTTTGGAGCTATGGGATTGGGTTCACATGGGTCAGGTGACAAGTAAGAACACAGTCTACGTTCTGGCACCCAGATTTGATCATTTCCTTGATAGTAGCCTTGGGCTTCCAATAGTCGTTTAGAAATCCACCGCCACGTTTCCTTACATTTCTTGGAGCGAGTGAGACATTTCTTACAAGGCTCTGTTTTTTAGCACTAGCTATGGTCGCTAAACAAGCTTTAGGGACCCACTTGTATGTTTTCTTTGCTATTTTAGGATGAGTTTTGTCAGAAGCTATATGCATTGCTTGTAACATATTTAAGGGTACGGGCATTTCATCCCCCTCAGGTGTTACCTTGGTCGTCCCCCTATTTCCCCAAGTGTCTATGGTTGCTGCTAGGTGGACCCAATCCACATTGTCCGACTCAGTCATCCCAGGTAATACATCCATATAAGGAGAATCTTCCCCAACATTAGTGTCCGCTTACACGTGTAACAATACTGCAATGGGGCCTAGTGAACTGTGGTGTCAGATCTATGATCAATTATAAACCTGTTTCCTAGAGGATGTGCTCAACCCGTCACAAGATCCACTAGAATGACAGAATCTTGGAACTGTAAGTAGACATGGTTTTTAGACTAGTCGTGCACCATTTTCGCTTCCCTCATGAAAGGACGTCCTAAGATCATCTCCGATGCCATAGTGTGTTTGGAGAAATCCATAACAATGAAGGTAACTCTTATTTTATGTCCAAAGACCTTGATCTTGAGATCTTCTAACATCGCAATAGGTTTAAGTATAGACCCATTGGCCATCTTCACTACTATGGTTGTGGTCGCAAGGTGAGGTCTTCCCATAGTTTCCCAGCAATTTTTAGTCACAATGCTAACCCCAACGCCACCATCAAGGATTCCCTTCACAGTTAATCCCTTAGTAGTGATTGGTATGGTCGCATTGGATTCATCACCCTCAAAGTATTGTCCCAACTTGTTAATAGGTATTTCTATAACAAGGTTCTCATCTAGGTTGGGTTGTGGATCTAAGTGTTCCTCCTCTATTGGCATCTCCCCAGCTCCATCCATCTGTGAAAATTGTGGTAGCCCAAAATTTAGTTCTCCATTGAGGAAGGCTCGAAGAGCTGAGACTAGCTCAGGGTCTTTATATAGTTTGGACATGATGGTGGTTCTGACTTCTGAAGACATGAAATCCATCAATTTGGCAATGTTTAATGGCACCTTTTGGGCTTCAGTCCCTTGATGTGGGGAAGATGGGATCTCCATTTCTTTGATAGGATCAAGTAGTCCCTCTGTAAACATTCTTTCCATCAAGAAGTGAGTACGCCCACTTTCCCACTTTCCTATCTTCTTCTTGGATACTGGCCATTGTGGCTCATGAAGATCTTCCTTGTTGGTTTCTATCTTAGTGGTCGTTCTGGTCTCCATGGTTTCTCCTGAATTAGAATCCTCTTCATCGTCATTCATATATACGGGGTCGTCACCAGTCCCTATGTTGGTCTTTGAACTGGGGTCTGACTTCGCTGCTTTTTGCGATCTCTTCTTTCGTGTTTTCTTCTTTTTTTGAGATTGGGCAATTGATGCCGTGTCTCTTTCCTCAAGAATATAATTTTGTTTTTGGAGCACCGATCGTGTGAGTACGTTTACTGGTACCATAGGTGTACTTTGTGATGGCTCCTCGGTAACTTCAATCAAGTTTAATGGCATGATCTTCGGTGCATTTGGATTATTTGGACATTGGGCAATTAAATGATCTATGCCACATCGATTACACATGAGTATCATCATTGTAGATATGCTCGCTTGATTGGTTTGCATTAGTGTGGCGTTATTTTGTAGCCTAATAGGACACTCGGCTACACTATATGGACCTCCACACTCATAGCATTGAAGAGGTGGTCTCTTAGCAGTGTAATTGATATTTTGGCCTCTTGCAGCAAGAGCAGCTACTTGATATACAGGTTTGACTTGTCCCCAATAGTCCTCCATGTAGTATTGTGGACTTTCTTCAAGCACATCCATCCCATAGGCAATATTAGGATCTATATCTTCCTCACAGCCTTCCAAACAAGCAATAGATGACTCACAACCCACTTGATTCACATAAGTGATTCTCGGATGTGGTGGTTGCGGTCCTAGCACTTGAGGTGGTAAGGGTGTTGTTTGAACAACATTTTGGGCCCTAGGGACCATGTGTTGTGTTGTTTGTTCAAGAGGTGGGACCGGCATCAATGCACGCACTCGAGGTGTATCTTTCCATGCTAAGGTTGGTCTATTGGGCATCGCGCGCTTAAATACTATGCAATCCTTAGCTTGATGACCATACCTCCCACAGGCATTGCAGTTCCCATTGAATTTTACTCTAAAAGTAGGGTATTCACTAGTACTATGCGGTCCATAGCATACTGAGCACCATTGTTGCTCCCTTCTTGGATACATATGATTGTTTTGTGGAGCACGATTGTCTCTAAGAATCTCTTGAATAGCCTTGGTGAGATCTGCTAAAGTCATCTCAGATATCTCTGGCTTCTTAGCAATAGGCTTTAAGGTTATTGGTTGATGCCCTGATGCTTGTGAGCTAATAGATTTAGGCTCAACAGACACTCTTTCTCCTTGAATCATTAAATTATCCTCCGATTGGATCGCATTGGTGGTGACTGCTTCCCAAGTGATGATACCTCTAATGACTAGGCCATTGTAGATATCCTCATGTCGTAATCCCCAATCTATCGAGCAATTGGTTATTGTTGAAGCGTTCATTTGGATTACAACGAGAATTCAAATGCTTCAAGCAAGTAAAAAAGTCTCTCACCGACTCTCCTTCCTCTCGTTGGGCTTTCTAGAGTTGAAAAGGCTACTCCCCAAAGCACTCCCTCTTGTATGTATTCTTTCAAGAACAATCTCCTAAGAGTAGGGTAAATCGTTTTTTCTTCTACCCTTAGGGTTCTATACCAATCCCCAGCCTTTCCACTTAAAGTTAGGCTAAAAGCATTACTCTTATGCAGGTCATTGTGTTCTCCTAGAGAATCGCATATTTGTTCAAACACTTCGATATGCTTTCTCACATCCCCGTCTCCACTAAATTTTTGTGTGAGCTTGGCTATTTGTACTGCCTTACTTCTAGGTTCTCTATCAGGCGTGTTATGCATATTCTCAGCGTTAGATCAACCAATAGCTTGAGCAAATGTTGCCAAGTCACCTAATTGAGCAGGCACCGTAGGTGGTGGCGCTCCAGAGACTACATGTGGAGTAGGTATTGGCATTGGGCTTGGCGCATAGGAAGCCCTTGGGTTCCACGTTGGGTACGATGTTGTGCCATGTGGTGGCCCAAAGTTCATATGTGTGGCCCAAGGCATAGCAGATGTCGGATGTGACATGCTAATGCTAGCTGGTATAGTCCCATGGAAATAAGAACTTGGGTGTTGTGGTTGTGGAGCATAGGTTGTTGAAACAATGGGAGGAGTAGGGACTACATGAGTACGAGGACCCATGGGTGTATACGATCGGTACACACTTGTAGGTACTATTGCAGGCATTGAGCTACCATGTAGCGGTGCTTTACTAACAAATGAGGTCCATGGCGTGTTTCTTGGCATGCCCATCATTGGGGTAGGCATGGAAGCTGTGGTGTCATCAAGGGAAAGATAAGCTAGATTTGGAAAGGTGAAGCTATCACTTGTGGGCTCAGATTGCACTGAGACCCCTGGAGAAACAACATATGGAGGATCCATCGGACTTACCGAGGGAGTCTCCATTTGCGATAAGGTCGGTTGTTTATCCTTTCCTGTATCGAAGAATTTCATGAGACCCGTTGAAGGCATGTTGATCCCCTTGTTCTTCCTCTCTAACTCAATGATCCTATGGATGACCTCACAAACTCTTTGTTGTTGATCCTCCACACTAGTAGCGCCCATTGTGGATTGTAGAATATCTAACCAACTCACGTGATAGGTGTGACTTGTGTATAGGTCGGTCAGAGTTTCTGTTTGTAGTTCGTACTCCCAATTCTCATTTAAGAACACTCCATCTAGGATTGAGGTGCTAGGGGTGTCCTTTGAGCTAGATGCAATGTTGCTTTCTAAGGGTTGGCCCTTAGCGGCTGCTAAGTCATGAGCACTCGATTGCTCTCTTAGCAAGGATATTGACATAAGAGCTTTTGATTTTAACTCTCTTCGTTGTTCCGCCTTGCGTAAGCTCTCAATTTCCTTTTCCCTCGCTGCAAGGATATACTGCTCAACCTCTTGCACTTCGGCAAGGCTTCTACCATCGGGTAATATGACCTCGGAGGGAAATAACTCTGAAGAGTCAAAAGGTGCAGTGAATGAAGTATTCACATACACATTCTCTAAGGGCATAGGGTCTACGTTGGTCATGAATGGAGAATTTACTTTCCCACCCCCCTCATTTACATCATTAGCTCCATGTTCGGAGCGAGTAGCTCTACTAAAGGTTTCCTTCAGGCGGCTAAGCACGCTCGGCCCGGACCATGGATCCATGGCATGCATGTCTTGGCTTGAGTTATCGGGATTAGGCATTGGGAAACCCTCCATGACATCGTAGTCAGAGGAAGAGTCACTAGCCGCTATGTTCGGGTCTTGGTTTGTACTGCCTTGGGTCCCCACCGAGTGCCCAGAACCAAGGTAGGTGGATAATGAGAACTCGCGTAAGTCGAAATTCTCTCTAGTTGCTCCGTCTCTAGCACACGACCAGAGCGTAGATGCATGTGCCTTTGGCACCCTTCAAGCATCGGCGAATAACCTCGAAGATTAACCGCTTACCTTTTTTAAGCGTTCGTTTTCACTCGTTTTTTTTAAATGTTTTCTAATGATCATTTTTTAAAAAAATTAAAGTGTGTGATAGTTTGAAATGAGCGTATCACTCAGAGGGTCGCGGTGTGCTTTACACCACAACGTTCGGTCACCTGAAGCTCCGTAGGTCCTCAAAAAAGCAGATTTTTAGCTACGTGTGAAGCTAAAATACGTAATTTTAAAGGACGACTGAGGCATGAGCCTGAGCGCGAGCTTGGGCTTGGGTCTGGGCTAGGGTCTGGGAGATATTCCCGATCCCGGTTCTACCTTTAAATTTTTTATTTTTTATTTTTTTAAATTTTATTTAAAGGATAAGGTCGCCGCGGCTTGCGCGAGAGCACACACACACTCTACCTACCTACTTCCAACTAATACACCTACTGTTACACACTAAAACACTCTATTAGCTCTCACAGATATACTTCCTACTTACTGTACATTACATTACACAGAACTAACAACCTTCACTAACACCTTACACAAAGAAAAAACACAGTACCTTTGAAAACTCCATTAACAAAAAAAAAAACACAGTAATAACACAAAATCCTTCTTCTCAACACACACACCCTCCTTCCTTACCTTTCCTACAATTGAAATTGCACCACAAAAGAAGCACAGAGTGCCATTCAAGCTTAGTGTATGGCATTTCTCGACAGCGGCGCCAAAAATGTGCGCGTATGTCGCACGTGTCAATGCAAGGAAGTTGCCGATACACTGTGTGCGAGCCACAAATGGCTCCAAGCACACAACAAGCCTAAACTAGTAAGCTCAAAGATGGAGATGGTGTATCACTCACCGCTCTACGCTTCCTGTCGTGGAGGATTCCTCGCCGCAAAGAAGAGGGAGATGCCGCTACGTCGCGGTCAACCGCCTCGCCGCCGTCGTGTCGCCGCAATGCTCGATCGCACACACACACACACACTCTCTCTCTCTCTCACGCATACACACACACACACACACACACACACACACACACACACACACACACACACACACACACACACACACAAGGAGATGAAGAAGAAGAAGATGGAGATGGAGCAAGACTTATCTTCAATTGCACAAATGAGAGAATGAGTGAATTTTAGGTTTAGTTGACTTTTATATGAGTTCGCCCCATTCACACTTGGGCGCCCATGCTTAGCCAACTAATCCCTTGAATGTTCCAGTTAGAGTGCGCCTCTCATCGACGATCACTCTTACCCTTTTCCTATTGGACCGACAAGCCCGGTACTTGACTCTACCAAGTAAATAATACAATGTCCGTCGTAGGTGATAGGGTGTCCATGAGCCGTGAGGGTTAACAATTTCAATGCTAGAGACAACAAACCATCTCTCCATGTGCACCATAGCCAATGAAGATGCATTTGTGTGACTTGGGGTCCAGCTTCTTTCTAAGCTCTTTAGCACATGTGAGAATTCCTCACACCCAAACACATGTAGTTTGTCACAATTAGGTTTCTTGCATGTTCACATCTCGTGAGAAATCTTATAGTTCAATGGTAAACTAGGCAACCTATTGATTATATACACCGTTGTCATGACAACCTCTGCGCAAAACTCTTGAGGTAAATTTGCCATAGATGCATGAAAGTAAATTTCTCATGACTAGTTCCATTCATGCGCTCCACAAGTCCATTTTGAGCAGGTGTGTACGATGTAGTAAACTGCCTCTCTTAATGCCTTGTTTGCTACAAAATTCCTTAAAATAATTGGAGATGTACTTTCCTCCATTGTTAGTGTGCAAAGCCGTCAACTTCTTGCCATAGCTAGGAAATACTAGAAGACAATAAAGACTTTGTTTTTCCTCTTCAAGAGACACACACCTTTTGAGTAGACTCATATATGAAAGTAAAGAGATATAATGCCCCCCCCCCCCCCCCCCCAAGAGACTTATGCAGCATAAGCCCATAGAGATCACTATGAACATAATCTAGAGGATTTCCTAACTTCCTATCCAATGGCAAAGTGGTAAGCATGGTGTGTTTCCCTTATATGTAATGCTCACACAAACTAAAATCAGAATAGTTTTAACATAAGGATACAACCAAGTTGTAAATACTTCATTCCTTTATGACTCGTATGACCAAGTCGTCTATGCCACAACTCATTAGAAGGCAACTCACCTACATAGATAAAGTTCTCTTTCACATTGGAGACATACAAAGAGTACAAAGAGCCAGACTTTTGCCTTTAAGCATGAACAAGTTACCTTTTTTATTATCCAAGAACCATTACCAAACATTGTACTGTATCCAAGATCATCAAGCTATCTTGTTGAAACCAAGCTCTTAGTTAGCTTTAGCACATGTCTAACACCTCGCAACATGAACTCAGTATAATTGCCCATACACAAATTCACATCTCCAAAGCCACATATGTCAAGCTCATGAGAATGAACCATGTCTAGAAGCATAACTAGAGAACCACTCCTTGTGAGGAATAACATGAAAACTGGCAACAGAATCAATGATCCAATCCTGTGAATAGCATTTGTCAAGAGCTAACAACACCTCTGGACTCAAAGCGAAAGTGAAGACTAGTACATTTGATGGCTATAGCACGTAAGGTACAACATCAACATGCGGAGACTCAATGACATTGAGCTCCTCTATCTTCACACTCCTTTTAGGAAGTGAAAGACTTATGACAATGGCTTTACCCTTTTCTCTTTGCAACAAACGAAAATCTTTTTTCATGTGTCATCTTTCTTGTGACAATGGTAGCATTCAATGTTCCATGTGTCACGCCTATGACTCTTGCTATGGGCATTCTTGAGATCCTGAGAATGACCACGACTGCAACTACGACCTCTTTGCTATTGATGGTTTGTCTGGCTACTTTCACTAGCCATATACGCCCACTAGTGTTAAGGGACCGCTATCGAATCTCTTCCGTGTGAGCAAAGCACTAGTAACATCACTGAAAACAAGCTTACCCTGAGGGACATAAGTATTAATTGTAGTGTTAAACGTATTCCATGATGCAGACAAAGAACATAGCAAGAAAATGGCTTTCATTTTATCATCAAAATTCAACCCTTTAGAAGTAAAATGAGTAAACAAACTATTGAACTTATTTAAGTGGGAACTCACATTGCTACCTTCCTTCATGTTAAAACACATAAGCTTCTTCATCAAAAACAATTTGTTCGACGCACTCTTACCATCTAAAGCCAAGCATACTAACTCCCATAATTCCTTTGCAATAGTTTTTTCCATATCGTAAGGAAAATGGACTCACCAAGGTGTAGTCGAATGGTCGCCATAGCATGAGTATCAAGCTCCTCCCACTCATCATCAGTGTAAACACCCTCTTTACTCTCTTTCAATGGTGTTGCAAGGCCCTTATTCACCAAGACATCAAGCATACATTGCTTTCATATCGTGAAGTTTGTACCATCAAAGCTCTTGATATAATACTTTTTCTTAGAATTTCCAGCCATGACTGACAAGAGCAAATGCAAGGGAGTGAGACTAGAAATTTATGGCAAAATTTTTACAGAAATTTTGGCAGAGTCTCCTTTGTAAAGATATCAAAATCTTGACCAAAAACTCAACAAAATCACTGTAAGTTCAATGCAAAAGAGTACGGTAAGGAAATTAGAGGACTCACGAGAAAAATCCGACAAAGTCTTCTCTGTCGAAGATCAAAATTTCAAGTAAAACTGAGCCAAAAATAGTGCATAAACCAACAAAGAGTAATGACTGGACATAAATTGACATACACCGCTCAAAGAAACTGTTGAGTGACTGCCAACTTTGTGTCAAAGCACCTATACCCATCTATACATATGTTATGGCGAGGCCACAAATGGGGATCTCTAGCAACCTAATCCACCTCACACTAGGTAACCCGGCCCCTAGTGCTCCCCTTCAAAAAACCTCGTGCAATGACCCTCACAAAAGGTTATGCATACACAACTATTCACAATCTCAAAAAGGGCTCTTCTAGATCAAGTCTTTGAAACGGTCAAGACCGTCAAAACAAGCCAAAATTGGCTCCACAACGACGTACAGTGGCAGTATCTGCAACACAACATACATCCAAAACGTGGAACTGTCACTACAAAACCGCAGGACACACGCTCAATCAGGTGCCAATGAGTATGCAAGAAAAAGCACAAAATCGACTCCCTGCGGGGCTCTCAAGATATACATCCAAAACTCCCACTGGAACTGCAATGGATTTCACTACCAAAGATGCTCGCAGATCTGTTGTGTTTAGAGAGCAAACCATAAATGCACAAAATAGGAGAACAACCAATCTCAATTTCAGCTCTCTAGATGTAGCAAATCATCTCCAAAAGCATTGTAAATCACCCCAATATGCATACATTGTTTGCATATCTATCTGCAACTTCTCAAATACCCTGCAATCGATCAACCAGTGCCTCTCAAATCATTTAGAATTTGTAAAAATTTCTTTTTGCAAAGTTGTATATCTAAAAAAAAGGGTCAAGAATGATAGGAATGGCCATGTAACGAGCCGTTTTTAAAGGTCAAAACATATCTATAAAAAATTTGCAATTGTCTACCCTCGACCTGTAGGAAATCTACCCAAATGTGCAATAAAATTGATGCAAAATTAACACTTGTCTACCCTCAACCTGTAGGAAATCTGTCAAATGTATAGTAAAATCGGTGCAGAATTCGTAAAAATTTTCAACTGAAAAGTTGTAGACCATGATGTTCTGGCAAGACATAAGGAATCAAGACCTTCACTCCAGCTCTGATACCACTTGAAGAGTGTGCGATGCGTGCAGGGTGTGAGGGAGAAGAAGAGCAGATAGAGAGTGTTGGTGGAGCTCTCACTAAGGATTCAGAATTGCCACACTACTCCTTATTGTTCTTATGATCAAAAAAATATATAAGGTTAGTACGGTTAGTGTGATGGGTGTCTGACCAGTTGGCTTCAGCCATAACACCACCTTACCATAGTGCTACATCTGGAACACACAATGCATATAGGCACAACCATTGGCCAAGCCAAAGCTCAAACCTATACGCATCCCCCAATGAGTCGATTGACAGCGAATACGGGTAATTTTTGTATATTTCAAAAATTAAAAGGAAATCTTAGCGGTGGTTCACCCCCCCCCCCCCCCCCCCCCCCCCCCCCCCACCTTTCGATTGTTCTACTATGACCACTCTTATATAGAGCTTATAAAGCATGATGAGTCACATGAAGTACTTGTCCGCATCCCACTAAAGCTCAGAGAGTATTAAAGAAGGGAGAAACCCATGTACATTGGTAGTATGAAAGATAAACCGATGAGAAGGCACCATCAATGAAAATAGGGAAGTCTTGTACACTTGTACATAGCCTTCTTAACGTACTTTTTCCTATCTTTCAAAGTTTAAAGTGAGTTTGCTTTCAAAAAATAAAAATAAAAAGACCAAAGTCAAAATCACATGAGACCAAAATATGTATGGAATTGAGGACATAGTTGAAGAATGGGATGTGCCATCTTGGGAGGAGCATGGGATGATAGTACATAGGGTAGAAAATATTTGTAATGGAATATGGCTATAATACTGATTGTAGTGGAATTAGAGTAAAAATAGTGAGCATTTCCTTAAGAGAATTCTAGCATAAGGAGAGTACTTGATTAAAGGTAGAAAAATGAACATTATACCTAGTTAGCTTGGCATGACCAATGCTTGTAAAAGAGAAAGAGAATCAGAGAAATTGACAACAGTTGAGGACCAGATTTACTTGGAGCCAGTCCCCCTCCAAAAGGATTTTGTATTATAGATTCTCCCTTGAAGAGAGACTTGGTACAATACATACTTTGTGTTCCTTGAGACCTTGTTCATGCCATGAAGATGGTAAGCTTCATGCACTAATAATATGCCTGTAACTAATGTTGTAAAAGCATTAACTTGTCCCCGGCCTCAATCCCAAGACCTCAAACACCTTCAAAGGGTTAGAGAGCTAGCAGGGAGTGAGGGAAGGGAAGAGGAGGAAGAAGTAGCATACGAGAAAGAAGTACTTTCCTCACCATGAATTACTCTTGGACCTTAGCTTAGCATAGTAATATAGATGGTAGAGAAGATGAACATGCCATTGAAGCTTGACTCTTGGTTGGATTTTCATACCAGAGCCAAGAGGTGTTGGTGTAGAGTCTCTACTTCTCAAGCTTGGAGAAGGAGATGGAGTTCTTGCTCAATATGAGAGAATGTGTGAGTGTGGTAGAATGCACAAAATGAAGGCCCTTCCTTGCCTAGGTCGACCCCTCTTTCTCTTTACTCTAGCTTGATCCCTATTAGCCCTCGCCAAGCTTGGCCAATCACAAGCTATGGTCATTTTAAGAAATAGGGGTAGCATTTGGACAAGTTTCCTTCTTTCCCCCTTTGAGAGAGAGAGCTTAATTAATTCATTACATGTATCTAAATTCTCATTGGACCTCCCTACAGGCCATTCAATAGGATTCAAGCACACCATGAGGGCATCATGGGTAGGGTCTTAACATGTGTCCTTATTGCCTCTTGAGTCTTGGGCTTGCCTTGAGTGTGTGTGTGTGTGTGTGTGTGTGTGTGTGTGTGTGTGTGTGTTCTCTCCCATGCCCCAACCTTTTTGCCGCCGCCCCCCCCCGTAGGGATACTTTTTGACTTGCACACCACAAGCACCTTGGTCATCAAGCATGACAAGCACCTCAAGCACCTTGGTCATCAAGCACGACAAGCACCTCAAGCACCTTAGTTATCAAGCACGACAAGCACCACAAGCACATTCCTAGCTTGCCTAAGGTCTAAAGTACCTCTAAAGGTCTTAAATCTAAGGACGTTTAACATATCCCTTTTACCCTACGCCATCATTCCAGAATGGATGACTAGTCCATTTGGTGCTTGGGAGAGATAGCTGTCGCAAGCATGTCTGCTCTTTAGTCCATATCATACTCCCAAAGTAGAGTAACAAATTTTACTTGGTGTTTGAGAGACGTCGTCATCACAAACAAGATTCTAAGCATGCATACTACTTAAATTTGTGCACAATAAAAAGAGAACTAGTCTTGTATGACAAAAAACATTGTTCATTAAAAAAAAAAAAACATTTGCTTACTCTAGAGTAGCATTGTAAGCATCGACAAGGTTCATACTATCCGGGGATGGGAATGGAGGGAGTTTTTGAAGGAGCTTTGGATGGAACTTTTTTTAGATTTTTTCTCAATTGAGAAAGAATAAAAAAAATCTCCTTTTGCTCCAAAGTCAAATTCGGGAGCAAGATTTTCTTCTTAACCCCTCAATCTCTCTCTCTCTCTCTCTCTCTCTCTCTCTCTCTCTCTCACACACACACACACACACACACTCTAAAACACGAGTCGTTTCTCAAGATTCACCACTTTATTTAGTTTGAAAGTAACTTGGTTTTTTACAAAAAAAAACCCCTTGCTCTTCACCTTTACGTGTCTAGTAGACCATCCATGACATGATCGCACAAACAGTTGTCACAGTAGTAACAAGTGTTTGGACGTTCGAACAATGGTAGGATTTGAGTTGATAAGATTGCACCATACTCCAAGGTTCGTGGAGTGATATTACAATACCCTCTGAGTGGTTGGCCATAGCTGCGATACAAGAAAATCTTTCACGATGGTAGAAACTATGCTAGCAGATATAATCGTTCTGAAAAACCTCGCTTCATTGAGTATTCTACATAATAATATCGTGGCCCTATGCCCAGAGCAGCAGTTACCATCGCCAAACGGATGTTATTCCGAAAACGCTCTCTACCCCAAAGGGTCACCCTGGTCACTCGGTTCTGATATGTCCACCACTTCGTCTGGGTCACCGAAGTGCCTAATTGTGGAAATAAAAGCCGTTCATAACAGAGGAGTGTGGCTCGCTTAGTAGACTCACTTGACTGCTGAAGATGTGCAATAGATATTGCTAGAACCTGATCCCCATTAGGAGCCATAACAGATTAATATGTAGATTGCACCTCATGACAATTGGTAGATGTCTGTTTTTTATCTCTCAATCAGTTACTCTCGACTGGGGCTAGGCACTGGTTTGTAAAAAAGTTGCTCGTCTTATATATAGGCTTTTTGGTGACTGAGCCCAATTGGTTATATATTTAACAATAGAAAAAAAACACTTTATTTTGTATACCTCATCTATTTTTACTTTAGCTTCCGTCTCTTAATCTGTCCGAGTAGACGGAACCTTTTTTTCATAAGGGATAAGGTGGTATGGTTTACTGGCAGTTTATATCTACCCTGGATCGAGAGCACTAGCTCGTTTGAAGACCGTATATCGGCTCTGACGACTATAAGCGTACATACTCATGCTATATACTGCCTCTTGCATTTTGACACTTAAATGATTAGGTAGTTTATGGTGATATTTTGTTGGGATGGTGGGACTGCCGTGTACATAATGGGATTACCTACCTGCTATAATTGTCACCTGTAAGTTATATCGTATTCTCTGTGTACCCGGTTGTGTGTAGCGCGCGCTGGCGTTCTGGCGCTTGTAAGGTAGACCTGTGCTTGATGAACTGAGAGGTTTTATGCGCTCTCCACTGGCTTCATAGTCCCGGATCTGGTGCTGAGTGTGATCCCAGAGAGAAGGGTCTTGATGGCCGGCCTCGAGGGGCGAAGCGTGCAGGCTTCCTGACCTTCTGAAGCATGTCAAATTGCTCGCCTATAAATGGATCATAAGGTGAGCGCCTATGCTCGCTTAGCACTGTGATTTGTGACCTCTGTGCTGCATTCCATTCTGCGTTGCTGTGTGACTTCATCATGCCGAAAAAAAGTGATAAAGATATCATGGAGGCTTATGCATCGAATTTATAGGTTATATTTCTATTGATTTCTAAAAAATAAAAAAGGGGGATACTGTTAATCTAATTCTGCTTGTTTGCGTAACGAGAAATAATGCTTCAAGATTGAGTTATCAGGTTACATTAGTCTGACTCATTCAATTGGATCTGATGCTTGAGGAATTGTTTGAATTGGTTACTGAATGGCATTGTGGAAATCATGGATAGGGCATTTTGCTTCCAGATGATTGTGACTCGAGTTGTTAACTTTAAGGGCAGCTGTGTGGGATTTCATATGTTGTGTGTATTGAAGTTAAGCTATCATTAAATGATTGTAGATTTGAAGCACTTAAAAACTTGTAAATATCTGCTGACATGGCTTTTGGTCGGGGCTGGTGCTTACTAGATGTAATTTGTTGGCCAAAATGGAAACTTTTTTAAGTAGTGTTGTATCTCACCAACGGTAAGAAACCCTAAAGAATGGTTATTTCTAAAGTGACGTACTCCTTCTCGCTTGATTCTGGACTTGGAATTATTAGCTTTCACCTGCAAGGATATGGTTGTTTTTTTCTCTCTCCAGCTTACTATACAGACTGAAGGTAAGTATTCTTTTAAAATTCTAAAAAAAAGGGTGCCCTGTTTCGGTACAGATTTGTCTGATATAGCATATTATGGTTTAGGTCTACCTCTGGTCTATCGATAGATATGGGCTTCGTAGACTAATGTTGAGGATTTCCGTTTTACAAACAAGTTTGTGGATACAATTCCAGGTTCTGTTAATCAGGAAATTTTTGTTTGGGTTTTCTGATGAGTCTAACTCTGCTGGAAATTCCAGCTCTCTTATTGATAGATCTTATTGATAGATCTGTATAGATGTTTTGTGGTTTGGTAGGCATTCTATCTAGTAATGAAAGAGTAGTTCTGACTGGCTGAGGTTGCTTATTTTCTGAAGAAGGTAAGTATGGATCTGATACTGCAAGGATTTGAATCAAGCTGATGTTTTTTATAAAAAAATTAATATATAAAGTAGGTTTTGCTCAAAACGGTGAGCTGAGATTGTCGGATTCCCTGATAATGGTGTAAAACAAAAAGTACGGTTTACGATGGGTACGTTTACTGACCTCATGCTGAATTTTAGCCTTAGTTGCGAATAGTCTAGAGAGTCTCTGACTGAAGTGAAAACTTTGCTCCGAGTTGTTGCCTTAATTTGGTTGATGCTCGGAAAGTTGAAAATGAATTCACATACCCTATATTTTGGTGAAAATTGGTTCTATCTCGTTTGTGTTTACCATAATGCTTCACATGATGGGTAATGTATTGAAGGGTCCGCTTGGCGATTCACTGATTCAGATTGTCAGTGGTTTTCTTCTAGCTTTGATTGTCTTTTTACCTGGAGTTATACAAATATTCATTTCAGCTTATGACTCGCTTCGTATATGCTCTCCCATAATTATTTGAACTTTTCTTAGCCTACTAGTATGCAATATATATTACGGGAAGTTTATAGATGGTCTTGGCTTAATACGTTTACTTCAATTATATTTCGGGAATTGTTTGGACTTGCTCCTTTGATTGAGCTGTCAGAAATACTATGGTTTGACAGTTGGTTTTATTACGAACTTATACAAAAGTGTGTCTGTCATTGCCTAATGACAGATGCAGTTTTTGATAGTTGTTGGGTATATAACTGAAAAAAGGCTTAGAGTTGTAAATGAGATAATGAGTTATCTCTGTTTTTTTAAAAGAAATATATATATATGGAAAGTTTTTTGGATTAAATATTGGTCCGAAAGTCTGAATTTTTTTTTTGACTTCTCCTTTCAAATAAGATGTTGTCCGTTACAGTAAATTGGCCTTTGATGGCATTTAGTTTGTAGTTCTCTCTTGTCTAAGTAAGAAAGTAGTCGGGCGGTGATAGTATGTTTTTTTTAAAAAAACCGGCAAGGGTGTTCCAATTAAAAAGTTTTAAACCCAAAAAATAAAAATAGCTACACTATGGTGTTTTTACTTTCCTTATTGGATTGGCAATAATCCAAGGATCTTTTTTTCATTAAAAACAAGACATTGGCTAAGAACTGTATGTTTTTTTAAAAGTGACATGGATAACAACTGGGATGCCCAGCATCACCTGCGTACAGTCACGTGCTAATGAACTGTTTTCTTGTGGCTATGGGTGCAGGTGAGGGCTACCTTCTTTGATTAAAGCATTCAGTTCTAAGTTATCGATGATTGTGGATGTTCGCTTAACTTGAAGTTACATTTCTCCGAAGTTGGGACGACTGCATCCCATGATTTACATTGATATCTTTACTTCCTTGTACAAAATTTATTTTCAACTGCAAATAGATTTTTGTACTATTCCATTGTATTGTCCTAGGATTAGTGGTCTATGAACTATAATGTTCGTTTGCATATATATAGGATTTATCTATTTAGAACTGCTACACACACCATAAACGCATAGGAGAGAATGACATGTAGGTTTTTCTCTCTCAGACCCTAGTTCTAGTTTTAAAGGCCCATTATTATATAATGTATTATATGATAATAGGCTGGGGTGCTATCACACAGTCACCGTGGTCCTCATTGACCGGACTGGTGAAAGGTTGCTAGCACTACCATTCCACTCTATATTAACACTTTTTAGAAAAATTTCCCCTATTTTTTACTGTCCATTTCACTGGTTTATTACGTATGTCTACCAGGTTACTGGAAAGCTCACTGCAAGAATATCGGTCTGTTCTGACCCAGAAAAAGAGCTCTGATTTCGAATAAACTATGGCTCGCTAGAGAAATTGAAAGCTTCTTTCCTTATGTCTCTCATAGAATTCGGCCTTATCTGCACAGGGCTGTAAAATTCAAAAAGAAGTGTAAATCTGTATAAGGGGTTCTGGACCACTCAACTCTTCCTTACGATGTAATCTAACTAATGTTCTTGAAAATCTTTGCAGATTGTTTCCTTATCCCAAGGGCTCTCTTTTCCTATGGAACCCCTTTCCGTAGCTTCGTTACTTGTGTTAAAGTGTATACAAGATAATGAGGTTTCTGCCTTAGTTTGTGATGCCTCGAAGGATTCCAGTCTGTCTCTTGTCCAGCTTATTTCTTTTGACCAGTGGATGAAGGTTCTTACTCTCCTTGTTAAGAATAAATCAGATGGTATCAACCTATTGTTGGAGTTTGCTTCTAATTTGGTTGGTATCTCCAAAAATCATTTGCTAGACTTAGCTTCCTTCTCGTCTAAAGGATCTGAACTATCCAATCTCCTCAGAAAGTTTTGCGGGCTCAGTCGCATCTTTATTACGGCTCCCTCCACTCCTATAGTCCCTCCTCCTAACAGCCTATTTTGTAGGGATGTTGCTGCTCTGGAAGCAGTAAAAGAGTTTCAGAAGGACCTTTGCTCACTTAGTGAAGCGTCCCTGTTGGATATGGTGCCGAAAGTATCAAGGGTCTTTCCTTTTTTACCTTCACGTCAGATTGAGGTTGAATCCTTGGGGGTTGAGCACAAACTTTGGTTGTTCCCAAATAAAGGGTTTATTGCACCTATTTCGATGGAAACTTGGGTCTTCCTTGCCAACTTGGCGCCTTCTACTATTGAGGAATGCAAACTCAAAGTCCTCAAAGGAATTCAGCTTTTGGATAAAGGTGATCTTATTAAAGCTCCGTTCAATATGAATTTCCTAGATGAAAAAAAGTGCGGTTCAAATACTGGGTTATATGCAAGAACCAAAGGTGTGATGACTTTTAGTAAAAACAATGCAGATTACTATACTGAAATAGTATGGAATGTTTTCAGGCCTTACCTTAAGTGTGCATGCAGATTTTTAGACCCTAAAGCTTCTTGCGAGTCAAGCATCATCTGGTTTGACCATGCAATTTGGTTTGCTCTCAACAATCTACCGAGTATCTTTCCTAACAAAGCTGAAGAGTTCCATCTCTCCCTCTTTTGCTCATGGCTTGGTGGTCAGGCAAGGGAGCTTGTCCTTGCTCAAATCGCTTTTATTCAATACAGATCTATTATGTGTGACACCCTCCAGGAGCTTAGGTCCGATGAGTGTGGCACTCTTCTAAACACTTATGGCAATTACAAAGGAATAAAGAGTATTGTGGGGCAAATCAAGCCTAATATGGATGATGATGAAACTCAAGTCTCCAAATGCCCTAACACTCTCATCTCTCCGGCTGCTTCTTACACCTCTTTTTTGACTCCCTCCTCGAGTGATGCTGTTTTTGGAAGAGGGAGGAGTAGAAGTTATGTTAGAGGACGGGGAAGAAACCTACCAATCAGAAATCTTTTGGATATGTAATTTACAGGTACAGAGTAACGCCTATGGCAGACTTTACCTACCACCGAAGGAAGAAGCTTGCAATAGAATATTTTCACATTGCTTGTTTACTAGCAAGATTTTGGATTTCTTTACTCCCCAAGCTATCTTTTCAGAATGTTTTGGACATGTTTTTGGATCAACTCTATTACTTAATGATGTGATGTTTGGTTGGAAATACTTGCCTCCTATTAAGAACCTTTTTTATTCGAATGAATTCCTGCATAATGAGATAGTTCCTATCTGCTCTTGTCATCTTTTTCCAAAGTTTTGTAAGACTTTTGCTAATTTTGGCTCACATGTGTGTACTACTGAGTTTGGGGTTATTTCTGATATTCCTATAAAGGTCCTCTTGAAAAAAGGCTTGAATCATATTCCCCCTTTTCCGATAAATCCTCAGCTAGCCTTAATGGCTCTACTTGAATGCCTGGCCGACTTGGCCTTAAAACTCCAACTGGAGGAAGAAGCTAACACTCTACTTACCTCTACACTTAAAAATCTTTTTTGGAATAAGATTAGGCTTATGCCGCAAGAATGGCTTTGCTCTGATACTACCTGGCTTACCCCTAAGCTTAAGACTTCCATTTCATAAGTTAAGGGGAAATGGTTCATTGTTGGACTTGATAAAGCCTCTAATACTGCTTCCTTTATTTGTAAAAGGTTAGCATTTGAATCCGCATATTCTAGGCTCAACGGTCTTGAGTTTGAAAAAATGGACACTTCTCCGCTGGACACTGCGACACTTTTAAATATTGAACTTTCTGGACTAGGTTATTGTCCTAACTCTATGAAAATTCTTGTTCTCTTCCCAACTTGTAAAAATCATAAGCATAAGTTTAGATGGATTTCTGATGCTTCCAATAGTCTTTTTCCCCAGATTACAAATGATATCACTTACTGCTTAGGTTTTATTTTGGATGAAATTGAAGCTTGTTGCGCCATCAAGCGCAATGATCTCAAAAGATTCAGAAATATAGATTGCTGCCCTTTTTGGATTATAAAAAACGCGGCTGAGGTTTCTATTAACCTCCCTGAAAACATCTTTTCTATCTTTACGGCAGACATAACACAATGTTATGAGAATATTCCTTTAAGTGGACCTGATGGTCTGTTTAATATTCTTTCTGTTCTTATAAAGTTAGCTTTTTCTCACAGAAAAAAGTCCGGATTTACATGTATCTCTTCTAAAATGCACAAAGGTTGGGTAAAAAAATCGAATAAATCCGCTCCTTTCGTTTTTAAAGAGGATGATTTGTATGAACATATCTCTTGGCTCCTTAATAACTTGTGCATCCAAGTAGGTGCTACCTGCTACAAACAAATTTTAGGTATCCCAATGGGATTTTCATGCTCTCCGATTATGTGTAATCTTTATCTATGTCACTACGAATACCAATGGATCTTGAAAATGATTAGTAACCCAGATAATACGTTGACACTTACACACTTTCAACACTCCTTCAGGTTTATGGATAACTTATGTAGCATTAATAATCCAGTGTTCAAGGATACACTTAAGGTTATTTATCCGACTTGTCTTAACATCGAACCTACATACTAGGATAGAGTTTT
This sequence comes from Adiantum capillus-veneris, assembly GCF_014529385.1. NCBI lineage: Eukaryota > Viridiplantae > Streptophyta > Polypodiopsida > Polypodiales > Pteridaceae > Adiantum > Adiantum capillus-veneris. The sequence continues at coordinate 20,538,446 of NC_140956.1, read as the reverse complement.
ATGGCAAGACAAATGGGTCGTGTCCAAGACTCACTTCCTGAATATGCAGTTTACGCTTACCTTCCCATTTGTGGGAAATTTTTATACAAGTTTCTTCTGGAAAAGGGATAATCTCAAACTCTTATCCTCTGAATTTACAAAAAGAAAAAGCAATAGACCTTTTAAAAACTCACTACATACTTGTCTTGGTATGCTCTTTCTTATTGTGTATGCCTCGTCTAACATCTTTATAGCATTTGGAGGAATCTCTATCCTTATTAACAAATTTGTTAATAACGGGTTTTCAAAAAAAGACCTTGTCGCTTATATCTGTAACTCTTTAAAAAAACATAAATGGACCGGTCTTAAATATGACCTACAGAATTTGATTAATCTTATTAAACCGGAATAAGATTCATCTTGTGAGGTAGTAGGCCCTTATTCTATGGGTCTACTACCTCATAGAATATGGTGCCTGGGAGAGGGCGGGTACACACACACACACACACACACTCTAAAACACGAGTCGTTTCTCAAGATTCACCACTTTATTTAGTTTGAAAGTAACTTGGTTTTTTACAAAAAAAAGACCTGGCTCTTCACCTTTACATGTCTAGTAGACCATCCATGACATGATCGCACAAACAGCTGTCACAGTAGTAACAAGTGTTTGGATGTTCGGACAATGGTAGGATTTGAGTTGATAAGATTGCACCATACTCCAAGGTTCGTGGAGTGATATTAAAATACCCTCTGAGTGGCTGGCCATAACTGCAATACAAGAAAATCTTTTGCGATGGTAGAAACTATGCTAGCAGATATAATCGTTCTGAAAAACCTCGATTCATTGAGTATTCTACATAATAATATCGTGGCCCTATGCCCAGTGCTTCAGTTACCATCGCCAGACGGATGTTATTCCGAAAATGCTCTCTACCCCAAAGAGTCACCCTAGTCACTCGGTTCTGATATGTCCACCACTTCGTCTGGGTCACCGAAGTGCCTAATTGCGTAAATAAAAGCCGTTCATAACGGAGGAGTGTGTCTCGCTTAGTAGACTCACTTGACTGCTAAAGGTGTGCAATAGATATTGCTAGAACCTGATCCCCATTAGGAGCCATAACAGATTAATATGTAGATTGCACCTGATGACAATTGGTAGATGTCTGTTTTTTATCTCTCAATCAGTTACTCTCGACTGGGGCTAGGCACTGGTTTGTAAAAAAGTTGCTCGTCTTCTATATAGGCTTTTTGGTGACTGAGCCCAATTGGTTATATATTTAACAATAGAAAAAAAAACACTTTATTTCGTATACCTCATCTATTTTTACTTTAGCTTCTGTCTCTTAATCTGTCCAAGTAGACGGAACCTTTTTTTCATAAGGGATAAGGTGGTATGGTTTACTGGCAGTTTATATCTACCCTGGATCGAGAGCACTAGCTCGTTTGAAGACCGTATATCGGCTCTGACGACTATAAGCGTACATACTCATGCTATATACTGCCTCTTGCATTTTGACACTTAAATGATTAGGTAGTTTATGGTGATATTTTGTTGGGATGGTGGGACTGCCGTGTACATAATGGGATTACCTACCTGCTATAATTGTCACCTGTAAGTTATATCGTATTCTCTGTGTACCCGGTTGTGTGTAGCGCGCGCTGGCGTTCTGGCGCTTGTAAGGTAGACCTGTGCTTGATGAACTGAGAGGTTTTATGCGCTCTCCACTGGCTTCACACTCTCGGATCTGGTGCTGAGTGTGATCCCGGAGAGAAGGGTCTTGATGACCAGCCTCGAGGGGCGAAGCGTGCAGGCTTCCTGACCTTCTGAAGCATGTCAAATTGCTCGCTTATAAATGGATCGTAAGGTGAGTGCCTATGCTCACTTAGCACTGTGATTTGTGACCTCTGTGCTGCATTCCATTCTGCGTTGTTGTGTGACTTCATCATGCCAAAAAAAAGTGATAAAGATATCATGGAGGCTTCTGCATCGAATTTACAGGTTATATTTTTGTTGATTTCTAAAAAATAAAAAAAAGGGGATACTGTTAATCTAATTCTGCCTGTTTGCGTAACGAGATTTTTTTTTTCCCCCTAAAGGCCATTCAATAGGATTCAAGCACACCATGAGGGCATCATGGGTAGGGTCTTAACATGTGTCCTTATTGCCTCTTGAGTCTTGGGCTTGCCTTGAGTGTGTGTGTGTGTGTGTGTGTGTGTGTGTGTGTTCTCTCCCATGCCCCAACCTTTTTGCCCCCCCCCCCCCCCCCCCCCCCTTTCGTAGGGATACTTTTTGACTTGCACACCACAAGCACCTTGGTCATCAAGCATGACAAGCACCTCAAGCACCTTGGTCATCAAGCACGACAAGCACCTCAAGCACCTTAGTTATCAAGCATGACAAGCACCACAAGCACATTCCTAGCTTGCATAAGGTCTAAAGTACCTCTAAAGGTCTTAAATCTAAGGACGTTTAACATATCCCTTTTACCCTACGACATCATTCCAGAATGGATGACTAGTCCATTTGGTGCTTGGGAGAGATAGCTGCCGCAAGCATGTCTGCTCTTTAGTCCATATCATACTCCCAAAGTAGAGTAACAAATTTTACTTGGTGTTTGGGAGACGTCGTCATCACAAACAAGATTCTAAGTATGCATACTACTTAAATTTGTGCACAATAAAAAGAGAACTAGTCTTATATGACAAAAAACATTGTTCATTAAAAAAAAATAATTACATTTGCTTACTCTAGAGTAGCATTGTAAGCATCGACAAGGTTCATACTATCCGGGGATGGGAAAGGAGGGAGTTTTTGAAGGAGCTTTGGATGGAACTTTTTTTAGATTTTTTCTCAATTGAGAAAGAATAAAAAAAAGCTCCTTTTGCTCCAAAATCAAATTCGGGAGCAAGATTTTCTTCTTAACCCCTCAATCTCTCTCTCTCTCTCTCACACACACACACACACACACACACATGTGTGTGGGGTGTGTGTGTGTGTGTGTGTGTGTGTGAGAGAGAGAGAGATGGTGTGTGTGTGTGTGTGTGTGTGTGTGTGAGAGAGAGAGAGAGAGAGAGAGAGAGAGAGAAACCAGGGTCCAATGTATTTTAATCGGCTGAAATTATAAAATCCCGGTTAGGTTTTGAGATTTCCTTGTGGTGTGTGTGTGTGTGTGTGTGTGTGCACCACATGTGTGTGGGGTGTGTGTGTGTGTGTGTGTGTGTGTGTGAGAGAGAGAGAGAGAGAGAGAGAGAGAGAGAGAGAGAAACCAGGGTCCAATGTATTTTAATCGGCTGAAATTATAAAATCCCGGTTAGGTTTTGAGATTTCCTTTAAGAAAGCCGGAAAATTTACACAAGCTTTAGTGTAATTACCGGCAAAAGCTTCAAAATTTGACCTAAAAATCGAGAGAATTTCAAGTTTCCCCTTATTTTTACCAGTTAGGGAAAATGTAATTTTCTAACCCTGCTCCTCTCTCTCTCTCTCTCTCTCTCTCTCTCTCTCTCTCTCACACAGAAAACATCTAAAGATGGCCTTTTATAGACAAAACCAACACTAAAGAAGTCATGTGCAAATGGGGACATACAAGCATATATAATAATAGGGACATACAAGAATATATAATAATGGGAAAATTACCAAAATACCCCTCTAATTTGTGGAAACTCCCAAAATATCCCTCAAATTTCAAAAGTTCCCGAAATACCCCCAATATTTTTTCACAAATTCCCCAAATGCGCTTCAATTTTTCCAAAATTTCCAAAATGCCCCTAGTTGTAAGAGTGAATTTTTCCAAAAATAATTTTTTTGTAGCTTTTTCAAACGAAGATTGATTGTCTGTCATACAAGATGCTAAAATTAGAATTCAAGCTGGTTATGTAGGCTTTGGGGATGAATTGCTTTATTATTTTTAGACATAATTACCTTTTTTGCGAGGTAATTTGTGACAATGTACATGCTAAGCACTCAAAAACAAATCTCAATTGTCAAAAAGTAATAAAGTTTAGAAATCTTGAACAATCCAACCAAAATAGATACAAAGGGTATTTTGGACATTCTTGAAATTTGAGGGGTATTTTAGAAATTTCCACAAATTAGAGGGGTATTTTGGTAATTTTCCCTATAATAATTTGAGGGTCATGTTTAGCTGACATCACGATAGCAATGGGTGATGTGGCTATGGCCTCTAGTGTATGGGCTTGCCGGTCTAGAACCACGGAAGCCATAGTAGGACCGACCCGCTTGCGAACAAGGCACACGATCTTCTGCTCATTCATCAATTCTCCCATCCCACATTTCCCACTCATCATGTCACAGTAGCCATCCGTGCTTGCAAGGGCTTCCTTGCTGCCTGCACCGGCAACTGCTTTTATGGCCATCAGCAATAGGAGAGAGACCCACTTCTTGCTCCCCATCATCGTGTTTCGGATATGTTGCTGCCAAGCTCAAGCTGCGTTGCTTATGTGCCAATTGCAAGGAAGCCATCGCGTGCGTGTCGATCACTATTGTAGCTTTGATACCTGTTGAAGAGTGCATGTGCATGGTGTGGATGCGTTGCAATGTGTGCATGCAAGAAGGAGAGAGGGAGAGAGTAGACCGTGTGTGGGTGGAGCAATACTCAAATAATCTACTCCTTATTATTGGTATATGTACAAGAATAAGGTGAGTAGTGGGCAGGCGCCCAAAGCCTGGGTGGTTGGCAAGTCATAAACACATTTACCCCAACAACAAGTGAAGCACAAATGTTTTTTTTAGCCTTTGCAAAGTCTCTTGGTCCAACCTAGGTCCTAATACAACCCTCCTTTTAAATAGTGGTCTAGCCTCTTCATTAAATGGAAATTTTCTTTTCCTTTTAGAAAAGGCCGTGATATCCTCGTAAGGAGAGAGAGAGAGAGTAGACCGTGTGTGGGTGGAGCAATACTCAAATAAGCTACTCCTTATTATTGGTATATGTACAAGAATAAGGTGAGTAGTGGGCAGGCGCCCAAAGCCTAGGTGGTTGGCAAGGCATAAACACATTTACCCCAACAACAAGTGAATCACAATGTTTCTTTTAGCCTTTGCAAAGTCTCTTGGTCCAACCTAGGTCCTAATACAACCCTCTTTTTAAATAGTGGTCTAGCCTCTTCATTAAATGGAAATTTTTCTTTCCTTTCAGAAAAGGCCGTGATATCCCCGTTTGTGTGGGCTTGGGCTTAGCCTAAGTGGGATTAGAAGTTGTCAAGCAAGTATTATCTTCATAAATTTGTGCAACTTTAATTGCTTCCTCCAATATTTTAGGTGCACTTCTTTTTACCTGTCACTTGAAGTGTCTATCTAATCCCCATATAAAACCTCTTGTTTTGTGAAAGCCATCTTTTCCCTGAAGTCGGAGGATTATTTCTCTATACTCTGCAATGTAAGTAAGCAAAGGCCTACCCCATTGCATAACTTTATCCAATCCTCCCAATTTCTCTCTGGTTCATTTTCAGGGAAAGACTCTTTCACAAAAATATTCTCAAATTGAGCATAGTCCCCCAAAATCTTTCCTAATGCCTTGAGACTCATCCACCATTTGTAGGCTTTTGGTCCCAATGATAGACTAGCCTCAAGTGGTTGATACTCATATGGAGTATTTTTTAACCTGTGAAGATCTTGCAGTGTCTATAGCAACTCACAATGATCTATCTTCTATGATAGATGAGTATGCTACTGACCCTGATTTCAAGGATATAATTTGAGACCTTGCCTTAGGGAAGAAAGAAGAGTAGTTCACCATGCAGGATGGTTATCTTCTCCATGGCAATAGGCTATGTGTTACTAGCTCCCTTTGTGAGAAAGTAATGTATGAATCCCATGCTCCTCCCTATACGGGGCATAGAGGGATTCAACCTACTCTTCAAGAATTAGAGACATATTTCTATTGGCCTACCATGAAATTAGACATACAAGAGTATGTTTCAAAATGCGTGGTATGCCAAAAGACCAAGTATGATAGAGGGAAGCAACATGGATTACTCCAGCCATTGCCAATTCCTAAACACATCCATGGATTTTATCTTTGGATTACCCAAGTCTATCCATGGGAATAAGGGAATATGGACAATAGTCGTCACGTTTAGTAAACAAGCACACTTTATACATGTCAAAAAGACTATTAAGGAACATCAAATGGAAACCCTCTTCATATCCCATATTTTTAAACACCATGGCTTGCCAACATCAATAGTGTCAGATAGAGATCCTTGAATGACCAGTAATTTTTGGAATGGTCTCTTTGAGAATCTAGGTACAAGGCTCAATTTGTCTTCGGCCTATCACCCACAAATGGATGGCCAAAGTGAAATAGCTAACCTTACCATCCTAGATCTACTCAAGACCTATGTTACAAAAGTAGATCAACGGTCATAATGGGAGAAGTACCTACCACTTGTAGAGTATGCGTACAATAACACTATGCATACTACTACAGGGAAGGCACCTTTCGAAATCATTGAGGGAAGACCTAAAAGTCCCTTGCTACTTAAGGTACATGGAAAGATCTTCGCTTGCTGATGAGTATAGCTGATACCTACAAGAATCTGAGCAAGAAGAAACCTACTGTGGCCACTTCCAATTGTGAGGTCGAGTACAGGTCAGTCTTCACAGCTATGGTTGAGTGTGTATGGCTCAGGCGTCTTATGGCTGATTTGGGTGTTGGACAGGACACTGCCAACACTATCTATACTGATAGTCAAAGCGCATTGGCAGTTGTGAGGAACCCAGCTTTTCATGCTCGTATAAAGCACATTGAGGTGCATTACCACTATGTCAAGGAGAGGCTCTTAGCAGGAGAGATCAACTTAGCTTATGTACCAACATAGGACAACCTTGCAGATTTTTGTAGATCTTTTCATAAAGGAATTAACTCGTGAGAAGTTCGAAGCTTTTCGCAAAGCTTGGGCTTACTCCCCTTTGTGGATTGATCATGTCCTCAGGGCATGGCACTTCCCTTTGCTCTATGTGCCAACTCTCGTTCACCACATCAAGACTGCATCACTCTAGGGGGGATTTGTTACCATATACATGTGGTAGTGGTGTGTGAACACACTTAGGACCGCCGAGGCATTTTTCCCTCACTAGGAGGTTTTTCCCCCCGTGCATTGCATATTCGCCCATCATTCTAGGGCTATCTATCTTTTCATTGCACACAAAGTAATATACTCTCTGTTGTGTGCCTTGAGCTTCCTTCGTCTTCTCCAAGATGTATGTGTTTTCCTGCAACCCTAATTCCAATAGCTTATTGGTGATGGTTCACTTTGTTTTGGGACATTCTTATTGGGGAAATTTTCCCAACAAGTTCATGGCTTTTGAAAAGTGAGTCTTGAGAAAGATGATGCCTTTCCCAAGCTCTATTAGGTGTTCTTTGTTGTCTTCTACAACTAGTAAGAGCGGAGGGAGTAAGTGGTCACTTCCCTCTATCTTGACCACCTTGGCCTTATCATCCCTCGTATAGATATCTGCACCAAAGACATTGGTATGAGAATAAAAAATGCATTCATAACTAATGTACCTGCTCTTATCCAGAATTTCGACTGTAGATGCCATTTAAATTGTGTCACATGAGGTGGTTTCCTCATAGTTGGATACAAATTCCTCCTTAAGGATGGTTTCTAGAGGATCCTTGATGAGATTACTATGAATAGAGGCTCGAGATGGTATGGTGGATCTAAAAACTATGTGGTGCTAAACCTCAATTGCATGAAGTGCTTAAAGGAACCCTTCCTTCCTCGGTTTCCACCTTCAAGGCTAGAAAGTGTAAGTCTTTTTAGGTTTTTGAGTGATTTTATATATATTTCTTGGAGTTTTTGAGTTTTTTTGAGTACAACAAATGGGTGGATATTCACTTCGGGTGCTTGATTATGCAATTTAGCGTCCCTACACAAAGGTCAAATGTCCTTGGTATGATTCAAATTGTTTTTGGTAGTAGACAGAGGCTCATATTGATTTGGAGCCTCCTCTGTTGCTTAGATCGTTTTGCGCACGTCATGCGTTTCACCAACAAGAGGTCCGAAACCCTTGGAGGGGTGCCCTAACTATCAACAAAGCAAGATTTCACCAAAAAAACCTAGGTGCCCAAAACAATTTGAGCTCGGACTGTTTTGTGCCATTCAGGTTTTGTGGGAAAAAAAATCAAGGTCGGGCACCTTGAAGGCCTCAATACGCTAACTCACTAGAAAAACCTAAGTTTTATCCCCATATTTTTCTCAAATCATTTTGTGCAATTAATTTTCAAATGATAGTTTAAGTATACTTTGTGTCCTCAGGGGTTTAAGTTTACTTTGTGTCCTGAGGGGTTTAAAGTCCACACTGGCCCACTGTAGGTCCAAAATAACACTTATCGCCCAAAACGATATGAGAGCCCAAATGATCTAAACAACAAAATGCTATTTTGGTGATGTAGTCTTGCTCTTTTGGGTAAAAAGTCCTCTCTAGGGCTGAGCCAATCAATGATGTAGCAAATTAACCACCTATTTTGGTATTTGGGGTCACAAAAGACGAAAGATAATTTTTTTGGTCATTTTTTGGTGCCAAAAAGGTGAAAATTAATTTTCATATATTATTTCCTATGCTTCTAACTAATCAAAGCTTACATATGTTCAAAGTTTTCTTAATTCTAACTAACGTAATCCTAATTGATGGGAGAAAGTCTCAAACACCATGGTTTTTTAAGGGTTTATGAGCCTCTCACAATTCAAATGAAGAGATTAATCCTAAACCCTAATCTATCATATTCTGATGAGTGAAGGTAGGACCCAATGCAAGCAACCATGCATCCTCAAAGACATCGTTCTTCTTCCATTCCCTGGCAACAACACCAAGAGAAGGTTGTGCGGCCACGATTGTATAGTGTTGCTCCAATCGACTAAATTCTCTATCCGATGAACTTGGAAGTTGACCCTAGCCTAGAGCACCAAAAATGTTTACACAGCACTACATTTGTGGTTTTGAGAGATGCATATTGCGAGGTCAAGTTTCAACCACTTCTACTCTTAAACCTACATGCTTGGATTGCTATGCCTACTCCTTCCTACTTTTGCAATGATCAAACCATCAAATACATTATAAACCTTTTGTAATAGAATACGAAATGATGTAACTACTCTATTCATGCACAAAGAAAGCAATGCATGTGCACTTATGATTAAACAAGCATGCTACTACTCCTTCATACTATTATGACAACCTAAGGCACCGCCAATCAAAAATCACCACACAATGATTAAGCACTCAAACGATCAAGAAAATGTGATTAGCTACTTCAGATACACTTACACAAAGTAAAAAGAGAGAGAAAAGAAGCATGGTTCTATTTATATTCTCAACCATCATGCATATGCAAGCATGGGGAGCAAAAGAATATAAGAAAATACCTCTTTGGAGTTAATGTGGAAGCTCCTTTGTTCACAAAGCTCAAGCTTGATGTGATTAGCTCTGCAACTTTAGAAACTTCAAAATGAGGTAAAAGTGACTATTTATCATAATGAAGCTAAAAAACTATTTGATAGGCCAAAACTAGTTAATTATAGTCCCAATTCTTAGTTTGGGTTTTGTGAGCATCATATAATTACAAAAAAAATCATTTAACTTCCCAATCAACTCCTAAGGCTTCCTATACAGAAAATGGATTTTACATATCCAAAATTACATGGGCTTGAATAAATGAACTGAATTAGTTACAACCACATAGTGGTGTGCAAGTAAAATAATGCAATAATGGTGACTTCTTTAAACTTTCATTGTCCCATTTAGCCCATTTCTTCCATCTTTAGTTTCCTTCATGGTTGTTTTGTAGCTTTGACATAGATTTTTGGTTGTGTGCACTTGAGAGCATGCAGGCATCAGACACACTCCACGACACTATAATAGTAGAATAGCAATGAAACTTATCATTTTGAAGGGGTAGAGAAAATGAGGCAGAAGCTATGGTTGGTGGTGGGCACCAACTCTCTCTTACACTCAAGAATATTAGACTAACAATGAAACTTAGCATTTTGAAGGGGATGAGACGATTAGGAGAGGGCATGGAACTCTGGTGTGAAGGGGAAGGAAGACTCATCACCACTATATGCGTTCGACAAGAGAGAGAACATAATACTATTGTGTGGATTTTGCCAAAGGGTGAGGGATAACATTGAGCTATAGTAGTCAAGAATGATGGTATGCGTTGGGACAATGTACACACACACACACACACACACTCGTGCATGCGTTGGGACACTCTCTTTCTGGCTCTCTCCTACATACATGAACATGCACACAATACGGAATTTGCCCACCACACACACATGATTTCTTTCCTTTCTATCACCAAGGGGGGGTGAGTGAATCCGATTTCCATCCTTAGTACATGGTCTTGCGTGTTTGATAGATGCGAGACATCTCTTTAGGATATTTCATAAGTCGTTAAAAGCTCTTGGGATACTTCCTACGTCATTAAAAGTTTTGAAAAACACACACACACACACAAACAAGAATGGGTCTCTCTCTATTGTACAATTTTGTTATCATGTCATTGATGTATTCTCTCCAGGTCTAGGGGTAACTTTGCCACGATATAATTAAAATCCATGTAGCTTTTGCATCATTCCTGTTTGCCACCCTCTTTTGGGCTCCATAGAACCCATCACGCTTTTACACTAAAGAAGTTGAAAGCAAAGAGAGGGCAATTTAGTAAAAGGAAGTCTTCTTGTTGGTGGAGGAGTTAAAAAGAATGCCATTCAGGAAGAGCTCAGAAGGAAAGAAAAGAACTTTCTGTGTGAGAGAAAAAGCACTCACATTTTGCTTTTCGAATAGGCGTTTTCACTGCGCTTTTGCGCTTTGCTCTATGCTGGGAAACATGCTAGCCCGACTGCCCCGGAAAATGGACAACAGGAAAAGGCCTTTCCTTGCTTTCAAATTTCAAAGTGTGAAGCTGGGAATGTCAAAAAGTGGTGAGCGGCACTTGTCTCCCTTGCTTGCACTGAGAGAAGAAGGTATGCATCTCTGTCTACTTTTGTGCTTATTATCTGCAAAAAGCACTCTTCTTGAGTTGAATACAGAAACAACCATTTTCAGGTGTGGTTGCTAAAAAGCGCTAAGCTTGAGTTGAACACAAGACAAACACAAACACCCGTGCTTGCTTTTGTGCAATACTCTACTATTGTGAGTTGAGCGCAGAAACAGAAACTACTTTTGGGCCTGCTTAATCGACCCAAAAGAGCATAATTTTATGGCTGTAATCATTGCACTCCCAATTTTATTGTGAAGAGGCCTAATTTGAATCAAATCACTTTCATGGGTCCCTATGCTCCAAGTCTTAGCCCACTGTCTAAGCAACCCACCTAATAAGTCATCTGCAAATTGCAACCCAGACCGCCCAAATCTGCATTTAGTCCCCCTGCTCCTTTGTACCTCTACATGCTAGGTATGGGGCTTGCCTTTCTGAGATTGACTGCATAGCTTCTAACAAACAGATGATTTCTAACCTTTATTTCAGTAACTGCGTGAGAGCTTGACTACCTGCTACTCTATATGGTAACCTGCAGTTCCTGTTCCTGTGAATCTTGCTGCCAAAACAATATTGCAATGTTAAGCTATGTGCAAACCCTCTTGCAATGGTGTGGGTTGGCTATAGCGGCTGATGAAAATGTGGTAGCCATTACGCTCTTTGTTTCTCTGCTATGCATCTGTGTCATTATCGGACACTTGCTTGAAGAAATCAAATGGCTGAATGACTCAATCATTGCCCTAACTCTTGTGAGTGATTTTTGTTTTTTTTGGTTTGTTTGTGCTCCCGTTGCACTTCCACTTTACACTTAAAAAAGTTACCCACCTACTATGAAACATAAAATTTCTATGCTGAAGTGGCCTCTAATGACTGTCTGTTTGGACAATCACTTATGCTTCACTGGAAGAAGCTCAAAATGTTGACATTTTAGTGGCAAGACATGCTCTTAGTTGAGAGCTCTTATGTCCCCTGTATGACTATGTTTTATGGTACCACAAGCAGGGATGCATAACTGGAGGTGCAGTTCTTATGAACAGTGGTGGCACCAACTCACACATCCTGAGGTTCAAGGAAGAAGTATTTTTCAACTATCTTCTGCCACCTATCATTTTTAATGCTGGGTATTTACTCCTAAACTTACATATAACACTGTGCATCGCGCATGTAGAAGAGAACATCTCTCTGCAGTTTTCAATTCATTTTTACCATGATAAGTAATTGAGGTGCAGTTCAAATCAATGATTACTCTATGTCATCATTAACATTCCACAAAGGGCTCACAGTGTGGCTGAATGCATGAGAGAGAGAGAGAGAGAGAGAGAGAGAGAGAGAGAGAAAATAAATGAACTGCTATATTAAACGTCTTCAAAAGGCCAGAGTGACCTATGAGACCAAACTGATACAAAAGTGGTGAATCTGGTACAATGTCTGAAAAGTGTGAGATTGTGAAAATAAATGCGAAAAACTAAATACGAAGTATTAGATAAACTTCTTAGGAGCATTCTGGGTGTTTGGCTAGAATGCTTCTAATCCTTTGTTGTAGTCTCCTCCGGTGAAGTGTGCTTCTGCATCTCGGTCGTGGTCGTCTCGATTTCCTAAGCTCAGTCGCCCTGTCAATGAGGGTGCCTTTGGTGTGAATGTGGGTATTCCTTTGTGCTCGCTGCTGGCCTCTTGCTTCTCCTTCCATTCCTGCTTCTCTCGATCCGAAGAAATCTGTGATCTGCCTCTGAGGTTGTAGTGCTCTTTGTCTTCTCATTAGATTATCCCTGTGCCGATGTAGTTCCAGTAGGTACAGGCCTAGGCACCTTTGATCTTGCTATTGCATGACTCTATCTAGAGGTCCAAAGCCTTCTTTAAATAGGCAATGGAAACGCCCACGTATCTCATAGTATACGGTGCAATGGCATATGTAGTGTAATTCTGTCTCCGGCTCCATTCCGCATAACTTGCAAATTCTGCTCTCAAGTGGGATACCCCTAAATCTGCCAAATTCAATTTCCGTTGGTGTGAGGATTTACGAATCTGACCAATAGCACATCTCAGACCATGAGACAGGTGGGTATCCATGTAGTTCGGGCGAATCACAAAACCATCTTCAGATAGCTGTAGGAAGTTTTCTTTGTAGTTGGCCATCTTCGTGCCCAATTCTTGTGTAGGGTCTACCCATGTCCTCTTAGTGTCCAACTGTATAAGATCTTGGCGGATGATTTTATTAATCTCCGTTCGTGTGATTGCCAGTGATGGAGCCTCGAGAGAGTATTGGAAGGGGGGTAATCTTTCCATACTGAACCCGTGTCTCTGAAACCACGAAGACAGTTGCGCATACCAACATGATGTATCTTCTTTCATTGCTAACTGTCGAGAGGATTCGAGGGCCAGTCTAGTATATCGGCAATTATTTGTATCCCACAGACCATGTATAAAGGACATTGATATGGTAAGAGCTTCAATTTCTATCGGAGGGGCAGCTAGTCCCGCTCGGATAATCGCGTGTGGTACGGAGGCCTTGGCTCTAATCATTCGGGAAATCATAGATACCAACGGTCTCTCCATTGACTTCTAATTATCCTGATCCACAGATGGTCCCCAAATTTGGACCCCATAAAGCATAGCCGAAGCCACCACAGTATCAAAGAGCCAAAGTTTTGTTCTTGGTTCCTGAAACTGCACTTGTGAACACATCCTCTACAACCCTCCCAAGGCCGCAGAGGCTCTGGACAATCTAGCCTCCGCTGCTTTTTTAAGAGTAAACTTCGGTCCTGTAAATACCACAGCAAGGTATGTGTATGCATCTGTGTACTCTACTGTATCCTGGCCATATGCAAATGTAGGTGCCGATCTCCTAACCCACTGCGGTGTGGTGTTAAACACCATAACTTTGGTTTTACCCAAATTCACCGACAGTCCGCTGTCCTCTGCGAATTTATGTAATGCATCTATCTGCCTATGCATTCCATCTGGTGATTCTGCTCTCAATACAATATCATCTACATACAACAACAAAGGGATCCATGACCCTGCAAGTTGAGCACCTCTGTCACCCTCTCTATCGATGTAATCTGATACCTCATCTATGTACATACCAAATAAAGTAGGGGACAGTGGGCATCCCTGCTTTCCTCCAACGGTGGAATGAACAATGTCGGAATCCCCTTCTGGAGTACGTACATAACCAGTTACTGACCCATATAAGGCCATGATCCCCCAGATAATCTCTTTGGGGACCCCTAACTCTTGCATTCTGCGCATCAATCTGGCCCTTGGTACTGTATCAAAAGCTTTCCGAAAATCCACAAAGCAACAATACATCCTTCTCCCGCTTGCTCTTCCTTCCTCAATAATGGCTCTTAGTGTAAGAATATGATCTAGAGTGGAATAACCCCTCGTGAATCCAGCTTGTCCTGTTGCCCTTATACCCTCATTCTCTGCCCATCTACTCAATTTTTGTTCCAGAATGGATGCGTATAGTGGGGTCAATGTGTGACCCACCATAATGGTACGGTAGTTCTCGGGTATCATAGGATCCCTTGACTTTTTTTTTTCCGAGAAAAAGATCCTTCTATTAGTTAATGAAAACTGCCCATAGGGCTACATCCACCTCTGCAGGAGAGGGTTACAACAAGCATGGTGGGGAGACTCTCCCAATGAAAAAACAACATATATACAATGGGGCTAAATCAAGAGATGGGAGGAGGGAAGAGCCACACAGGTGGACAGTAGTGCCACCTGAGCACCCCCTGGACCATGGTGTAGAAAGGCCCAGGGGGCCAGAGTCGAAGGAAAGCCTCGCGGCGCTCCCGCATGCGGTCGGAGCTGCCCTGTAGTCCCTCAAGCTGTCCTCTGAGAGTATGGATCAGCTCTAGCCAAAAGTCACGAACAGTCTCTGCTGGTGGCACTGGGCGAGCCTCAAAGATGCGGAAACAGCGGGCCCGCCAGATGAACCAGAGAGCTAGGCCGTTGATGAGCTCCCAACACTCCTCTCTCTTACTGCACCACTCCTGTGGAGTAAGATCTGTAGCAGGCTGGAGTGTAGGGCGCCCCCCCTGTATCACTATCATCCTGCTGGTGGAAGATAGCTCAAACTGAAGTGCCGGGCCCGTGAGGGTGGACCAAGCCGCTGCCCCCCAAGTGTACTATCGAGCCGTGGAGAGGGCAGGCATCAGCCGAAGAACTCGTAGCCACACCTGTTGGGCCAAGGGACAGTCCCAAAGACAGTGACGCTGACTCTCCACCAACTGGTCACAGGCTGCACATGCGGCCGAGAGACCACTATGCACAAGCCAACTCCCTACTGCTGCGGCTCTGTGTGCAACCAACCACTGGAACAAACTGACGTGCCTCTGCTGTTTGGAGTCCCACAACCTTTGCCAAAAAGCTGCCAAGAACTCGACTGTGAGGCCCTCCTCCTGCGAATGACGTGCTGCTATAACCGGCCCGTACAACGTAGAGGGCGGTACTATTTCAATTACCTGTTAACTTTACACAGAGCACTGAGAAGGGAAGAGAACACAGTTGCGTCCAGCGACTAGAATGTCACTGCGCACACGAGACCGACACCTTGTAGGCCCCAAAGACTGGCGCCCCTTTCGGTATTTCTTTCTTCAAATTAAGGTAGACGATCCGACCACTTAGCACAAGCTTTCACAAAGCTGTCCAAACCTGGCGAGGGCTGAAAACGCAGGTTTTCGACCGGATTTCGACAGCATAACGGCGCAAAAACCCCTGTAGGTCAAAAACACCTGTCTAGGACGGATTCCCTCGATATCTGGAAGCTTTCTGGTGAGCTGTCACAGAAATTCAGCGGGCTGTAATTCTCTGTTTTTCACTGCCGGCAGCCCAAAAGCCTGTACACGCATCCCAAGGCTCTCACGAGGCTCCCCCGATGTTCCCTTGCAGTTTAGGTGCGAAACCCTAAACCTGCAGAAAAACACAGCAGGCTGTAATTCCCTGTTTCGGATCGTTTTTAGCGGAGCGAACACGCCTACGCGTGTCCCAAGGGCTCCCGCACGCAATGGGACAGTTCCCCTGTGAATTGGACGAGTTTTCACGCGAGAAAACTCTCCAAACTCGCAATCTTTCGTGATGGAACTGTGCGTACCTGTGGGGGATTAGCAATCAGCTAATCCGGTTCCTGTTCAGAAGGCTCTTGCCTTGGCAAACGCGCATAAACCCCCAGAATTGTACATAGGTCAAATGAGAAGCCCACTAGTGGGGCATAACATACTGTACGTAGGGGAGAAAGAGAGCAGTATGTAGCGTGCGGGGCATCACTCCCGTCACCATACTGTGCATAGAGGGCAAGGTAAGCATTCCATAGCTTCTGTACCTGCTACAATCCACCTGAGGCTGAAAATGGCGTCCCCTTTGTTGATATGCAGCTCGTTTTTGCCTCCCAGAGTGGCAGAATCGCTCACAGGCTGACACGTCGCCCAGTTTCCGAGTTTGCGCTTTCCTTGCTAAAAATATCTCAACTGGTGTGTCAGTTGACTTGGCAATAGAGCAATAAAATGTTCCCCTTGTCATTCCAGAGCTAATGACGCGAACACATTTTCCGGTCAAAAATAGCAGTTCCCTAAATTTTAGGAGATGCTTCCATGGCGTCCCTATCGGTCTCCTGACCATCATTGAAGACTACCATTCAACCAACATCTACAATGTGGGTTAATTTACTGGCCCCTTTAAACTTATAAAGTTGCAGTGACTTGACGAGTGGCCCAAATTCCAGTTTGGCGCACACGAGCTTCCATACTCATCAGAATTCAGTGCTAACTGGCCCGGTCAATCCCTGTCTGACCGACCTAGATCCCCGATGTGAGAAACCCATTTGGTTGTAGCCGTTTCACACTGGCCATGCAATGTCCACTTGCACCTTTTCAAGGGTTTTGGGACAAACAAGTAAAAATAAAATAAATATATCTAATACTTATTTACGGAAGGCAACAGGAAAAATACACCTCCTGGTGACAGCTGCAGCGGGGCGGGCCTCTCTCTGTGCTGCAAGTATATGACGTCCAAGCAGAACAGTGTACTGAAAGAAAGGGACTGCTGGGCGGTCTGCAGAAGAGAGGGGGTCCCTCCATAGCCACTCACCAGGATCCCACTGTACTCGTGCCAATGGATAGCACTCCCAAGCCCATAGCCTCCAGTGTCCTGTCTCAAGAGCTGCTGGGTCAGAGTCTATGACGCAAGTCCTCGCACAGATGCCCACAACTCGGATCCTCTGGAAACAACACTCTGCTACCTGCGGGGCCTCTACTGCAACTCGCTGTAATTGTCCCCCACCCT
Source organism: Adiantum capillus-veneris (assembly GCF_014529385.1). Taxonomy (NCBI): domain Eukaryota; kingdom Viridiplantae; phylum Streptophyta; class Polypodiopsida; order Polypodiales; family Pteridaceae; genus Adiantum; species Adiantum capillus-veneris. The sequence goes on along the minus strand of NC_140956.1, from coordinate 20,521,173 downwards.
GAGGCTCGAAGAACAGGGCTGGGACAGTCTCTGAGCAAGCCCTGACTGAAATGAGAACCTCCAGCCGTGTGAAGGCTCCCATCCACCGGGGTGCTACTGGCTCGAGAGGCGTGAGCCACTCAGCTGGAACTGACTCTGAGATGTCCTGACACATGCTTTGAACCCCTCTCATGCCTTGTAGCTGGACAGCCTGCACCTCCTCTGACAAACCTGTGAACTCTAGCTAGTCACCTAGAGAGCGCGCTGGACCTGCTGCCATGGGACCCCAAGAAACATGAGGCCTACTCCCAACCAAGTGGCCTCTCTGAGTGCTAACCATGGGGTTCCAGACGAGGGGCTGCCGTGGGCGCTCCTTGGTGCACGTCGGCTGTCTCTGCTCTAGGCCACGTCGTAAGAGCTCCCAAGAACGAAGCAGATTCACAGCGAATCGGTCCTCCAATCTCCTGCTCAAACCAACTCGGCGCAACTCTGTAAAGATCCATCTGGTCGAAGGTTGCCAAGGGCCTCCTGACTGAGGCACCCTAGCACGAAGCCTCTGCAGCAAGAACTCCTTCCAGGGCTCCTCGCCTGGAAGAAGTCCTCTGACAACGAACTTCCCAAGAAGGGCTCTGCTCTGCTGTGCTGGATCAATGATCCCAAGCCCTCCCTGAGAACAAGGAAGTGTGATGACCGACCAAGCCACCTTGGCTCGGGCAATCTGAGTGTCGCGACCTGACCAAAGGAAGTTCCTGATCAGCCTCTCTACCTGGCTGATACAAGAACTCGAGAAGATCCAGCAAGAAGTGATGTACCACATAGTCGCCAACAACACCTGGTTGGCAACTACTACTCTACCAGCCAGGGAAAGTCGTGCTGAGCTCCAATGTAACAGCTTTCTCCTGATGGACAGGAGAAGAGGAGCAATCTGCTGCTCGGGGGACAAATCCAAACCAACCTGACAACCCAAGTACCGAACTGCAGTCCCTGGAGGAATCCACCTGAAACTCTCTCCTGGCATCCAATCTGGCACAGGAGCACTGCCGACCGAGAAAGCCACTGTCTTTCTCCAGTTGATCAGTGCGCCCGATGCACAGTAGAAGGTCTCCAAAGCCTGCCCACATCTGTGTAAATTGGCCTCTTGGCCCTCTAAGTACAAGGCTGAGTCGTCGGCAAACTCAGCGTCCAGAAGCTCATCTCCCCATATAGGGAGTGCTAAGCCCCTCAAACCAACCTACTGTGACACCAAAAATGTGCTATCGCCTCCGCAGAGAACAGAAAGAGAAAGGGGGCAAGAGGACAACCCTGTCTGACTGATCGTGTGAGCATGAAGCGCTCACCTCTACCTTCTACCAAAAGCACCTGACTGTGAGCCTGTCTGTACAAAGTTGACACCCCTCTGATCCAAGCATCTAAGAAGCCCATCCTGCGAAGCGTGCCCTCTAGAAAGTCCCAGTCAACTCTGTCGTATGCCTTCTCAAAATCGAGAAGAAGAATCACAAGGTCCTCCCCACGGAGACGTGCCAGGGCAGAAGCCTCCCAGAAAGTGAAGATGTTGTCAAGGATACTGCGTTCCTTGACAAAACCTGTCTGAGTCCCATGTATAAGGCTCTCCAAAAGTGGCTGAATCCTCAAACTCAGAGCCTTGGCAAGAATTTTGTAGGCTGAGTTGAGGATGGTGATGGGGCGCCACTGTCGAATCTCATCCAAGGAGCCACTCTCCTTTGGGATGAGGTAAATGAGGCCCTCACTCATGCTATCCGGCATCACTCCTGTGTGTAGAATGTACTGAAAGGCACTACACAGATCTGGGCCAAGCAGGTCCCAGTACTCCAAGAAAAAGCTGGGAGTCAGCCCATCCTCACCTGGACAGCTACCATGCGGGAGGGCCCTAAGAGCCATGTGCAGCTCCTCAAGCTGAAGAGGTATCTCTAGCCTCTGGCGCATCTCCTCAGTCACAAGACAAGGCATCTGCGCCCAAACCTGCTCCGTGCATGCATCCTGTCTCTCTGACTGGGGCTCAGCCGACAGTAGCTCACGGTAGAAGTCAGTAGCAACTGCACGCATATCCTCAGGCTCACAAACAACTGACCCATCGGGTCTCCTCAGCTGATTGACCTTGGCATGCGAGTGCCGAGGTCCCACTGCCTCAAAAAAGGCACCTATCACTCTGTCACCCACCTAAGTCCACTGAGATGCCTGTCGGTGAAAGGCAAACTCATGGCGCCTCTCCTCTGTGCAAGCAAGCTCCTGTCGAGCCTACTGTAACTGCTCCTCCAACCAGGGACTGTCTGGATGCTGCTCCTGCATCCTCTGTAGTGAAGCAATGCCTCGTCTGAGACGCTGTTGCTCCTCTCTCGCTGCAGCCCGTCGAGCCAGAGACTCCTGGAGAAAAAAGTGGCTAAGCTGAGCTAGGCCTAAGGCCACTCTGTCTGCAGGTAGAGCCCGGCTGTCCATGCCCTTTGTCCAGAGAGCCTCTACCCTCTCTCTGAGTGCTGAGTCCAACAAGACCCGCTCTAGGATGCGAAGCATCGTGCTCCCACTCCTCTGCCTGTCTGCCACTGTGAGGATCACTTGTGCATGGTCATAGAAGGATGTCCCTGCCAGGATGCCCACTGATCCCCCCAAGTCACTGAAGTGGTCACTAGTGTAGAAGCGATCTATCCGCGATAGATTCACTCCTCCCACTCTGCGGTCCGATCTAGAGAAGGCAAGACTCTCTGGAGGCCTCACAAAGCCAGAATGCTGCCATGTATCCGAGACCCTCAGAGTCATACACAACCTCTCCCAAGCTGCTAACTCGACTCCATGTACAGTAGCATGGCTGCCTCCGATCCTGTCAGAAGGGTCCTCCAACATGTTGAAGTCCCCTCCTACACACCAATGGTCAACCTGTGGCAAGGACTCAACAATCCGTGACCAAAACTCTGTACGAGCACTCGCCACATTGGGCGCATAGATGTTCAGGAAGCCCACAAGGCCACCCTGAACCTGCAAAGTAATCCACTGAGCCCTGCCTGGCACAATAATCCCTCTGCCCACAATGGCCTGCTGCAATGAGTCCGCAATAGTCATACATACCCCACCCTGGATGCCTCCAGGTCCAAAAGTAGCTGACCAAAAGGTATCATAACGTCCACGCAAAATCCGACCACATCGCCGAATGCGGCTCTCAGACAAATGGTGCTCCTGAAGCATAAGGAGATCAATCTCTCCTCCCACAAGGCAACGCTGAAGCTCCTGATGCAATCGGCCCCGCTGTCGCTGAAACTGGGGCCCACCTAATCCCTGCATGTTCCACGAGACGATCCTCATGGGGAGCGAGAGAGAACAGATGCTGCCGCAGCAGCAAGACGGGCTATCTTCGAGGCAGGCTTGGATGGGGAGTAATCCGCATCCGAGCATCCTCTAGATAGGCGAGCCTGTAGTGAGTGCCTGGCCCAAGCCCAAGCAGAGCGAGCCGTGCGTAAAGCAACCTCCTCTGACCAGGAGTCCTCATGAATGTATACATAGCAAGGCAAACACTGCGTATCAACAAAAAAGTACACCACAATGTGCCTACATCTTGCCGAGTCTGGGGGTGTCACCGCAAACTTGTCCAGTGGCCACAAAGTCTGCAGCAAATCTGTAACTCCAAGTTCTCCAATGTGGTGAGAGAACTCGAGAACCTGTGTATGCAACCATCCCACCACTGAGTCGAGGGACCACTCTGTCTCGGTCCTACCACAGAGGGGAAAGGAGAAACCAACTGCTGAGTCCAAGGCCTCCGTCCCCCTAGCGGCGAGGAACAGAGCGTGGACCCTGAAGCAGGCTGCCTCGTGGTCTGCTGCGGAATCGCCGAGAAAGCGAGTGAATCCGTAATCGAAGAAATCCCAGCGGCGTCAGAGGTCAATGCTCGTTAGACCACGAGGGATAGCTGCAAGGGAAGATGTCTGAATCTGCAGAGGGGGCCGCAAGAATGGCTGACCCTCTGTCGCTAGGCGACTTGTGGCAAAGGCGCTGCCAAGAGATCTCCTAGCCGCCAACGAGGGACCAGTCTCCTGAGTCGACGGTGGTACTGAAGCAGGAGGAGGGGGAGAAAGAGGGGGGGGGGGGGGGGGGGGGGGGGGGGGGGGGGGGGAGAAGAGAAGCGGGGTGGGGCGACAGAGACAGGGGGGCGAGTGGGCGGGGGAGGGGATGAGGAGAAAGAGGAGAAATCTGGAGGTGGGGTGGCTGGCGAGGGTGAAGCGGAAGTGGAGGCTGGCGTAGGGGGCTCCTCCTGCTCAAGAGGACCAAAGCGGTTCCCCGTGGGAACCCACTGCTGCTGAGTAGGCACTTGAGGGCCACTCTGAGTGCCAGGCTGTCGCTGTGGCCCCTGGCGTCGGCGGCCACGGGCCTGCTGCCACCTCTCCTCCGTTGGAGCCCCAGGCTCGGAGGGTGGGTGCGCTGTGCCGCTGGCTGTGGCTGCGGCCTAGCCTTGGCAGGCTGGGGCTGAGGCTGAGGTGCAGGTCGAGGCCTCCTCCGTGGACAGGCCTTTGCTAGGTGGCCCATCTGTCTGCAAATGAAGCACTGGTTTGGGAGACCCGAGTACTCCACACTTTGTCTAAACCAACCCCCACTCACCCGAGGCAGAAGGATGACCTTCGGGAGCGTGTAGGTATCTCTGACCAAAACTCGAACTGAAGGGATGCCAGCCGCCTTGGCAGCTACTGATGCTGCCGTACGAGGTGTCTCCAGGACAGTCTCGATGGCGGAGCCAATCCTGGAGAGAAGTGGAAGGTACTCCCTCCGTAAACCCGGAAAGCAGATTGAGATGGGGATGTTTGCCTCCTCTACTAGCACATCCGAAGTCGGGTCGAAACCATGTCGCCACTGTCGAAAGTGGGCACGTGATGCTCGGATGGCCAGTGGACTCATAGCTATGACCTTGGAGGCCATCTCGGAAGTCTCGAACTCGATCTGGTAGTACCCCCGTCCGAGGATTTGGACATCCAAAATCTTGCCCACCTCTGCGAGAAGGCGGGCTTAAAGAAGGTCTGGCAGCTCTCCTCTGCTAGGACGGGTGCCGAGAACCTTGCAGATGACAGAAGTCGCCTGCAAGCGCTCTACCTCTGCGGCAAGGCTCGCTTGCTCTGTCGGCGAAAGAGCAAGTCGAATGGTGGGCTCAGCGAGGTTGGGCGAGGGGGCTTCAGGCAAGTCCCTCTGTGGCGGAGCTGGAGCCTCCATCTGTGTCTACTGCAGAGTCGAAGAAGCGGACGGTGAAGAAAAACTGCAACCGAGTACGCCGAACACTTGTTCGAAGAAAAAATGTTGCAGAGCCAGGTGCAGAAAACCTTCGGGGACAATGAGTAACAGGGGGGGGGGGATGGAGGGAAGGATAAAGAGGCGAGCGAGGGTACAAAGGCTACGGGGGGGGGGGGGGGCGGGCTAGGGGGCAGTGGTGGCGGGCTGGGCTGGGTGAGGGAAATAGCGCGAGGGCGAGAGGGGGCAGGGGAAGGCAGCGCGAGGGCGAGGGGGAGCAGCGTGGGGGGGGCTGGGGGCAGCGCGAGGGCGATAGAGAGAGGGGGGGTGAGGGGCAGCGATGGCGCAAGGGGGGGGGAGCGTGCAGCAGCAGCGAGCAGTCGTCGTTCACAAATCTGGATTAAATTCATAGGATCCCTTGACTTGAAAATAGGTACGATAGTAGATAATTTCCAAGATTCAGGTAATCCTTCACACATGACCCGATCAAACAGACGTGCAAGGACTTCTGAAAGTAGATCCCTTGCATGGATCAGATGTTCTGCTACTAGACCCTCATGATCATATGCTCTTCTTGTCTTCATCTTATCAATGGCCATATTGACCTATGAGACCAGAGAGTTACATCATGGTGAATCATGGATAAAAAGAAAGAAAGAAACCAACTAAACAGAAACACTACTAGAGCTGTAAAAGGTGGGTATCAAGAGCGTGAGAGGTACGTACGTTCAAAAAAATGCTATGGCTAGAATCCTATCTGCCTCAGAGTTTGCAAGTCGTCATTGATGCTTGCAAGGTGAATCATTTTTTTAATGATTTTGCAAGGAAAGAGACGCTAATGGGCGTTGGGAAAACACTACTGGTGGTAATAACTCGCAGGAGAAAAAAGATTGGTAAGAAGTGCCACCGTGCACAAGAGATTTTCAGATTAGAACAATTGGCCTACCCAAAGTAATGGCCCCGAACAAGAACCTTCTTTTTGTTGATCGCAAACTCTATTTGTGAAAGAAAGACATCGAGATTAATGCTCTGTGACTTGGGCATTCCCTATGTGGGAGGACACAAGAGGTTTAATACCCTCTGGACTAACAGCGCAGGATTATGCGCAAGGACAGATATCTAGATTGATTTCTAGAAAGATTATTCGTCTCAAATTTGAGAAGGCGGAATTGACTTAACAGATTTTTGGATAAGGAAACTTCCGATTTGTTGGAAAGACATGGCTCGTAAGTTTAATGAATGGTGAAGGATATCCTCGAGGTACTAGAGGAAGGACATGAAACGGTAAGGTAAGTATTGAATTATTGAATTTTTGTTTAATTTAATTTTTAAGTTCTCTTATGAGAAAGGACTAGCTCAACTCACCATTGAGCAAGATTTGAAATTTTTCCGATTTCTCCTCGGCAGTCCAGTTGGACCTCTACAGTTGAGGACAACTGTTTATAAGTGAGAGGGATGTTGCTAAATTGGCTTTTATCTGACATAAAATAATTCTAAATGATTTATTGGATTGGATTTATAAGTAAGAGGGTTTTCTCGCTTGGAACAACAGGAAAAATAATTCTAAATGAATTATTGGAATTTTAAGTGAGAGGGTTTTTCTCACTGGAGACATCCGAGTACAGAGTATTCCTAGTGCGTCATTCAAAGGAATGATGGGAGCACTGTGAATGGAAATATCTGTAAGGCCACCAGGAACGGGTACTTCTGATGCGTCACATCGGATGGGTGACAGGGAGCATCGGGAAGAAGTATCCGACCATTCGGGAACGGACATCTCTGATGCGTCATAGGGTGGGTGACATAGAGCATCGCGAAGGAGATTGTACCATAAGTTCTGTAGGAAAGGACTAGGCGATGGGTATTCCTGATGCGTCACAAGGTGGGTGACGGGTGCATCAGAAAGGGGATATCCATAGTCCAGAGGAAATTCCGAACTGTGTTAGAATTATGCACAAGGAAAAGCAAGCACTTGAATGAAGATGGGTTCAGAGGAAACTTAGAGGAAAAAACAGATGCTTTCTGAGAAAGCGGGATTGCTTTTCGGGAAAGCAGATGCTTTCCCGCGAGGAAGTCCATGTCTGCATTGCAATTGTGCATGTGATTGCATCTAGGGACGCTTAGGAAGTGCTGTGAAAGCATTGTTTTTAACTTATAAGGTTTTATTGAGTTTTTGGGCAGATTCATACCATTTTTAAAGGTGACCGGCCGCCCACTTAATAAGTGGGCAGCCTATGGTTAAATAAAGCAATAAAAACCAGCCAGCGATTTTTCTCTTCCTTTTTCTGGCAGAACAACGCAAAAAAAAGGGGCCGCAATCTCTACGCGAGCAGCCAATACTCTGCTTTCTTTGCCGTGGCCAGGGAGCTATAAAAGCATCATACACCCTCTCCCAGAGAAAAGCTCAGTTTTCGCAAGGAGGAGATGTTGCTGCAGATTTCAACCGCAAAGAAGACGTTTTTCGGTGATGCCCATGACTGTCCCAAGTGTACCCGATGTCGCCAAAACCCAATGCGCGAGTTCCCTCGCGAAGAAGTGCCTACAGAGTGTGTTTCCATCGCGACAAGCTCCTGTTTTTCTCTGTTTTCAGCCCATAAACATCTTAGACGGAGCTGATTTACGAGAAGAAACCCGAGAATACACTTCTTTTGTGTGTAGGATTGGAGGAGCAGATTTTCTATGTAGAGATCTCTTACGGGGAATTGCTTTTTCGAGAACCGAGTTGTGTTTCGAGCGTCGAGACTTTGAAGGTAACGATTTTCATGTTATGATCTTTGAGTATTTGATTGCAGGTGTACTTCCTCTTTGTGAGGGAGTAGGAGCAGAGGAAGGCATGAGCCTCTGCAGGAGAAAAGCGCTCTGAGGAACTAGAGCCAGATCAGCCCAAGGGTTTCGTACCCGAGTTTGGGAAGTAGATCCACGGATCGGAGAGAGGTAGTCTCTCAAGTTTGTGATCCGGAAGTTGGGATTCCCAAGTAAGGACTTCGTGTCCACGAAAGCAGAGTTCTTCTGCGGGAAGAGGACTCTGGGAACAGAGTTGGAAAAGAGAGTTGCAGGGATGTCACGCCCTGAGTCTGGAAGGTGAGATGCAGAGGCGAGAACCTTGGTTCTCAAGGATTTGGAATAAGGAACGGAAGTTCTTTGGAATAGGGTTTTGCCCTAGGAATAGGAAGTCGAGGCTTCCAAGAACCATCAAGTCTTATTCTAGAACGAACGTGGTAATACGTTCGGTTCAAGTGCTTGTATAGACTTCTCCTCAGTAATAAAGATACTATTATGGGGGGGACCAGCCCATCCTCTGGTCCCCAGTACTGTGTCAATCTTCTCTCTCTCTCTCTCTCTCTCTCTCTCTCATCTATTTCTCTCTATATTCTCTGGCTTCAGTATTAAGTGATAAATTTTATTTATCCGAGTATATTTTTTATTGCTATGCGCTCCCGTTTGTGAGGTACATATACAAAGTGGGTGTGTATTTCAGAGAACAGATACAAAATGGTGGATATGTGTATCAGAATCCAAAGATGGCTCGCATTGGTCGTTGCATGATCGTGTTCATGTCCTCCATGGTGAGAGTCTGCATAGGGCGTCTCTCCCATGCCTCGCCAATATAGATCTGATCCTCTGCTGGGACCTCCTCCGTCGATGGGAGCATCTCCTCATATGGGGCCTCCTAGATCTCCATAGCTCTGTTGCCTGATCACTCTGAGAGAGAGAAATGAAATGAATTGTTATATTAACGTCTTCAAAATGCCAAAATGACGTATGAGACCAAAAGGTTACATCCATGTGTGACTCTAGTACATTGTTAGGGGAACATAAAGATAGAAATAAATGAGGGTACCTAGAGTGGGTAGGTATGTAAGCCTAACCTACATCCTCATCATCATCAATGTCTTCATTACAGAATACATCAACTCAAAACATATGGGGAGGGGTACAATCACATGAGGGCTAATGAGGTGCACAACGAGGGAAGTAGACAATGGTGATCATCCCATGAGCTCTCTCATGGGTCTTTGCAATATGGTTTCAATGCCTCCATAGTCAGCTCTCGGGGGGCCGTGCTCGATGTCGCTCAATGATGCTCCGTAGCATCCGCCTCCGATGTAGACCTCGTCTATGGCGTGAAGATCACCGCATCCTCGGCCGTTGTGAGTGGCCAAGCTGGATGGTTCGATCAAGATTAATGCCCTGATGAGGGGGTGATTGGGTAACCTGTGGTGGGCCATCCAGAGAGAGAGAGAGAGAGAGAGAGAGAGAGAGAGAGAGCAAAACATTCTTTTGCAGCTTTCAAGTAAAAAAGAAGCAGTTCTTTCGGAACTTTGTTCCAATCATCTTATATGGTGTCGTTGGGGTATTTGTATCTTTTTGCATAATAACTGCAGGTACCAAATTTCATCTCTTTCTCTGTAAACAAGCATCGCTATTGCCTATCTTTTTACAATTTGTTATGATTGCATTTTGATGCATCTTTATAGGTTGCAGATGGCTGTTTCCCAAACTTGGATTGACGACTTTGAGTACAAAAGACTATCTTGGTAAGCTTATTATGTAAGTGAAGTGTTAGAATCTGCAAAGCTCTTAGTGAAAAGGCTTCTGTCGTTTTCAGAATTCGTCCTTCATATACGTGTTTGCAGTATGTTAGCAGCTCTTAATTGACCTCTGCCCTTGTGCATCATTTGCTTTGTTAGCTCTTGGAGCCATTTTTTCAGCAACAGACTCTGTAAGCATTCTCCAGGTAACATTTACCAAAATTCTCTGCAGACATTCTAGGCCCTTTTAAAGCTTATATCATTTTCAAGGTTTACCGTATCTTGTAAATGTCATGCTCTGCTTACATTAGTCTGTCGCACATCACATGCATGCAAGGTTTCTTTCTTGCGTCACATCATGACAAGTGTCCTTATGCTTTGAAAGCACCTTCCCATTTGAAGCATGTTCCTCTCTCTCTCTCTGTGTGTGTGTGTGTGTGTGTGTGTGTGTGCAAGAAAAGAGGCTGTATTCTGTGTACATAAGAGACCTCGGGAGATGCTCAGTGGCCTATCACCGAGAGGAAGTACAAAAGAGCAGAGTGACAATGCGTAGGCTATGTAAACATCAAGGTGGTCTGTACGATGAATGTAGAATGAACCACTGTGGGGATGCATAATGCCATGTAATGTGACCCTGATACCAATGGAAAAGAACTGATGACTGTGCCAAGTGTGTAGAAAGACGCATCGACGCTGCTCCGTTGTTCCAGAGGAGCCAGTTGAAGAATCCCATTGACTGCGAAGAGTATATAGCAGCTCTGTCCAGCTGGTTGTCAAAATGGTGGACGTAGGGGAGGATTGTGAGCCTAGAATGTGGGCACATCGAGCTGTCCACATGGTCCAAAGCGTGATGCTGCATATCGTGGTGAAAACTGTGTTATAGCTAACAATGGCCCGTCCCACCCGCCTCTATCCAACACCACCCCCGCCTCAGTCCATAGCACATCAACCCCCCGCTATTTGCTTTGCCACTTGCTAACAACCTCTCCATTAAGTGGGTCATTAGTCTCTAGAAATTGCGTAATTCTTTAAAGTTGTAACATTGCGTCTGGATAAATATCATAAAACTGGCTGAAAACGAAAGGTTAACTTCCAAGAAATATTGCGCACTTGGTTTTGAAATCAAGAAAGAAATGCTTTGGACAATTTGGATAGGCTAAGAAGGAATTTCTTGATCATTCTTAAAACAACTTGTTTCAAGACCACTTTTGATTCCTCGTTACATTTTTCTCTTTAGGTAAAGAGTGCAGTTGGCTAGAAGCCATTGTTGAGTCGGCCACTCTCATGGAAGTCGAGTCTCTACAGAGCATATATCTCTATATATGTTAGAATACCGTTTTTTATCCTAAGGGTGTAACAAACTTGGACACTCCAAGTCAAGAATCAACCGCGACAGCACCAAATAACCACTTCAAAACAATTCACAGATCACAATAGATTTGCACTGGCCCGGCGGAGTTCCGTGCCTAGAGATATTGGCCCCAAAGACTGGCGGCCCTTTCGGTATTTCTTTTTGTATTAATCAATCATCAAAGTACAAGAGAGCGGTTAGGGTTTCACTCTCAGACTCTGCGTCCAGATGCCCTGAGAAGTGAGGCCCTCACCACTAATTTAAAGGTTACAAGGGATGCCCAAAAGCAGAGCCCCAAAAGCTTTTAAAATAAAAAACAATTGCTCTCTCTCTCTCACAAAGAGTCAAAACATGAAAGCAAAAGCATTCTCTCTCTCTTTCTCATTTAAGTAGAGAAAAAGCGAAATTTGCGTCGCTCATCATTTTCCAAAATAATAATAATAAAAAAAAAATATATTTTTAATAATCCGTCTCCGCGATTTTCGGAAATTAGGGTTTTTGGCAGAAATTAGGGTTTGCAGGAATTTTAGGGTTTTTGGCAGAAATTAGGGTTTCTGCTGTCCGCCACGTCATCACTTTGTGACATACCCCCCTCTTGAAAGCATTGTAATCGACCGCGATTACGCTTGCAAAACCGACAAAAGCCATAAACCGTCTTAGCAGACACTGACTGTTAGTACCTACGTACTAGGAACACACATCTAGCACATGTACAAAATCGACAGTCACATCACACGACATCACAGGACATCACATGACATTCAACATTCATTCGGATCTTAGACCATGATTTATCGGCAATGTAGCTAGCAATCACATCTAGGTCCAATCGGGACCTCATCGATGTCCGATTGACTAACCCCTATTGCAACCATGTCTATTCGAGATCAATCAGACCAAAATGCTGCAGTCATTTCGGCTATCAGTTCCTGCACTCACAAGAAGTCAAGAACAAATCAGTATCATAATCAGGAATTCCATTTCATAAAGTCATCCAGCAGAATACTGTCAGCTCTCAGTATCCCTGAAGCTCAAAGAGACATCAGTGACTTTAGTATCAAAATCGAGGCATCTGTTGACAAAGGAGCGGAGTAACTCCCCTCTTGTGCATCCCACTGCACCAGATCTTCGGCCAAGCTGAGTTTCTGGGTTCCGTTTGGAGTAGACTATGCTAAACCAAAACATCGAGGTAAAGTTTCACAATCCAAGGAGTATCTGCTAGGTCCTCCTCCTCCATCCACTTCGCATCAAATGCAGGAAAGTTCTTGAACTTAACCAAGAACCGCCTTCGGACTTTACCTTTCTTCTTATCATTATGTGCCAAAATCTGTTCAGGAACAAGGATCTCCTCGTTTTCTTCCACTTTGGGTTGCTCATCAGGCTCCCCATCATCAGGCACATCACCCTTAACAGGTTTCAAGAGACTCACATGCAATGCATTGTGAATCCTCCAAGTATCTGGCAGTTTCAATCGGAAGGAGACATCATTTATCTTGTCAGTAATCTGGAAAGGTCCGTAGTATCACATACTAAGCTTTGGAAAAAGCCTCTCCTTTCCCTTTTTCTTTCTTAGGCGTGCCTTCTCAAAAGTAAGAGCACCCAATCATCCTCCTTCAGTTTCCAGTCGCGACGATGGCGATCCGCTGCCTTTTTCTGTCGTTCTTGAGACTCCTGCAAAGTCTCGCGAACCTTGGCAAAAGCCGTATCCAGATCTCGCGTATATTCATCCGCTTCAAAGATCTTATCTTTCGTGCTCAGGAAGGGTGGAACCTTTGCAGCACTTTCAACAATCTCACATGGCGTCTTCCCCGTCGAAGAGTATATCGTGTTACTATAGGCAAATTCCACCAAAGGTAAGTTCTTTTCCCATTGAGTCTTCTGATGCGAGATACAAGAATTCAATAAATCTAAAATCACTGAATTGGCAATCTCAGATTGCCCATCAGTCTGCAAGTGGAACGATGACGAGAACTGCAACCGCGTGCCAATGTTCTCCCAAATTGCCTTCCAAAACAAACTCATAAATCTGGGGTCTCTGTCGGAGACAATCGTCTCAGGCGTGCCATGTAATCGGAAAATCATCGTGATCATTCTGTATTCTCGGGAGATCAAAAAAAATGAAATCCATTTCAATATTTTCCAAGGGGCGGGTGGGTATGGGTAAAGGCTGTAACAATCCCTGTGCTTTATGCCTATCAAACTTGACCTTCTGGCATACCAAGCAACTGCGCACAAACTCTTCCACATCCTTGTTGAGTCACGGCCAAAAGAACTATCTCTCTACCCCTTTCATGGTGGTAGCAATGCCGCGGTGACCCGTAAAAGGTAGACAGTGGCAATCAGTCATAACCTTTTTCCTCAACGGCTGTGTAACGCACAACATAGTCTTTTTCATCAAGTAGCCTTCCCGAAGGGAGTATCCAGCTACTGTCTCCCCATCCCATATCCGTGTGAAAATATCTGCAAAACCTGTATCTGTGGCATACTGATCGACCATATCCTCGAAGCTCCTATGATGTATCGCGGAAATAGCCAGAACCAACGGTTTCCGAGACAAAGCATCTGCCACCACATTCTTCTGTCCCTGCACATGGACAATCTGGAAGTGGAACTGTGACAAGATGTTCACCCACCGCATCTGCTTTTCCGAAAGCTGCTTCTGTGACAAGAAGTAGCGCAAACTCTGATGGTCTGTAAAGACAGTAAAATCCTCTCCGAGTAGGTAATGCCGCCACTGAGTAAGAGCATGGATAACCGCCAAAAGCTCTTTCTCATAGATCTGTGCTGTCATCTCCGGCCTAGAGAACAAACGGCTCTCGTAAGCTATGACATTGCCTTCTTGCATCAAGACCGCACCCAGACTACGACCACAAGCATCACAAAATACTTCAAATGACTTCTGCAAGTCCGGCAAAGTCAAAATAGGTCTCGTAGTCAATTTCTCTTTCAATGTCCGAAAGGCAGTCACCTCTGTGGGTCCCCACGAAAAAGGTACTCCTTTCTGTGTCAAGGTATGCAAAGGGGAAGCAACCTCTGCAAACTTTCGTATGAACCGCCTGTAGTACGAACACAGTCCCAAGAAGCTTCTAACTTCATGGACATTCCTCAAATCGGGCCAATCACGGATAGTCTCTATCTTGGCCGGGTCCATTCGCACTCCTGTTGCTGACACAATGTGTCCCAAAAAGTGTATCTCTAGTAGGAAAAATTCACTTTTCTTTGCATTAATCACTAACGTGTGATCTCGTAATGCCTGAAAGACTTGAAGCAGATGATCTCTGTGTTCTGCCTCATTCTTGGAGAAAACAATGATGTCGTCAAAGAAAGTGCCAGCAAATAGCCTGTACTCTCGAAAAATCCTATCCATGATCCGGTTAAATGTCGCAGGAGCATTGGTTAAGCCAAAAGGCATCACCAAAAACTCAAATAACCCAAAAGTCGTCCGAAAAGCTGTCTTGTAGACATCTCCTGGTGCTATCCTGATCTGATAATATCCACTCTTCAAGTCAATCCTGCTAAAGCACGAGGATCCCTGTAACCTGTCGAGTATATCATCGATCCTAGGAATCGGAAATCTGTTCTTGATGGTGATTTCGTTGAGAGTGCTATAATCGATGCACATTCTCCAAGATCCGTCTTTCTTCAAAACCAACAACACTGGAGAGCAATACGGTGAAGTACTAGGCTCGACAAGACCCTTTTCCAAGAGGTCTTTCACTGAGTTCATAATCTTTTCATTCTGTACTCGGCTCACACGATATGGTGGCCGATTCGGTGGCGTGCTTCCAGATATGAGGATCCCTGTAACCTGTCGAGTATATCATCGATCCTAGGAATCGGAAATCTGTTCTTGATGGTGATTTCGTTGAGAGTGCTATAATCGATGCACATTCTCCAAGATCCGTCTTTCTTCAAAACCAACAACACTTGAGAGCAATACGGTGAAGTACTAGGCTCGACAAGACCCTTTTCCAAGAGGTCTTTCACTGAGTTCATAATCTTTTCATTCTGTACTCGGCTCACACGATATGGTGGCCGATTCGGTGGCGTGCTTCCAGATATCAGATCAATGGTATGATCTTCAGGCCCTCTCGAAAGCAATCGGCATGAGCGTGGAGAAAAAAAAAAATCTTGGCGTTCTTTTCTTCAGGTCAAAACATATTCAACCTTTATCCATCGTTCAGTTCTCCCAAAAGAATGAGTAAGAAAACTGAAGTTCATCAAGTACAATCTCTAAGCCCTTCATTTATCAAAGTCGCTTTCTCGGAACGGTAGTCAACCACGGCGTAGTTCTTGTGGTACCAAGGGATCCCGAGTAGAACGTCACTCACGTGCCCTGAACACCCCTGTCATTGCAAACGAAGTTTGCCAATGCTCGGTGTAATGGCAACATCCCATCCGGGTGCCAGTCGAACTACCTCCGCCTGTGGCGTCAGTCTGTCGGGCGTAGTTCCAAATCAAGCCGCCAATTCCAAGTGAAAAGAAGTTGGCCTTGGCTCCTTCAAAAGAGCTTCCTGATCCTTCGCTTTGCCCCGAAAGCGGCAAAGTTTGTACTTTCATTCATTAGATTCGGTGCAGGTCCCACGCCATGTGGTACCAGTTCTGCTTTTCTATCTGCCTTTTCTGCCACATTCCTCAGCTGCTCTCGAACACTCAGACCTGTCGTCGTCTTTATCATTCTGTTCTTTCTGTGCCTTATCAGGGCACTTTGCGGAAATATGTCCATGTTCCCCGCATCCAAAGCACTTCCCCTCTCTGATGAAGCGAGCTCTCTCCTCAGGAGTAAGCTTGGGTCGTGCATCCTTTTTTTTCTCTGGGTTGCTCTTTTCATTCTACTTTCATTCCCAGAAGTCTGTTCGGCTCGTTGTGTCATGGCCTCATCTGTGGGGTAGGTCAGACTGCCAGAGTGAATTGCAAAGCCCCGCTTCGCATGACTCATCAACTCCTGAATAGAAGCTGACTTCTGTTCCAAGGAGTGGTCTCGGATCTCTGTAGGTAGACCCAATGTAAACCGCTCAATTTGTTCTCTGAACGAGATCTTCTTGAATGAAGAGGCACGTAGAAAAGAGTTCCAAAATCTTTCACAGTAAGAATTCACTGTATCGCTCTTGGTCATCCGAAGATGGTTCCAAGCAGCTCGTATATCTCGCTCAAACTCTTGAGTCAACCAAGAAGAAATAAAAAGCCTCTTGAATTTCAGCCATGTAATTGGCACAATCTTGCTTAATAGAAGCGTGGACCACCAAGTGCGAGCATTCCCCTTAAAATAAGAGGCAGCTCTCCGAATCTTGGAGTGCTCTGAATAGCGTCCTCCCGCGAAAGCGATGTCAAACTGCTCTATAAAAGACAAAGCCTTTGAAGCATCGGAGTATCCCGAAAAAGTATCAAACTTAAGTGCTTGGCCACCTTCCTTAAACTCTCGGACTTTCTTGCTTTTATCTTCGAGAAAGTCATATTGGTTGGCTTTGTAAAAATTCCTCTTGTTTGCATAAAAGTTTCCGTTGTCAGAGTCTGAACTGTCCGTAGACGAGTCCTCTGTAGAAGTGTCACTCACTGGGCGAGACCTAGATTTCCTTGCCTTTTTCTTGCCCTTTCCGAAGCGTTGTTTCTTGCTTCGCTTTTTGCTTTTCCTGTCTTCTTCGCTCGAGTCTGAAGAGCTAGAAGAACTGTCAGAAGAAGAAGAAGAACTGGGTAGGCCTTCAAACTTGACGCGCTTCTTCAGTTTCTTTGCTTTGTCGAATGTCGATTGACGACCCAAATATCCCGGGAAGTCAGTACCTTTGTTCTGCTTTTTGCCGTGCTTTTTGCCTTTCTTTTTCACGTCGAAAAGCTGAGCAATCCGTGCATCAACCACGTTCTCCAGTTCCTTCTCCGTATATTTCTTGGAGGCAGAAGGTTTCTTGAGAGCGGGTTTCGGGAGTGGTGTTGTGGTTCTCTGCCACTCCCTCTGTACCTCTTCCAAAGAGGTCTGGTTCATATATTTTGCCATCTTCGGGTCCTTGGCAAAATTGAGCATCATCTTTGTTGCATCGCCAATCAATTGACGACGCTCCATCTCTCTTTGCTCCGCCTGAGTAGGCCGAGGCGGGCCATACTCTCTGTCTGAATCTTCGTTGTGATCCCAGCCCGCATCTCCAGATGCAGAGGGAGTCGACTGATCATTGCCTGAAGCCATAGGTGCCGCAGAAAAAAAATTCGGGGATCAGATTTCCCGTAGAAGAGAAATCGGCCGGGCTCTGATACCACTGTAACAAACTTGGACACTCCAAGTCAAGAATCAACCGCGACAGCACCAAATAACCACTTCAAAACAATTCACAGATCACAATAGATTTGCACTGGCCCGGCGGAGTTCCGTGCCTAGAGATATTGGCCCCAAAGACTGGCGCCCCTTTCGGTATTTCTTTTTGTATTAATCAATCATCAAAGTACAAGAGAGCGGTTAGGGTTTCACTCTCAGACTCTGCGTCCAGATGCCCTGAGAAGTGAGGCCCTCACCACTAATTTAAAGGTTACAAGGGATGCCCAAAAGCAGAGCCCCAAAAGCTTTTAAAATCAAAAACAATTGCTCTCTCTCTCTCTCACAGAGAGTCAAAACATGAAAGCAAAAGCATTCTCTCTCTCTTTCTCATTTAAGTAGAGAAAAAAGCGAAATTTGCGTCGCTCATCATTTTCCAAAAAAATAAATAAATATTTATATATATATATTTTTTAATAATCCGTCTCCGCGATTTCCGGAAATTAGGGTTTCTGGCAGAAATTAGGGTTTGCAGGAATTTTAGGGTTTCTGGCAGAAATTAGGGTTTCTGCTGTCCGCCATGTCATCACTTTGTGACAAAGGGAGCCGCCCCTATAGGCAACTCGTGTGGGTGTATGGGTGCTCGAACTTCTTGGGTAATATCTTTGTCCACCCCGGTTTGTGAATAAAGGAATGGGTGCCGTTTTTCACCCATGTATAGGTGTTTTGAAATAGGCTAAGTACTTGTCATGGTTACTTTTATTGATAGTACCTTGTCTTAAGTTTATAGATGTCTATCTGATAAAAGCATGATTGCGATGCTATTTTCAAGGACTACTTTAAAGAAACTTGGTTATGGAAACAATGAATGAACCATTATTCAACATGTCAAAAAGAGCGTGGTCGTAATTAGAAAATTTAAGATCATGTGTGAGTGTGGGGTAGAAAGTGGGGATTGACTTAGGTTGTCGATCATGGATGGGTGGACCCGATCAGTCGGGTAACTATCCACACTTTTGCCGCATAAACGTTATTAGGCTTTCCCATGGAGTCCGCCAATGGTTTTTCTCTCACATATGTAGAGAGAAAAAACATTGGAAGAGGATTCCTTGGCCCTTGTGTGCAAAGGTCATAGAGCTAGAAAAGTTCTAGTTATTTTAGGTTTTTGTCCCATTTCTGCTAGTGAGACAGGATTAGGTCTTTTTCTAGGGTTTTAAACTCAAACCATTGTTAATGGCGGGTCATCCTTGGTGATCTCCACGATCTCCTTGAACTTGGCTTCGAGTTTGGCTTCAAGTTTGTCAAGATAGGTTCCATTGCCGGGACATAAATCACTTTTTTCTCAAGAAGCGAGCCTTGGTTGTTTTGGGTAAAGACACAGAGTACAGGAACTTGGAATTACACTATGACTGACAGGATAAATGACACCAAGGAATAGGGTTTCTCTTCACAAGACAGACAGGAATTTCTGCATGTTCGCCCTGCCAAAACGTGGTCAAATTAGGGCTGATTTTCTGCTGCGTTTTAGGGTTGAACCAAGATGAGATAGGGAGAGGTCTCACGGTTGTAGATTGGCCACTAGATCTCCTGCGGGAGTGATGTGGGTCTGCCAGGTGACACGCTGCTCACCGATTCTCTGAGGCGATTGCTTGGATTCTTTGATGCATCGGTAAATCATCTTGAAATTTGAGCTTGGTCGTGGGTGATACGTCACAGTATTGTGGAATTATGCTCGTTTGCAGAGGCAAGACCCTCTTGCATAGGTAAAAAGTTAAGGGACAGGTTGCAAAATGCTATGTGGTGAAGTTCATAAACTATCCACCTATGGATGGAAAGTGGATGAAAGAGCATGAACTGTCAGAGTCGCCAAATATATTGCAGCTTTACCTTGAGGTCTTTGGGTTACAACCTACTTATGCCCCAACCCAACGTGTGCAGAGGAGGGATAATGATAGAGCTAGCACATCAAATGTACTCATGGATTCAGTGCAATAGTAGTGTACAGTTTGACAAAAGTATGAAGGTCTCATTAAGTCATTTGTACACATGTTTTGACAGTCTTTCTTGCGGATACATGTGATGATAAAAGGGTGCTTACCACACAAGATCATCTATGGCATGTATTTATGGCACGCAATCGAGGACGTTTGCGATTTTAAGAGGGTGGTATGTCACGAGGACGTGGCAACAGCTAACCTTAGTTGGTTTCTTTCCAATGATTTTTGTTTAATTTTTGAGACCCTCTTTTTGAAGTTGCAAATGGTCGGACATTGTATGGCCATTGTGAACGGTAGTTTCACGCGCAGACGGGAAGTTAGTCGGCACTGGAATTCGTATAGTAAGAGGGTGTCTAGGCTCAGTCAAGATCATGTAGGTCCCCCCTGTCGCACTTAGCAAGTTGGTGGATACTAGGAAGTGAACTCAATAAAGGCATAATGTCAAGGTGGGATCACCAACGGATCCGATAGTTGGGCCACATTGCACTTTTGGATGCGGTCTCAATGAGGATAGATGGTTAGAAGACCAGTGGGAGCCCAAGGGAAGTATCTCTTAAAAATTAGGGAACTCCTATTTTGGGCCGTGAAATGTGTTCGCGTCATTACCTTCGGAATGACAAGGAGAACATTTTATTACTCTGCTGCAAAGTGAACCGATGCACCGGTTGAGAGATTTTTAAGCAGGAAGCCCAATGCGGAGAAATTGCATGTATGAGTGCCAAGTGGTACTTTTTGGCCAATTTAGCAAGTTTGGGAGAACAGAACTCGCAACTGACTTTTTGGAGCAGTTTTGGAGGCTGATGTAACAAACTTGGACACTCCAAGTCAAGAATCAACCGCGACAGCACCAAATAACCACTTCAAAACAATTCACAGATCACAATAGATTTGCCCTGGCCCGACGGAGTTCCGTGCCTAGAGATATTGGCCCCAAAGACTGGCGCCCCTTTCGGTATTTCTTTTTGTATTAATCAATCATCAAAGTACAAGAGAGCGGTTAGGGTTTCACTCTCAGACTCTGCGTCCAGATGCCCTGAGAAGTGAGGCCCTCACCACTAATTTAAAGGTTACAAGGGATGCCCAAAAGCAGAGCCCCAAAAGCTTTTAAAATCAAAAGCATCAGTTCTCTCTCTCTCTTAGAGAGTCTTTTCTCTTTTTTTTATAAAAAAAAGCAAAAGCAAAATTCGCGTCGCTCATCATTTTCCAAATTTTTTTTAAAAAAAAAATAAATAATCCGCCTCCGCGATTTCCGGAAATTAGGGTTTCTGGCAGAAATTAGGGTTTGCAGGAATTTTAGGGTTTCTGGCAGAAACTAGGGTTTCTGCTGTCTGTCACGTCATCACTTTGTGACAGCTGATAATTGTGATTTTCAGTCATTTCTTTCCATTTTTGAGCTTCCCGAATCCCATGACTTTACCTAGGATCAAGGAACTCATTTTCAGCATTGGAAGGCATCAAATGCGTGTTTACAGGGCTGTGTTTTCAGCGATACGCAGGTTTTGGCAGCCATGGAAATCTTCCCCTTTTTGCATCTATTTGTTCACAGATGCATTACAGGTCAAGCGCAGAAGAGGGGGCGTTCGATTTATGCTGGGGGGATGCTTCATTGAGAACCTGTCATCACAGGTTAAGAGTTATGGAGTGCTTTCTTTCTCTCTCATGTATAGTGTGGTGCTAGGAGTGATGCCCTGCACACTACACACTGCTCTCTCTCTCTCCCCCCTACGTGCAGTTATGTAATGCCCCACAAGAGGGCTCTTCATTTGATTGATGTACAGCTGTGTGGTTTCATGCTTTTGTGCTGAGACAAGAGCCTCCTTGAGCAGGAACAGGGGTAGCTAACTGCTACTCCAAAGCAGGTACCGGTGAGGGTTATAACCTCACCGTACAGGTGCGTTTTCAGCGCCGTGTATGCGCTGTAAATTGACTGTTTTTCAGCCATATGGACTCCAGAACCATTGGGAATACTGCCCCATTGGCAGAGGACAGTTAGGGGACTGTTTGGGGCTGAAAACAGGGCAAAAACCTGTAAATACAGCATGCTGAATTTAGTGTTTTTGGGCAGGAGTCAGAGGGTTTATACCAGTGGAAGTGAGTTCCAGCAAGGGAATTGGTTTCACGCAAGTTTTGGGGTTGTTATGTTACCGAAATTTGGCCAAAACAGGTGGTATCAGTGAGATATTGGTAAAGGATTCCCAGGACTCTACTTTGTAATTTACCCTCTCAAAAGTATAAAGAAGTACCGAAAAGGGCGCCAATTTTGGGGCCTAGAGGTTGTCGGCGTCTGCTCGGAGCATTCTAGCTTCCGAGCCGTGTGTGCCCGTCGCAGGTTCCCTTTGCAAAGTGCTCTGTGTGTGTGTCTAAAGTAAAGTAAAGAATTTCGGGTGAAAGCCAAAGCCTACCGCCCCACGGGCCGGTTTCACATGGCTCTGGATAGTAGGGCAGCAGAGGACACACACACACCCGTCCCGAAAATCACGCTGCAGGGCTGACGAGGTAGTGTACGGATTCCGTGATTTGAGGCGGAAAAAGTGTTGACAGGCTTAGGTGGCTAAGCTGTACGGAAAATGCTTTTTGGGGTTGCTGAAAATCCTACGCAAATTGCTGAGAAGCTTTTGGGGGAGCATTGCTTTATTGGGGAGCATTGCTTTATTTTTAAGTTGTTTTTATAAGAAGCTTTTGATTTTGAAGCTTTTGGGGCTCTGCTTTAGCATCCCTTGTAACCTTTATAAAGAACCCAAGGGGGCTTCCTCTGGAGAGCATCTGGACGCAGAGTCTGAGAGTGAGACCCTCCCACTCCCTTGTATTTTGAGCACAAATTTAATACAAAAAGAAATACCGAAAGGGGCGCCAGTCTTTGGGGCCAATATCTCTAGGCACGGAACTCCGTCGGATCGTGTCGAATCAATTGTGAACTGTGAACTGTTTTGAAGTGAATCTCTGCTGTGTCGTGGTAGAATCTTGACTTGGAGTGTTCGAGTTTGTAACAGTGGTTGAAATATAAGAAACTCTTTATTTCTTCATGGCTCACACAAGAATACGAACGAGACATGATTACTGATTGGAACCATGTTCGGATGGTCAAGACAGAATCTTTAAATTCTTACTATGAAGGATCCTGGGAAATTTTTCTAATTGTTTCATCCTCTAAGAAGATAAGTTTTAAGGAGCAGATTGAATAATTTTGTTGTGGACTTCCCAAAAGAAATTCGAGACTACTGTCTCGAAAGGAAGTCCGAGTCTATACAACAATCGACGAGACACGCGAAGCGGGGATTTGCTATACATTCGACTAACCCATCATATGAACCTTCAACAAGTCATAGCAGAAACAATCGACAAAGAGATAGGCGACCTTCACTCACAGAAGACCAAAGAGATGAATATTTCAAAGCAGGAAAGTGTTTTGAAATGTGGAGAACAAGGACATATAGCTACACGGTGCCCCAAAAGGGCACAAGAGTCGGGATGATTGGCAGAGTGAAAAGACAACAGGACGAGGCGATACTCGTTCCAGAACAGATTTTTGAACTAGCATTATTTTGCTTTATGAATTTATGAAACAAGACTTTTTTGGAAGGTGATTTTAAATTTTGATTAAAACTAATGTTTTATGAAATCTGTTAATTCTGGAAAAAATCACAGAATTAAGAATGAGATGGAGCAGTGACAGCTCCCAAATGAATGTGATAATGAATCATGAATCACAACTGATTCAATGGAATGATTCTCGCACACGACAGTGCTTGAGGCGAATGATTTCTTGCACACGACAGTGCTTGAGGCGAATGACTACTTGCACACGATAGTGCGTGATTCGAAAATCTCTATAGACATGATCGCAATATGGGATTAGTTAATTTGACATCAGCGAGGTCCGGAATGGATCTAGATGTGGTTACTAAATACGTTGCTGGCAGTCATGGTCTGAGATATGAAATGAATGTTTTTGTGATTGATTGTCATGTGATGTCCTGTGATATCATGTGCAGTGGTGTGACTGTCGTCTTTGTACATGTGCTAGATGTGTCGTGTCTAGTGCATCGATGCTAACAGTCAGTGTCTACTAAGACAGTTTATGGCCTTTGTCTGTTTTGCAGGCATAATCAAGGGCAATTACAATTCTTTCAAGAGGGGGGTATTTCACAAATTGATGATGTGGCAATTCTGTCCGGACACACATGTAGCAGTAGTACGGATTTCCGGATTCTGCGCTGACATGTTGACGTGCCAGGCAGTACGTAGGCTGATGTGGCAGGCGGTACGGAACACCCGGATTTTCCGTTGAAAGGTTGACGTGGCATGCTGTACGGACAAGCCCGCTTTTTGTGCCGACAGCTGTACAGAAATTCCGTAATTGGCGTTGATTGCTTTTACTGCAGATTTTTGGAAACAGTTGCTTTTGGAACTTTTGCTTTTGAGTTTGATTGATTTTGGGGCTTTGCTTTTGGCATCCCTTGTAAGAATAAAAGAGCCCTAAGGGCCTCACTTCTCAAAGCATTTGGACGTGGAGTCTGAGAGCGGAGGACCTACGGGAGTTGTACTTTGCTCAAAGGTTAATATAAAAGAAATACCGAAAGGGGCGCCAATCTTTGGGCCAATCTCTCTTGGCATGGAACTACGCCGGGCCGTGTCGACCAAATTGAACTGTGATTTTAAAGTTGTGAAGTATTTTAAGTGATTCTCTCTCGTGTCGCGACTAATTCTAGACTTGGGGTGTCCAAGTTTGTTACTAGTGGTATCTGCTTCTGAATTGCACAAACAATGTGTACAGAATTGAACTGTTACGGCGACAAATCTACCATCAAACAGAGGGCTGAATGCTTGCAGATCTGATGGTTGCTCTAGGCTGCAAAAACGCAGATGCAAAGGCTGATTTGGGCGTTCCTGCTGGAAATGATGGCAACAAAAATGCCGATCTGAACTGTTCAAAGGATGATCTCCTGCGACAAGCTGCTGCCATAGGTTTGCCCTGCCTGGCTGAATTTAACAACACCAAAAACGCAAGGCTAATGCCAGATCTGGAGCAGTTTACTGCATTTCATTGGTGGTTGATGGGGTCGCCTAAGCTGGTGAGCTAGATCTGCGAGATGTCTACCCAAAATGCACGGCTGATTACAGGTTAGGGCCACTCCCAAAAATGCTAGGTTCATTGATGAGGGCACCAGATCTAGGAGCTTCTACTGCTCTGACTTCTGCTTCCACACACTCAGAAAATGAGGCCAAGGGTCTTATTTGAACCTGTTTTTAGGGTGTTACTGACTTGGAGAATGTACCGAAAAGTCACTTTACAGTGACTTAAATTGCCAGTGCCAAGTGTCATTGTTGGTCCTGCACGAAGTGTACATCGAAGACACACTGCATTAGACATGTGCATGCTTGCATGCATCATGCTTCGCGATTCGGACCGATACACAGTCGTGAATGCATGATTGTGAATGCTGGTTTCCCAATCATGTATCATGCAACCATTTGGGCAAAGAGGGTTACACAGGGGTCATGACTAATCTAATGGAAGTATCTGGGATGCTTATCAGAAACCATGACCGGTGGATTGTACAGAAAGGTTGGTTTTTCCAAAATACTGAATACATTTTTGTACTATTGTACATATTTTCTACTTTTTCAGTCTTTATAAGTGAAAGAATGTTAAGAGCTAACCATTGGTACACCATGCTGCCAGTAAAAATATTTAATGCGATGTGATGAAAGGGCTGTATAGTCCATGGATGGAACTCAGCTCCTTAAAATGAAAGCATGCTGTCTGGCAGGTCCTACCACAGGATGAGAATGCTCTTCTTTACAGCCTGGTCTTTGGGGAAGGAGTTGTCAATGATGCCACATCAGTTGTTCTATACAGAGCCATCCAGAAGTTTGAAGTTAACAGCCTTGCTGGCATACATGTCTTGCTTGACTTCCTGAAACTTTTTTGCCTGAGTACATTGCTGGGCATGTTTGTAAGTACTTTCTCTCTCAATAATCCTTGTGTAGATTGTTGAGCTTCTTTTCAAGTATGCCTCCTGCCCAATCACTAGGCACATACTATGGGGGAATCTGCATTCTCACAAAAAAGGCAAAATGCACATAGTACACTTGCCTCCAATGATATTGCATCCCCCAGAACAGTGAAAAACTCCACACAATCTGTGATATTTTTTGGAGCTTTTATAATCATACTCAATGCCATGCACATTTACTGAAGCATCAAGAAAAAGAAGCCCATGATAACCTGTAGTTTATCCTTCTGACTGTTCAGTATCAACAGATACCATGTACAATGAAGGCTTTTAATGTCCCTGCAGATTGGTCTTCTGAGTGCCTATATTATACGAACCCTATACTTCGGCAGGTAAGTTTTCATAACTTCAGCTCTTTTATGGATGATATTCAATGGCCAAAACAATCTTCTTTACTGACAACAGGCATTCAACTGATCGTGAAATCTCGCTGATGGCATTGATGGCTTATCTGTCCTACATGCTCGCTGAGGTCTGATGCCTAATTGAATCAACCAAAAGCAACTCACAACTGGACTGTTTCTTGAACTGACAAAGTACATTTAGTGCAGCTTTTCTATCTGAGTGGAATTTTAACGGTGTTCTTTTGTGGCATTGTGATGTCACATTATACGTGGCATAACGTGACAGAGAGTTCCAGAGTAACAACAAAGTGAGATTTTCAATGCTTCTCATTGTATGTTAACTGTGTTACAAGAAGTGACCAGTGCTTTGTTCTGATATAAATATCTATACAGGCATGCTTTTGCTACCATGTCATTTATATGTGAGACTTTTATTTTCCTATATGTTGGCATGGATGTTCTTGACATGGACAAGTGGAAACTGACAGACGTAAGGTAAACAAATGAAGTGAAATGTAACTCAATGTATGACAATGTGGATGTTTTCATGGCAATAAGATCCTTCATCCTTCCTATTGTGATGGGTGCATGTAGAGTCCCAGAAGCAGTTGGAATACTAAGTACACTAATGTGCACGATACTTCTTGGACGAGCTGCATTTGTGTTTCCGCTTTCAGCATTGTCCAATTACTTAAGAGGGTCTTCACTGCTAAAACTTACTTTCAGACATCAGGTACCCAATAAGGCTGCCTTATTCTGAAAATGATTGATTGATGAATACTTTTAAATGTGTCAACCCAATTTCTTTGACAGATGATCATATGGTGGGCTGGTCTGATTCGAGGTGCTGTATCTATTGCCCTCACATTCAATCAGGTAGGAACGTAATGAGAGGCATGAGGGGTGCAATTTTGGAAACCAGAGGCTTTAAATAATGGCATGCAAATTGCAGTTTACTATTTATGGGCGAACAAAGGATCCCGAGCAAGCGACGGTGCTTATTAGTACCATTGTTGTTGTGCTACTGACAACCGTGGTAAGTATTCCTGTGATCACTTTGTAAGTCGGCTAGTGTTAAAAGATTGCTAAAGCAGCGTGAGATAATCCTGTCTTTCACCAAAAGATTGTTAAGGCCTAATCTTCTATAAGAAGCTTCGCATGCAACCTTTGAAGTTCTAGGGTAGAAAATAAGGCCTTTTCAAGAATTTGTCAGTGTAGATGGGTTGGTGAATATGTCTTGACCAAGTAAAGGATTTGGGGCGATCCGCTTGAAATTTGTGACAAAACTGGCAATTTGCAATGTATTTTTGGTGAATTTCTCTCTTGAAATCACTAAGAACTGGAAATTTTGGGCTACAATTTGACGAATGTTTTTTGTGAAATAGTCAAACAATCCTGAACGCCCTTGAAACATAGCTATTGGTGCTCTAAATAGCCCCTATTTTT
Source organism: Adiantum capillus-veneris (assembly GCF_014529385.1). Lineage (NCBI taxonomy): Eukaryota > Viridiplantae > Streptophyta > Polypodiopsida > Polypodiales > Pteridaceae > Adiantum > Adiantum capillus-veneris. Next base: position 20,494,052 of record NC_140956.1, on the reverse strand, counting down.
TTTTCCCTTGAACCCTTACCTAATGCAGGCTATCGACACTAGAAAGATTACCCTGAAACAGTGGTTTGTACCCAATTTATTCTCATTATTTTCTGCAGGTGCTTGGTATTGCAAACAAGACTCTTATACGGTGGCTACTTCCAGATTCCATTGGACCGATTCTGAGTGATACGTCTGAAGCTCCTTCTCCTAAGGATACGATAAGAAGAGATCTGCAGGCTCCCTTTCTTACGGACCATGAGCTTGAGTACCATGTGAATGATGACATTTCAAGAAATACCAGGATATCTTTGCTGGTCCATGCGTCCAGTTCCACAATCCATCATCTGTGGCGGTCCTTTGATGATGCATGTATGCGTCCGATGTTTGGGGGCTATGGCTTCAACCGTTGTTGAAGAGAACCCCTTCTCCCACTTTAACAGCTAATTTCCCAAGATGCAATGATAGCACATAAAAAACAACAATTTTTGTGCCGAGAAGCAGCCAAGGGTCTTAAACAAGTAGCAACACAGGAAAGAGATTGTGAAATCCAAAGAATGAATGCTTACCTCTGGGCAAGGGGGGGATGTGGGGAAAGCTAAAAAGATGAATTGGATCAGCAAAGCGTTCCCGGCTCTTGTACGCAACAATGAGAACTTGCTTAAAGTGTACCCCACCCTAGCATCAGACTCCCTTAGCAGAAAGATGCCAATCATAGGATTACTAATCTCATGACTGGGGAACAAATCATCAACTGCAACCACCAGCAAGAAATCAGAGAACCATGCAAATGTACATTTTTTGGAAGCACTCCATATAATTGGCTTTCAGAAACAAGCCATAGTAAAGATGAGAGAGAGGCATACATTGAATACTTTTACTATTTCTTGTACTTACTATACCTACCTTTGCATGTGGAGCATTGAAATCTTGTATAGTTTATAGTTTGTAAATGTATCCCTTCATTTAAGTGGCTCGTCATGTACTCATGATAGATCCTCGGTTGGTACATTCAGCTGCTAACAAAACAGGCAAGGATTCACTGTCTTTGCACAAGGTAAAGTCGAACAAACCTATACAATTGTTACAGGATTCATTGCTCCTTCTATCAAAATATGGTGAGGTGTTCTACAATGATCTATCCCCAAAAATCCACTCTGCTTAGTTAATCAGATTAAAGTGCACAAACGGTCGAGCCAAGTGCAAAGATCGCAACAAGTAATGTCAATCAAGGAACTAGCTACAGAGCCCTTAAAGCAAATAATACAATGGACCTTTGATACACACTACTTCTTAGGTTTGTTTGGCACCTTTCTTAGGTTGAGCCTCGTCCTCCCATGCAGGGGAAACACGGTGAGGTCTTGTTGTCTTGTTGTGCTTCCATTGGGGATGGCCCTTTTCTCTTGCCTTTACTAAATGTTGCCTTGCCATTGCAAAAAATCACCTTTCGAATATTTTGTTGATATTTTTTTCTCATTTTGGAGGACCTATGGGACATCAATCTGGGACCCTTGGCTTGCCTATTTTAATACCTTTGCACTAGGTTTTGATTTTAGGCCTCACAACAACGATTGCAAGGAGTTCTCTTCAACTTTTTGGCTTTCTAAAAGAAACCTTAGTGTTGTGTTGGGTTAGGGAGACTTTCATTGTTTTCAATGCCAAGATGGAGACTTACCTTTCATAGTTTCTTGCATTCTATTGTTTTAGAATGCTAAAGTGAAGCTTCACCTTGCATAAATTTAGTAAATTTTACACACACACACACACACACACACATGTTTTTTTTTGCATTCTATTGTTTGAGAATGCTAAAGTGAAGCTTCACTTTGCAAATAAATTCTATACACATATATTAATTAGTTCTTTTTATTTCACCTTTCATTTCACAACTTCACATGGCTTTACATTTCTTGCATTCTATAGCTTGATTCCAGTCAGTGTTAATGTTTGAGAAAGTCTCTTTTATTAAGCGGCTGCTGGTCGAGTTTCCTCCTCACAAAGAAGAAAGCCGAAAATACTAACAAATTTTTTGAGATTTGTAGAATTTTTGAACGACTTTCACATATTTTATCGGTTTTTCTTCTTTTTACCACGGTTTGCAGCTAGCTAGTCTCGATTTTCAATCGGCTAAGACTAAGTTGAAGCAATCCTTTCCCAAACACTGATACTAGTTTAATTCAACCTAACAATTTTATCACTTTCTTATTGTTTTTGAAAGCCGTCGTGACCCTTTCATTTGTTTTCCTTCAATGGGTAAGCAAATGGGATTTTGAACCTAGACTCGACTTCATGGACCAATCCAACTCATGCATCTTATGCTTTTTTCAAAGCGTGCGGTGTCTTTTTAATAAGATGTATGCAACATACGATTGCACTACACACACACACACACACACACATAAATGAAATAAAATGTTATATTAAACGTCTTCAAAAGGCCAAAATGACCTATTAGACCAAACCGATACAATCCTTGTGGATCTAATCCAATGTCTGGGTACAAAAATAAAATGAAGTAAAGTGAAAGACTAAAACTAAAAGATTCAAATCATCAACCTCAAAATCATCATCATCATCATCCATGCCCGAGGATGCCTAACATCGGGCGTTGTTTGAGAAAGTATTGCATCAGTTGCTAAAGAGCTTTATCAATATTCGCCTCTGTAAATAATCGTACTGGCGTCTCCCATGTCGTGCTAGAATAGTCCTGATTCTCTGGTGGAGTCTCTATCAATGTTGTGGTCGCCCCCGTAGACGTGACCGTCTAGCTCTCGAGCTCAGTGGCTTTGTCCAATAATATACCTTTGATAGAAGTCGGCTCTGAAGTCTATTGCGAATCATGCTCAATGAAGGAAACTAATTTAGTAAGGGCCTCAACTACGAGAGGAGGGCAGCTAGTTCATCCCGGATAATCTCATGTAGCATTGAGGCCTTAGCCTGAATCGTCCGAGAGATTATAGAGACAAGAGGCCTCTTCATACATCTCCATCCATCAGCTCTACCAGATCTGCCGGGGTGGTCCGCAGAGGGCCCCTAAATTTGAACCCCATAGAGCATAGCTGAAGCCACACTAGTGTCAAAAAGCCACAACTTTGTTCGAGGTTCCTGAAACTGAACCTACAAACACATCTTCTCCGAACCTCCCAAGGCTACATAAGCTCTCGTCAATCTAGTCTCTGCTGCTCAATAGAGAGAGAGAGAGAGAGAGAGAGAGAGAGAGAGAGAGAGAGAGAGAATTTTGCTATTCATTGCCATAGACAAAAACAAAATCCCGTTTTTCACGGGCTCAAACAACCTAAGAGGACAATTTAGCGGGCCGTCAGAGGTGTTGGTTCAACTTGGATGCAATGGTTTAGAGCCCCATAAATGAGGACATCCATAGTGGACTCCAACCAATCAAAATTTGTTGAAGCGCTCACCAATAGCCGGTGACGATGCGCTTCAACAATGTTAGAGCTGGGTCGCACACCCAATGGAAGTGGGGGGAAGACTCAGGTAGAACTCCAGAGAGAGTTGTGAAAATGAGACTATTTGGAGCTAGGCAGCAAATGATTTCATTGGATCCTAAAGACATCTGTTTCTCATATTAGGTGGTGGTCATGCGAGGCTTAGTTATGAGTTATTTAAACTGATAATTAAGCCTCATTCCTAGTCACACACAAAAAGGAGCATTGAATGAATAACTATACCTACCTTTTGTAGCTATGCCAATTTTGGCATAGTTGTGAAGTTCAAGGCGTAGTTGGGAGATTGAATGAATAATTAAGCCTTGTGTGAGCTTTGTTTGGACCTAATTGTCATAGTTATTTGTAACTGACAACTAAGCCTTGCGTGACTGTAGTCTTAAGGCCCTCTCTTTTGAAGGTACTAGTAGAAGTCTAGTAACGTTTCTATATTTTAGCAAGACTCTTTTGGAGTTTCCTCAATTAAAATAATCTTCTTGAAGAGAGGTACGTAAGAGGACTCCCCTATAGGCCCTTTAAAGGTACTTTTGGGGCCCCCTTAATGTGAGGCATACGAGTCACATACACGAAACTAACGACTTCAAAAATTCACACTTAAGAGCACCGTCACATAGACCCGATAGCAACGTTTTTAGAGGGTCTTTTAAGTTAAAAAATACAGTCACATACACCTCCACCACCACATTATATACGGTGCACATCTTGGAAGCATCTCTATTATAGAGGGTCCTTGAACCACCCTCTACATTTTGGAAGGCCTTCTAAATTGGAAATGACCTGCTAGAGCAAGTTAAGTGGATCCTTTTACCTCCTATCAAAATTATTCTTTTCTGTTCTCATTTGGCAGCTTTAATGGGACCCCACCTATCTACTTATGGGAATGCACAACCTTCAAAAGATGAGCTTTCCAATTTGGAAGGCTCTCGGTTTTGGAAGGCCTATGTGCATGTGCTCTTACCGAATGAAATATCGGCGCTTTATTTGGGGGGTGCTTCAACCACCCCCCCAAAATTCCAAAACGCATTTTCAACAGGCTATGACCAGTTTCTAAGCGAATGCCTCCAAGGTTCACCGCCTACTCTCAGTACGCATGATGAAGGGCCCTTCAATGGTCCAACCCTTTAAAGGGACTATGGGGGAGGAATCTTAAGGGGTGCAATGGGGCAGCCCTCTAACCCAAGCATTAATAAGGCCAGTTAGACAATACCACCATTGGCCAACATATATTAAACGCCCAACCAATTGCAAATGTTGTTGGGCACTATTGGGCCAGTGCCGGCTACAACTCGACGTCATGTCCTACTTGGAAGCTAGCGCATGGCGAAAGCTAGGAGGGCAGTGCAAACAAATGCTACAAAAAGCAGCACTCCAGGCCAAGCGCCCGTTGCAAGCTCAGAGCAGGCCCCTGTCTCGTTTCTTGGCGTGCTGGTCTCAAGCTAGGCAATCACCACCAAGCACCCATGGCCTGCGTTTTCAAATCTGATCCTCTCTCCCTAGTTCCACATATGATGATTATCATGGTGAGCATGAAGCAACACTGAAGGCCAGTGGGGTTGATCTAGATGTCGGACTCTCTGCCGAAGTGGCAGGGAGTCCCGCCTATGGCAACCAAAAGGTTAAAGCCCCCCTCCCCCCCTCTTGTTTTCAAACATTAAATACGTTTGAAAAAGTGGCGTGGCATTGGCCCCGTTTACTATGCTAGTGGTTTGAGCTTACATCTTTCTGCGTGAGAGCCTGAGTTCGAATCGTGCAGGTCGATATATGTTGCAATGCATAATCAACTTTTTGATTCAGCATTTCGCCCTTGGTGCAAGGGGTGGGGCTTACGAAAAATCTAAGTGCCCAAGTGTGACTTGCTGCATCGGCCCAAGAGGTCAACATGCTTGCCACTTGGAAGCTCTCAAGGATGCCACATCCTTGAGAGTCCGATATTTAGTGAGAGCCAAGTTGTAGAGTACGACTCTCTCTTGTCTTGTTAATGGGGGTCGAGCCCATCGGAGGGTGATCCATCGTAATAATGAGCTGTTGACAGTCAAGACAACAATAATATGCAGACACTCGGGATACAAAACCCCATACATTGGGCCTCTAAAATTTCAATAGAGCATGGAGGGTAGTCTGTATTATTTGGTAAAAGAAAAAGAAAAAAATTCCAGAAAACCAGCGAGGAAAGGGTTTGAGCCTGGTCGCGTGGGCTGCCAAACAGCAAGCCTGCCCAGTCAGCCGGTTGACATGCGCCAAATGATTACCTGCAAAACAGTAGGTCAACTTTTCGAGCAGAAGGCGTTCAAAAGGAGGGAGCTCAACGAGCGGGGCGGCTGCTCCGATTTACTGAGAATCCCACGTCTTTTGAGGCCATTATTTTTTATCTTGTAGATTATGAGGTCAAAACGCAGCATACGAAGTGCCGTGATTGCATTTTCTCTCTCTACTTTACCTGCTGGTAACCGGCTGATGAACAGGGTCCTGCGCTCATGCGTCCAGGCTCTTTGAGTAACTCCATTAGCAAAACGGGGTAGGAAGGGGCAATTCCACCTCTAAAGAAAATTGGAAACGGGCTGGGCATGCCATTGGACTCGACAGAAGCAGGAGAGTGGGCACAACATGCATCACCAAGATCATCAAGGCGATTACTGAGCTCGCGATGTATCAGCACCAAAATTATTGCGCTCAAGCTTTGCAAAGGGGAGATGACAACAAGCTTGAATGACCAGCTGCACAACTTGGCCTCAGGCGGCCTGCGAGGCGGTAATAGAGGTACCAATGCAAATGCCATGCCATGTCACAAAGGGACAATGGTGACAGAGGGATCGATTCTGTCGTTGCGGTACAAGAGGATGGTGCGGTTAGGGGAAGCTTTGCGACATTGGAACCTGATCCATGACTACAAGTATTTATTATATTTATCCAATTCAGGCCCAAGTGAAGAGAAGAATCTTCTCAAGGTACATAGCCTTTTCTGCAAGTAGAAGTTACACAAGAAGATTTAGAAATTTTCTCATGTAGGAAAACGGAGTCTTTCTCAATGTTTTTCATACAATGCATAACATCATGAGCTTCTGCTCGAGAGGCACCACATACCTAGCTAGGTACCATTGGGGGCAGGGGACCGCCGGCCCCCCCACCAGACCGCCCCCCCACCGGGCCGGAGGGCCCCTGCCCCCAATCGTACCTAGCTACGTATGTGGCGCCTCCCTCACAGAAGCTCATGATGTTGACATAAGTCACAATGTGGGAGATATTGTGAGAATTTGTCCAAAACTTCTTGTGTTAGTAGTATTTCTTCTCAGCAAATAGGCTCAATAATTTTTTGAATCAATGGATATGATCCACTTTGTAGCCATTTTAGTTGCTAATTTCTCAATATCCACCCTCCTCTTGCTTTGTGTAGGTAGTAAGTTTCCAGGCCACCATAGGTACCGTACCCCCTATTAACTTCAGCTGATCCTCCCCAAAGAACTTCTTGCCAGTGTTATTGCTTGATTAGGTCGATGATTTGAGGGCTTCTTGCAAGACAGAAAATAAGTTGAGAGAAAGTAACAGATAGTAGTTCAAAACAAAAGCTCTTGCAAAAATCGTAGGTTTAAAAGTCTGCCAAGTATAGTCTTTTTTTCTAAACTTGTTGATGACCCAATGCCATCTCTGATCAAGGGTGATTCTAAATCCCAGGAATACTCAAAAGCTTGAAAAACTGACCTTCATGGATAGGTTGGCATCCTGCATTTATGACAACATGTGGGGTTTGTTCATTGGAGGCCTTGAACCCAGTTTTGTTATGGTTGATGATGGATAGGTTGGCATCCTGCATTTATGACAACATGTGGGGTTTGTTCATTGGAGGCCTTGAACCCAGTTTTGTTATGGTTGATGATGGAGCCTGAAGCCAAATAGAACACTACAACACAAGCCACACAACTTTTCTTAGTTTGGGTGGTAAACAACACGATACATTATGTGAAATTTGGACTACAAAGGGGCCCTTTAAAGAGTTTGACTTTACCTCTCTCTACCAAAATGGACGCATGGATAAATTTTTGCAAGCAAACTCCAAACTTGGGAGCGGAGGTTTGACAGTTAGAACGTCCTCTTCAATCTCTATCTACTGATATATAGCACGCCATGAGATTCCTCATATTTTAGAAGATTCTTTTTTTGATTCACCTATGATCTACTGATATATAGCACGCCATGATCTACTTTTAGAACGTCCTCTTCAATCTCTATCTACTGATATATAGCACGCCATGAGATTCCTAATATTTTAGAAGATTCTTTTTTTGATTCACCTATGATCTACTGATATATAGCACGCCATGATCTACTTTTAAGGAATCTCATGGCGTGCTATATATCAGTAGATAGAGATTGAAGAGGACGTTCTAACTGTCAAACTTTCGTCAACTTTAGAGTTTCCTTGCAAAAGTTTATCCATGTGCCCATTTTGGTAGAAACAGATAAAATCAAACTCCTTAAAAGGCCCCTTTGTGAGTCCAAATTTCACCTAATGACTTTAAATGCTTAAGATAGTTTTCACAAAAAATGTTGAGGTAAAGGCGGTGTGTCTTTTACCTTGGTCGAATATGTCAGAGACGTCCGGCTGTCCCTCATTTGTATTCACACCTTATCCTTTACTAGATAGAAGAATAAAGGACTCTCTCACATTGTGGTGAGTAGCTCCATCCACGCAGTGTGTCTTTTGCTCTTCTCCTCTCTCACACTCCACACGCACTGCGTACGTGTTGGGAGTATTTTCAGCAGATGTCCTAAGGTTTTACCTCCCTTTCAAAGCCATTTATGTTGTCACAATCTCCATTTGAGTAGCACAATAGGAAGTAGTTTGCAATCGACGTTTTCATCATCGGATTCGAGTCTTGATGCTTCTCCAGTATTCGACATCGGCTTTGGAAATAGAGGAAGATTATGTGCTTTTTTTCAGGCCTCGAAGAAAGAGAAGCAAGGTGTTTGCTTTTCGACACACACACTCTCGACATCGTTGTTTTTTCGAGACACTCTCAGCTTCGACGATCGGCAACAAAAGAAAACCTCGGCATCTTCTTCTCGACTTCGACATGGTGAGAGTGAAAGAGAGCGGATTTAGGCTTTCCTACAACGCTTCAATTTCTTCTCCGACAGACATACGTGATGACACATGCGGATCCAATTCCTTTTTTGGAGCGGGTTCTTTCGACAAGCGACATCGACTCTCAGATGTTTACAATCACGATAGGTACATCAGTACCACACGTACTGCCACGTGGGTGGGAGCTCCACATCGCCTTTGTTGGAGATTAGAGCTTCAATTTGATTCATAGCACACACATCCCATATGAAAGAATGCCAATGCATAAGGAAACGCCCACCATTATATATGTGAAATCAATGCTTTCATTCTTCATAGTTAGGAGATGAGTTGATAGAGTGAGTGTAAGTAAATTGGTGTTGAGAGAATTAGGTAGCTTTATGATAAAAGAGCAATAGCTTGGGGGTTATGGAGTGAGTTGCTTGTATCTTTGGCTTTGCACTTTTATAGGTAGGAAAAATAAAAACTATTTCTAAAATGAGAAAATGAAAAAGAAATGGGTCACCACGGTGGTCTTCCCAAAGTAAATCATGACAAGTATTAGGTTTCAAACATAGATATGTTTATGCAAAGTATTATACATGTCATAGGTTGATCACAGTGAGATGTTTGGAATTCACATGTAGCCGTACATATTGCCTCTATGCATAATGCCACTATAATAGCCGGGCAAATTACAAGCACAGAAATTGACACTTACATAATAGTGCAATTTTCTTACATTTAACCGCACAAATTGCCTTAGTTATAACCACATGTTAGCAGCTTTACAAAAAAATCCAATTTCTAAATAATTGAAAATTATTTCTAATGCTTGCAAAACGGTCATAGCCAATGACATATAGACTTAAAAACAATCTATGTAGGATGCACGCCGCACAAATACCACAAAGCATAAGCAAAATAATAAAATATACCAAATTCAGAGAGCTATTGTCTTAAGAGTGTACATTGAACATTAATGGTTTGTTTGTGATTACATTAAATCTCAGCAGAATCATTACAAAGATCCCTACAAGAGTCATGATCTAATTCAATGACCATGGACATGAAAAACCCATTGCTTTGCTTAAGCCATTGTCGATCACTATCCTCACTGCAATGGATATCATTGTTGGGAAACTAAGAGCAAGGGACACCTCTATAGCAATGTATCCCAATAGCGCTTGAGACACAAGATCAACACCACATATGGCATCAAAAGAACCTTAACAAAACCACAACTCAAAGACCAGTGACCCCTCGGGAATTTATAAGCATACGCACACCCAAAAGACCACCATGGAAACTAGGAAGCACCTGCCTTGGTATGGATTTAGAGCATACGCTAACCAATGCACTTGAGGAAAAAATTTCCCCCCTTCACAAAATGATTTTTCAAAACCATAATCTTGAAGTGTATACACACCACAAAACAAACGAGCTTCTACAACTTACCTTACACCAAATTGCTTGTGCGTTGCCATATCCTGTACTCTGCAAGAACTATACTGTTCTCCCAAACCATAATTTTAAATGGGATGATTTCAAACCTCAAAAATTCTATGCATTTTTTGAAATGAAAGTTCTGAAGACTACATGTAGGCAAGGCTAGTCAAGGACAAAAAGCTGCATCAAAAAGCATGGAGGAGGCACAACGACCCAAGACGTGCAAAATTGTGATATTTTGCTAAATGTTTTTTAGTTTGTACATGTGTTTTTGTTATATACATGTGACACTTCAAAAAACTTTCTTATGGATACTCATGACAACTCAACAGCTGGTGCTACACTAGCAACTTGCATTACATGTATATGTGCTTGCTAAAGCAAGATTAAAAATCCAAAAAAAGAGAGCCGACAAACCATTTCCAGATCCGACATCATACCCATATGTATAAAAAACAGAGTGTCCGAAGCGTGCTCAACATAGTTTGCCAAACCCCTAGTCTACTAGAGCATTCATGCTCAGCATTTATGTTGAGCATTCATGCTCAGCATAAACATAAAAATCCATGTCCACTTGGATTAAAAGTCCAAAGAACACAAACTCCAACTTCAAGAGCTGATCTTAGACATAATAATGCTCTCAATATCAAAGCATAAACCATAGGTTTCATCCACCCTTTTTTCAAGCATAATTTGTTATCCACAAACACCACATATGGAACTCATTTATCACCATAGGATGCAAATAATTTGGCAATAGCTTCTCTTACATGCCAAAAAATTTAGGAGATATCATATCCTCATGCATAACAAAATCATTTTCTTTTATTTTTATAAAGCATCCATCCAATTCAACCACGCCATGCTTGAGAAGTAAGCTATCTTCCATACCATACCTTAAGCTCCTTAACAAGAGGATTAAACAAGGTAGCGTCAATCACATTCACATGAGACATAACAAGAGAATATGCATCATTGTTTACATCCTCCAAAACCTCAATATTCTCTTCATCAATCAAGGAATGGATATCCACACCATCATGTGAGTGCGCGAATGCGGTGCATGTGCGGAGAGTGAGAAGGGGGGAGAGAGAGAGTACACAGGGATGTAGGGTGGAGCTCCCAAATCTCACTGTATGAGCACAATGTGAGAATGAGTTAGAGCTCCTTATTCTTTGTATATATAAAGGATAAAACATACAAAGAATAAAGAGATAAATGTGGGCGACGGGACACTGGCCGACAGACACGGGCAAAGTACGGTGAGGCACACCGTCTTTACCTAACATTCTCCCACCAAAGGCTGTGTGCAAAGATTTAATATTTACGTAATTACGTCAAATTTTGTGTGATCACAAGGTCTTATTGACACATTTACATGATCACAGTAAACATGATCACATAGAAACCGGTTTAGGGTGACTTGCAAACCCACAAAATTCTTGCCGGGCTTTTCTATTTCCCCGACAGGCCCGCCGGGGTTTATTATTTTCCTTGCGGGCCCGTCGGGGAAACAGGAAAGCCCGGCGGGCTATTAGCGTTATATATACGCAGGCCCGATCAGGCCCGCTGGGTGTATTAGCGCTTTCGTCTTGAGAGAGAGAGAGAGAGAGAGAGAGAGAGAGAGAGAGAGAGAGAGAGAGAGAGAGAGAGAGAGAGAGAGAGAGAGAGAGAGAGCGCTTGCGCCACCTTTGCAGGTACGTCGAGAGGAGAGAGGAGAGAGGGGGTCGTGTGGGAGCGTGCACTGCGTCACAGTGCGCGGCAAAGCAGAGTACCTGACCACACGATGCGGGTATGTGTTGTGTGTGTGTGTATGCGTTGTGTGGTAGCGTGCCTTTTTTCGTAGTGCGCGGTAGTAATAAGGTACCTTACCACACAATGGGAGTGTGTGTGTAAGCTGTTCTACGGAACAGCACTTATCACGGGGGCATCACCTCGGTGACGCGGGGAAGATGGTGTCCTTGTGGTAAGTATTGGCTTACTATCTGGGTACTACGTCGAGAACGCGGCGAATCTAGTATCCTTATGGTAAGTCAACTTCCCTTCCCCTTTCCCAAAAAACATATGGGCATCGATCGGTAACGCGGCTATATGATGTTCGTATGTAGGCCATTGTTTTTCCTTAGATTCAGGTGGCACTTGATCGGTAACACGGCTAATAGAGTGTCGTTTGTTAAAAGCATATGTTTTTGCATGAATGTGGTGTTCAGGTCGTTATCCCGACCGTACGAACATCATATAATTTGTATGTGCACATGCAGTTAATTTTTTAAGTATTAAGTATATGAAATACTTGGTCGGTAAAGTGGCAGTGAAGAGTATTTCATATACAAAATGTATGAATTGTTTGATTTTGTTGTTTTTAACTGTCCATTTGAAATTATATACTAGCTAATCATATTCAAAAGAATACTTTATTCATCAATCATTGCTATTTTAAATGTTCCATTTATATAGAATACTTTATTCATCAATCATCACTATTTTAAATGTTCCATTTATATAGAATACTTTATTCATCAATCATTGCTATTTTAAATGTTTCATTTATATAGAATACTTTATTATCAATCATCGCTATTTTAAATGTTCCATTTATATAAATTACATGTAAAAAAATATTTGCACACAAATTGCATGTTTAATACTCATTTTTAATCTTTTTAAAGGACTCTCAAGCATTATCGCTAGTTTTAATGCTTCATTTACATAAATTCTTTGGAAAAAATCTAAATACATACAATTTGCATGTTAAATATACTTTTGTATCTTTTAAAGAGCATCAATTATCATCGCTTTTTGATTGCTACATTTACATAACTTCTATATAAAAAAGTGTGTGAACACAATTTGCTAGTCCAATTTGTATACTTCCAATGTTTTAAATGTTTTTGAAGATTTTAAGTCGGTGTGTGCTTTGTTTGAATTAGTATGTGCGCACGGAGAAAAATATAAGTTAAAAATTCAATATATGCTGAAACGTTAAAGACCGTTAACATGTATTGTTTGATATGAATTAAGTTCTTATAAACCATTTTTTTGAACTGCTTTTTACACATGTAACAGATTGCAATTTTAAGTGAAGATTATATTCAATTTTTATCAATATTTCCATAACATTTGTTAAAGTCTTCAAGTGGTGGTTAAGAGTTTACCTAAGATAGTGTGAGAGTGGTAGTGTCATTCGCAACCATGAATTTGTATTTGATATGCTATTTTTGTATTGTCCAGTGTAAATATGACGCCAGATCAAAAGAAATGTATTATGCGTGCCAGTCATAAAGAATGTATTTTGGCAATCTCATCATGTGCAACTGATCGCATACAACAGATTAGTGAAAGCGATGTCTACATCAAAGACATCACTAGCGCTATATGGGAGAACACAGAGCGCAGGTTGCGACTTGAAGGCCAATACGAGTTGTTGAGTCGAGCTGGGATACTGGAATTTGACCCCCACCACAAGGTCAGGACAATGTTGGGCAATATGAAAGTATGTTGCAGAGACTTAAAGGAATATATCCCACCTGCTTGCGACATGTCAAAATTAGAGCTCTGGGATAAATTGTGGGAAGAACAGACGGTAAAGATGAAGTGTGTGAAAGCGCAAGACCAAGCAGCTTTACCCAAGAGATTAAAGATGGCCCAAGATGCGCAAGCAGCTTTGGGAGGTCGATATGATGCCAGCGGCACCGACACAATCATGCGCACTGCTTTGAATGTAAAGTGTGCTCATCTTGTCGGCATCCCTCACGAAGCCTTGGTAGAAGGTATGAGGATTGGAGCAGGTTCCTTCGGTGTGTGCACATTGTACACTATCAAAGGCATCTCATTTTTTCCAGACCACATTACATATGTGGAAAAATGTTACAAGGGAGGGAGTGAAGCGAAAATTTGATAGCTTTTAGACAGAGCAAGGAATGCAAACGCTTCACCCCTCCATTGTAAGGTGCATTGGGTTTACTACAAAAGCTCCTTGGATCACGATATTCCCATACTACAATGGGGTACCGTGGGCGACATGATGTGTCGCTTACCGTTCGCTCACGGATTGTTCAGACGACACATGCACAGGCTACAACACGGCTGGAAGTCATTTCCTGTAGCAAACAACCCTGTAAGCGAGATAGACATGGTGCGGATCAAAGTAGTGGTCGAGTAGATGCCGAAAATTCGTCATGCCTTAATCGACGGCGTTGCGGCTGCCCACTCGGCCAGTATAGTGCACAGTGACCTACACCCGTTCAACGTAATGTTGGACTTTACTCGCGCCAATAAACCCCGCGTCGGTATCATTGATTGGGGTATGATGCTGAGAACACCTGCTAAGCATGTAGCAAATAATTATTTGTCTCCAAGCACACAGTCGGACGAAGCAGTTTTGAATGCACAGAGAGTAGGGAATGCCGAGATGGATAAGCGACCGTGGATTGCTCCCGAATTATACGATCCACGGTGCGTAGATGCATACACAAAAGCCAACGACATTTATGCATTGGGCTACCTGTTCGACATGTTGGCAAATTTTTGGAGTGCAGCCAATTTTTTTTATTTTCCAGACGAAGTTTTTCACCACCTCGACGAAGATGTTATGAGGGCTATTCGAATTAAAGTAGATTGTTGGATGAAGTTAAAAGAGCGGGACCAAAGAAGGAATGATTCTGACGTGTTCATATTTTTCAAAGAACATTTAAAGACAAACCCTAACTCTGTGCAACGTCCACTTGTTGAACTTGCATCATCATTTTATCCGATTTAAATATTTCTATGATATACATGTCTTGTCAAGTGTATTCTTTTTTTTATTGAAGTGTATTATCTGGTTTGAAGTGGTTCACCTAATTGAGTCAATTATCTTTAATAATTTCAAATTTGTCATTTAACTGTCAATATTTCAAATTTGCCTTGTGGTTCAATTAGTCACATTTGGAGTGGTTTGATTTAGTGGATTCCATGCAGTGTCCCAATGAGTGAGAATATATATTTGCCAATGATATTGAATATTTTCCACTCTGTTGACTGCAACTCTAAGAGAAAATGGCCGATCAAGAACAAGATATTGACACCCAATCATTACGTGATGATCAACAACAAGCGGCTGTTAATGCATTTCAGCGCATAAAGTCTCTGGCACACGGCATGTCGGCACAACAAGCGATGTGTACTACTCGCCGAATCTCAAAGTGGGAAAATCCAAACCATATGCAGTGGAAAGAGATCAATAAAGAAGTGACAAAGGACATGATCAAGACAATATGGCCATGTGAGGACGCAGAGATCAAGAAAGGAAGGTGGAAGGTTTCGAAGTGCACCCATGATGGTATCAAAGATAACGCTGAGAGGATTTATTTGGAGGTTTATGGCCATCCCCTGCACAATGCAGATTGTGCGCTATATTTTGCCAAAATGTTATATGTTCACTTTGTGCAACAGCGACCAGTAGACTTCTCGTCAAAGGAGACAACTGTCGCCACTCATGATTTAAGGGAGAGTTGTGTCACTTTCACTCAAGATAAGCTGGCATTGATAGTGGAAGGCGCCGACCTAAAATTAAAGAGAGAGAAGGATATTTACACGACACAGTTGGCAGAGAAAGATGCAAAAATAACACTTCTTTCTATAGCCACCTAGACACCGCAACCCTCACAAGTCCGGATGGAGAAAAGCATTCACCGCTTAAGCCAGGACGTTCAAACCCTAACACAGCGAGTGAATCCAACACCTATATAAGGGACACACATCAGCCACCTTGTCTTGCATCCGGAGTTGGTCCCCTCGTCTACTTCAGATGCATCCTCATCTTCCCAATGTCCAGGTTGCTACAAGAATTTTGATGGATGGAGTGGGTACTATACATTGACATGTGGTCACTATTATCATTTAATTTGTCTTATTCATTTGATGCAAAACAATAGTCGATGCGCAATATGTTCACAAGATATTCCACAAGGAATATATATTATGTTTGGCATGGCAAACGAATATAAATTCAAGCAATCACGCCGAGATACCCCTAGCACAATTAGAAATCTGTTTCATGAGCAAGATGCTGCTTCAGGGCAACACAATTGAGGTCGACAAACTATGTAATATCGCGATAAACTATGTACTATCGAGAATATGAAGCATTGTAATTACTCAAAACACATTTGAATACAAGGTCTTTTACAATGGTTTTTGACATTTACTCATTCTACTCTCAAGCTATATTGAATGAGTTGAGTTGTTATCCGGTTCTAAGTCTGAGTGTTGTGGTTCTCCTTGTAATTCAACCTCCACATCTATTATTAAATTCTCTTCTATTTCGTCTACAGTGCATTGAGATACACCAACATTGAAATCTTCTTCATTTTCGTTTTGACAATCATACAACCAGGTTGGCATTTTCTCTTCGTAGCAAGCACTTTCGATGTGATTATGTTAATGAAATCCCTAGCTATCCCTATCCCTGTCAGCATCCTCAGTGCCATATGCATCCTCATCAGGAATAACCTGAATATGAATCAACATGTCAGCATCGTCTGGCAAAGACATATCTGCTGAGAATAACTGCAAAACCAAAAAATCAGCACCATTGCAATCACACATAGCTATCTGAAGGACACTGTCGCCCTCAAACATATCAGACATATTATAGAACAATGCATCGATCTCTAGCTCAACTGATGACTGAAAAAGCTGTGCATCCCCAGAGATATCACTATCTATGTGAATGTCACCACAATAAAAATACACAACCTGCTTTCCATGCAGCACATCTGCAAAAGAGACACGCTTCGTCTCTTGCTCCAAACATGGCCGCAAATACACAGAGACTACACCACCTCGTGTGTCAGAAATATATAAAGGGTATACCAGATCACTCCTAACACCTCTGGCTATCACTAGTGATCCCCTATGCATATGAAATGATCGCTCTCCAAGCAGTTTACAATGTACACTACTCTGTAAAACTGACACACTGAAATGAGACTCTGGATGAGTCCTGGTACATAACGTACATCTCGTAGTGTAAGCAATGCACCGCTAGGTAAAGACATGTATACATCTCCAGCACCCTTTATGTCATATTGTTAACCCTCGTGGCTCACGGAGACCCTATCGCCTACGATGGATGCCGTATTATTTATTTAGTAGAGTCAGGCACCGGGCTTGTCAGTCCAATAAGAAAAGGGTAGAGTGATCGCCGATGAGAGGCGCACTCTAACTAGAACACGCAAGGGTTAGTTGGCTAAGCATGGGTGCCCAAATGTGAATGGGGCGAGCTCATATAAAAGTCACCTAAACCTAAAATTGACCTATTCTCTCAGTGTGCAATAGAAGAAGTGCTCTTGCCCTATCTCCATCCCCATCTCCATTGTGTGCTCACAGGTGTGTGTGTGTGTGTGTGTGTGTGTGCTTGAGGGAGAGAGGGAGAGAGTGTGTGTGTGTGATCGAACATTGTGACGACACCTACGGTGGCGAGGCGGTTGAGCGCAGTACGGCGGTGGCTCCCTCTTCTTCGTGGCGAGGAATCCTTCACGGCGACAACCGCAGGGAGGTGAGTGACACACCTCTACTCTCTGTGAGCTTGCTAGGCCTGCTAGTTGTGTGCTTGCAGCCTTCGTGGCTGTAAGCACACCTCTGCTCTCTGTGAGCTTGCTAGGCCTGCTAGTTGTGTGCTTGCAGCCTTCGTGGCTCGCACACGGTGCTCGACAAGTCCCTAGCTCCGACACATGCGGCAGACGCGCACATTTTTGGCGCCGTTGCCGGGGAGTTGCCCTGCACCAAGCTCCGAGAAGCACTCTGTGCTGCCCTGTGGAGACACCAAGCTTAAGTAGGAAGGTTGTGCTGTGTCGTGGGTTAGCTCATTTCGGTTTCTGCACAAAAACAAAGAATGTTTGTTCATTTCGTTCTCTGCACAGTTAGCTCATTTCGGTTTCTGCACAAAAACAAAGAATATTTGTTCATTTCGTTTTCTGCACAGCTAGTTCATTTCGTTTTCTACACAAAAACATAGAATATTTTCTCATTTCATTTTCTGCACAGCTAGTCCATTTCGATTTCTGTAAAACAGAGAATATTTCATTTTCTGCACAGGAAAACAGAAAATATAAAACAAAAATGACAGAAAACGTAAAAAATGCAATGGCTAAAAAATAAATTTGATTTATTGGCGGGGGAAATATTTTAAGTTTTTTCAAAAAGGTAGATCAGGATTGGATGATGAGCTTGAGCTTGAGCTTGGTCTTAGTCTTATGATATAAGGTAAATGCTATTCACTATATATAGGCTAGTGCTCAAGTGAAAGGAGAAAGCATGTGGGGCAAAGCCTTCACCTTTCCCTCCACAAGTCACCCTTCAACTTTCTATTTTAAGCCATGTGCCCAGGTAGAAACTAGGAGAAATTGACTGTTTTAGGGACTTTGGAAGCTTTCGATAGTTAAACAGTGTTCTGTAAAGTGCGCCTAGATCTCCTAAGCGATACGCTCGTTTCGAGCTATTACACGTCCCAATCCGTTTTTCGAACCTCAAAAAACATCAAAAACAAGAAAAAATCAAGTAGAAAACGGGGTGCAAAACACCCACAAAATAAAGCAAGTAACCTTTGAGGGTTGCCGACACTTGTAGGGCACCCAAAGCACATGTATCTACGCTCGGTCGTGTGCTAGAGTCCGAACAACTAGCTAGTGCTTTGATTTACGGGGGTACTCACTATCCTTCCACGCTAGGGTCTACGCCCTCGGCGGGGACCCACTCGGCGGGGACCCAAGGTAGTGCAACCCAAGACCCAAATATAGCAGCTAGCGACTCTTCCTCTGACTACGATATTATGGAAGAGCATCTTACACAAAGCCCCGAGGGAACAAATGAAACCGTACCTAGCTGGGTCCAACAACCTGGAACTAGTGTTTTTAGCCGTTTGATGGAAAATTTTAGTAGAGCTACGCACTCTGAACCTGTGGCTAGTGAAGTAAACGAAGGAGGTGAGAAAGTAGAATCACCATTCACATCTCCTGTAGAACCCACACTCCCTCAGAGTGTCCACGTGGACATTCTACCTACCTCATTTAATGAGGGCCCTACCGAGCTACCGCCTTCCAAAGTCGCCTCTAAGGTAGCGGTGACTAAAAGTCAAAACACGGGAAGCAACATTGCATCCACCTCACGGAAACCCTCTAGTACACCAAGTTTGGACGGGGTATTTCTCAATGAAAATTGGGAATATGACCTACACACGGAGACTTTGACCGACCTATACATGGGCTACACATACCATGTGGGCTGGTTAGAAATTGTACAATCCACATCTAGTGCCACTAGTCTAGAGGAACAACAACACATGATCTGCAATGTCATCCATAGGATTACCCAGTCCGAGAGGCTAAATCGAGGAATGAACATACCTTCGACGGGTCCTATGCAATTTTTAGACACGGGAAAAGGGAAACAACCCACTCTATCACAAATGGAGACTCCCCCAGTGAGTCCCATCGATCCCCCATATGTTGTTTCGCCAGGGGTCTCAATGCAATCTGAGCCTGCAAGTGATAGCTTTACTTTTCCAAGTCTAGCTCATCTTTCCCTGGATGACACCACGGATACCATGCCTACCCCAATGATGGGCATGCCAAGAAACACACCATGGACCTCGTTTGTTAGTAAAGCACCTCTACATGGAAGCTCAATGCCTGCAATAGTACCTACAAGTGCGTACCAATCGTATGCACCTATGGATCCACGTACTCATGTAGTCCCTACCTCTCCCATTGTTTCAACTACCTATGCTCCACAACCACAACACACAAGTTCTTATTTCCATGGGACTATACCGGCTAGCATTAGCATGTCACATCCGACGTCTGCTATGCCTAGGGCCACTCATATGAACTATGGACCACCACATGGCACAACATCGTACCCAACGTGGAACCCAAGGGCTTCCTATGCGCCAAGCACAATGCCAATACCTACTCCACATGTAGTCTTTGGCGGGCCTTCACCCACGGTGCCTGCTCACTTAGGTGACTTGGCAACATTTGCTCAAGCTATTGGTCGATCTATTGCTGAGAATATGCTTAACACCCCTGGTAGAGAGCCTAGAAGTAAGGCAGTACAAATAGCCAAGCTCACACAAAAATTTAGTGGAGACGGGGATGTGAGAAAGCATATCGAAGTGTTTGAACAAATATGGATTCTCTAGGAGAACACAATGACCTACATAAGAGCAATGCTTTAAGCCCAACCTTAAGTGGAAAGGCTGGGGATTGGTATAGAACCCTAAGGGTGGAAGAAAAAATGATTTACCCTACTCTTAGGAGACTGTTCTTAAAAGAATACAACGAGAGGGAGTGCTTTGGGGTGTAGCCTCTCAGCTCCAGAAAGCCCAACGAGAGGAAGGAGAGTCGGTGAGAGACTTTATAAGTCGCTTGAAGCATTTGAATTCTTGTTGTAATCCAAATGAGTGCTTCAACAATAACCAATTGATTGATAGATTCATTAGGGGATTACGACATGAGGATATCTACAATGGTCTAGTCATTAGAGGTATCACCACTTGGGAAGCAGTCACCACCAATGCGATCCAATTGGAGGATAATTTAGTGATTCAAGGAGAAAGAGTGTCTGTTGAGACTAAATCTATTAGCTCGCAAGCATCAGGGCATCATCCAATGACCCTAAATCCTATTGCTAAGGAGCCAAAGATATTTGAGATGACTTTAGCAGATCTCACCAATGCTATTCAAGAGAGTCTTAGAGACAATCGTGCTCCGCAAAACACTTATATGTATCCAAGAAGGGAGCAACAATGGTGCTCAATATGCTATGGACTGCATAGTACCAGTGAATGCCCTACTTTTAGAGTAAAATTCAATGGGAACTGCAATGCATGTGGGAGGTATGGTCATCATGCTAAGGATTGCATAGTATTTAAGCGTGCGATGGCCAATAGACCAACCTTAGCATGGACAAACACACCTCGAGTGCCTGATTGATGCCGGCCCCACCTCTTGAACAAACATCACAACATATGGTCCCTAGGGCCCAAAATGTTGTTCAAACAACACCCTTACCACCTCCAGTGCTAGGACCGCAACCACCACATCCGAGAATCACTTCTGTGAATCAAGTGGGTTGTGAGTCATCTATTTCTTGTTTGGAAGGCTATGAGGAAGTTATAGATCCTAATATCGCCTATGGGATGGATGTGCTTGAAGAAAGTCCACAATACTACATGGAGAACTATTGGGGACAAGTCAAACCTGTATATCAAGTAGCTGCTCTTGCGGCAAGAGGCCAAAATATCAACTACACTGCTAAGAGACCACCTCTTCAATGCTATGAGTGTGGAGGTCCACATTGTGTAGCTGAGTGTCCTATTAGGCTACAAAAGAATGCCAGACTAATGCAAACCAATCAAGCGAGCACGTCTACAATGCCGATACTCATGTGTAAGAGATGTGGCATGGATCATTTGATTGCCCAATGTCCAAATAATCCAAATGCACCGAAGATCACGCCATTAAACTTGATTGAAGTTACCGAGGAGCCATCACCAAGTACACTCGTGGTACCATTAAACGTACTCACACGATCGATGCTCCAAAAACAAAATTATATTCTTGAGGAAAGAGACACGGCATCAATTGCCCAATCTCAGAAAAAGAAGAAAACACGAAGAAAGAGATTGCAAAAAGCAGCGAAGTCAGACCCCAGTTGAAAGACCAACATAGGGACTGGTGATGACCCCGTATATATGAACGACGGTGAAGAAGATTCTGATTCAGGTGAAACCATGGAGACCAAAACGACCACTAACATAGAAACCAACAAGGAATATCTTCATGAGCCACAATGGCCAGGATCCAAAAAGAAGATAGGAACTTACCCAAACCCTACAGAGGAGATTGAGCGAGTCAAGAAATTAAGGAGTTTGGTAGAAGATACCCAAAGGGATCTAGAACCAGCACCTAGGAAGATCCAGATTACAGACACCGTGTTCCCTACGCAACAACAACCTCACCAAGTCCATAGGCCCTTGGACATACCTAGTGTCATCCAAGAAGAAAGTGACTTAAAGTCATGGGAAAGTGGGCGTACTCACTTCTTGATGGAAAGAATGTTTACAGAGGGACTGCCTGATCCTATCGAAGAAATGGAGATCCCATCTTCCCCACGTCAAGGGACTCAAGGCCAAAAGGTGCCGTTAAACATTGCCAAATTGATCGATTTCATGTCTTCAGAAGTTAGAACCACCATAATGTCCAAAATATATAAAGACCCCGATCTAGTATCAGCTCTTTGAGCCTTCCTCAATGGAGAACTGAAGTTTGGGCTACCACAATTTTCACAGATGGATGGAGCTGGGAAGATGCCAATAGAGGAGGAACACTTAGATCCACAACCCAACCTAGATGAGAACCTTGTTATAGAAATACCTGTTAACAAGTTGGGACAATACTTTGAGGGTGATGAATCCAATGCGACCATACCAATCACTACTAAGGGATTAATTGTGAAGGGAATCCTTGATGGTGGCGCTGGGGTTAGCATTGTGACTAAAAATTGATGGGAAACTATGGGAAGGCCTCACCTTGCGACCACAACCATAGTAGTGAAGATGGCCAATGGGTCTATTGTTAAACCTATTGGTATGCTAGAAGATGTCAAGATCAAGGTCTTTGGACATAAAATAAGGATTACCTTTATTGTTATGGATTTCTCCAAACACACTATGGCATCGGAGATGATCTTAGGACGTCCTTTCATGAGGGAAGCAAAAATGGTGCATGACTGGTCTAAAAACCATGTCTACTTGCAATTCGAAGATTCTGTCATTCGAGTGGATCTTGTGACGGGTTGAGCACATCCTCTAGGAAACAGGTTTATAATTGATCATAGATGTGACACCACAGTTCACTCGGCCCCATTGCAGTATTGTTACACGTGTAAAGCGGACACTGATGTTGGGGAAGATTCTCCTTATATGGATGTACTACCTGGGATGATTGAGTCAGAAAATGTGGATTGGGTCCACCTAGCAGCAACCATAGACACTTGGGGAAATAGGGGGACGACCTGGGTAACACCTGAGGGGGATGAAATACCACCACTTGTACCCTTAGCTTCTGATGATCTACAAGATGAAAGTTTGACTGGCATTGAAACCAGTAGCGCCTCACAAGACTATAGCCCACACAATTTGGGGTCAGAATCATCAGTTGAAATTGACTATGAGGACGAAGAATCTGAGTTAAATCTTAGTGCAAGTGTGGGGACAAACCATTCAGGGCCGAGTGGTAACCTAGATGATAATCTATCCAAGGGAGCAGAAGACACAAGTAGTGATTCATCTAGTGAGTCTTCACTAGAAATCGACTGTAATCGAGAATTAAACAAGAAGAGTAAGAGATATAAGAGGCAACAATATCGAGCAAATGTGCGTGCTAGAATAAATGAAAAGAAATCTACCGCAGAATGGCTTAATTATATAGGGGCATGTGATGCTCATCGAAAATTGGTAGATAATTGGGGTGAATACCTTCAAAGCGTTATGTGGTGTAGTCCACAACCCATTGACATCGCACAACTAGAGGCTACAAAGAAGCCAAGGTTGAGCCATACCATAACGAGACGACAAAATCGAGAGTTAGCTCAACAACAAAAGGAATCAGAAGTTAAATCACAGTCCACAGAACAACAGGACCCCACAGACTTACACCCTGCACCTGAACATTTCAAATCCTATACCACAAAGGAACGTAAGGTTGTGTACACAAAGTCCCAAAGAAAACCTATCGATGGGAGCAATGGAGTCTATGATGGTCCAACGATAGTTAAGGAAATAGAGTTAGTAGACCCAGGAGAAGAGTCTAAACCGTCTTCATTGCCCAAGATCTGACAACGACTGAGGAGTGTGTACTTAAAGAACTTCTCAAGGAATTCAAGGATATATTTGCTTGGACATATCATGATATGAAAGGTGTTCCACCTTCCGTGGTGCATCACACAATCCCCATGAATAGCATGGCTAAACCAGTTCAGCAACGACCCTACCCAATGAATCCTAAATATGCAAAGATCGTTCAAGAAGAGATTGAAAAGCTTGTGGAATGCGGATTCATATACCCTATTGAGTACTCAGAATGGGTGTCTCCAATAGTGATTGTGCCAAAAAAGAATGGGAAACTCAGAGTGTGTGTAGATCTCAAGAAGGTCAATGCCGCCACTAGGAGGGACCATTACCCCTTGCCATACTCGGAACATGTGCTAGAAAGAGTTGCACGGAAGGAAGCTTATAGCTTTTTAGATGGGTACTCTGGCTACAATCAAATCACAATTGCGCTAGAGGACCAAGCTAAAACAACCTTTATAACCAAATTTGGAGTGTTTGCATTCCGTGTTATGGCCTTTGGCTTAACCAATGCCCCTGCTACCTTTCCAAGATTAATAAACAATGCTTTTAGAGAATATTTGAGGGAGTTTTGTGAAGCTTTCTTAGATGAACTTTGTATTTATTCCTCTTGGAAAGAATATCTATCATGCTTACAAGAAGTGTTTGAGAAGTGCAGATTGTATCACATCTCCTTAAATCCTTTCAAATGCCAATTTTGGGTTAAGCATGGAGTCATTTTAGGGCATATAGTGTCCAAAAATGGGATTTCCACAGATGAGAGCAAAATTAAAGCCATTGCTGAATTGCCACCACCTACCAACTATAAGGGAGTTCAAAGATTCATGGGCCATGTTGGTTATTACCGACGGCGGTTTATTTTAAACTTTGCCGAGATAGCTCATCCTTTGTACAAGCTTCTTATTGAGTTCCACTGGACTGCGGAGTGTGACTATGCTTATGAGTCATTGAAAAAGACCTTGACTAGCGCTCCTATTCTATGAGTGCTCGATTGGAATGTAATTTTCCATGTGCATATTGATGCATCAAACTTTTCTATTGGGTGTGTTCTAGCTCAACCACCAGGAGAACATAAATTGGACTACCCCATCAGCTTTGCAAGTCGTCAATTGAATGATGCCGAGAGAAACTACACCACTACAGAGCGAGAAGGTTTAGGTATGGTTTATGCAGTGAAGAAATTTCGCTACTACCTGGCCAACAAGTTTGTTTTCTATGTTGATCATCAAGCCTTGTTGTATCTCGTAAATAAACCTTGTTCCAGGGGAAGAATTACACGATGGTCGCTAATTCTCCTTGAGTTTGATTTTACCATTGTGGTGAGACCTGGTAAAAGACATGTCATGGCGGATCATTTGTCTCGCATACCCAATGGTGAAGCCCCTACTGGAGTCGATGATGAATTACCCGATACTTCTCTATTCTTAGTCGAAACCATACCTGAATGGAGCGAGAAGATTGTGAACTTTCTAATTAATGCTTTTCCACCCAAAGAGCTTCGTAAGGACATAGCTCGAAAACTGTTAAAAGAATGTGAACCTTACTCTCTCATTGTAGGGACTCTCTACAGGCTAGGGAAGGACGATATTCTGAGACGTTGTGCCCGTGAGGATGAGTATTTGTACATATTGCAAGAAGCCCACATGGGTATAGCCGGAGGAAATTTCTCGGGGGGACTAACAGCTAGGAAGGTGTTGCAATCAGGCTATTGGCCAACCTTATTTAAGGATGCATCACTTTTTGCAAAAGGATGTGATGAATGCCAACATTACAAGATCACTCAACAAAAGGATAGGATGCACTTATATCCTGTTAAAGTGACTCAACCATTTGAAAAATGGGGCTTGGACTTTGTAGGCCCAATTAGTCCGGCAGCTCGTAGCACTCAATCTTGATATATTATCGTTGCCACTGACTATGTAACAAAGTGGGCGGAAGCCAGGGCGACACGAAAGGCTGATGCGAGGTCAACTACCAAGTTTCTCTTTGAGAACATTATTACAAGATTTGGTTATCCCTTTGAGATTGTGAGTGACAATGGTACTCATTTTATATATGGAGTAATCAAAGAACTCAATACTAACTTCATGATAGCTCACCATAAGTCTACACCTTATTATCCGCAAGCAAATGGCCAAGCCGAGAGCACCAATAAAACCTTAATCTCTATCTTGACCAAAACGATGGAAGCTCATCGCACAGATTGGGATTTAAAGTTAACTTCAGCTTTATGGGCTTATCGTACTGCGTACAAAGTTGCCATTAATTGCACACCGTTTAAGATGGTGTATGGCCAAGAAGCGGTTATGCCATGGGAGTTTGTCATTCCTAGTCTTTGAGTAGCTACTTAAGAAGGTTGGGATGGTAACCCTTTAGTTGAGCGATTATATATCCTTGAAAGGCTAGATGAAGAGAGGCAATTAGCTGTGCAAAATGCACTTGTGGAGAAAGATAGGAGGAAGAAATGGTTTGACCATCATCTAAAGAACAAAGATATCAATGTTGGTGATAAAGTCCTTATATATGGAGTGCGTAACAAAAAGAAAAAGTTAAAATATGCGGGAAAAGGACCATATAGAGTATGTGAGATCACCCCACAAGGAACCATTCGTGTGGAGACTCTTGATGGAGTTGAAACCATTGGATTCCTCAATGGGAGCAAATTTAAAAGATACTATGATCCTTTAAGCCAAGAGGAGATACGTGCCATCCATACGAAAAAGACAGCCAAGGCTCAAGCAGAATTGAAAAAGATACAAGCTCAAGCTGAGGCGAAAGAGCGCCAACAACGCATAAGACGCCAGCGAGAGGCTAACCTTGGAGTTACACATGAATTCCACGTTGAAACAGAGGATGATTGGTTGGACTCTGACACGCCTCTATGATACCCTATTGAGTTAAATAGTGCCTATGGAAAAGTGCTATATAACGCCTTATTTGACACGGGTGCTAAATATAATCTTCTATCATATGGGGTGTGGTGTCAGTTAGGGAAGCCACCTCTATCTGAGAGTATTATCCAAGTCAAGGGTGTCAACAAGAAAAAAACTACGGTTTTTGGAATCTGGCACACTTCTGTCAGTTATGAAAATGGGGTTAGATCAAGACTTTTTGGTCATGCCTACTGGAACTATGGAGGGTAATATAAACCTAGGACACACGTGGATGATAGCCACCAAATGCACTATTGATTGGGAGACTGGGGGTGTCACAACACAGAAAACAACTCTTAGCCCTGCCACACAAGCCATAGTCCCTGAGATATTGCCTCTTAAGGAAATAAAACCCAAAACATTGCATGTCCAAGAGGTTGAACCATATGTCCCCATAACCCAAGTCTCTAGAGCTTCAATTGATGTAGCTGAAATAAAGCTTGAGACACATAAGACCCATCCCAATATAACAAAGAAAACATACAAGTGGTCCCTAAAGCTTCTTTAGCAACCATAGCCAATGCTAAAAGACAGCAGCCTGGTAAGAGACGTCCCATTCGCCCCAAGAAATGTTGCGTTGGATTCCTAAAAAACTATCGGAAGCCCAAGGCTACTATGAATGAAATGATCAAATATGGGTGCCAAAACGTAAATTGTGCTCTTACTTGTCACCGGGCCCATGTGAGCTCAATCCTATGGCTCCAAAACAAATTGAAGATCGTGGAAAGGAAAAAATCACGGAATGTGACACACCAGCTCCAGAGCTAGTTTGGGTACCAAAGAAAGAACGATTTGTTCCACCCAGCTCAGGAACAGGGAAAGCGAATGAAGCTTCTTGTTCTTCATGTAGTTCCTATACGGAAATAGAAGCTTTGACACAACCTCCACCTACCATTGTACATATCCATACAAGCAAGAAAGAGTTTACACCTCCCGTTGTAGGTTCACCATCTACAACAATGTTGCAAATAAAATCATGGGAGAGTACCTTACCACCCTTGCAACTAGATGAAACACATAGGGCGATCAAAAACTATTGGTTAAAGCCTTTATCCATAACAACTTGGAATAATTGGTTTCAAAAGGTGACGACATCATTCCAAAAGGTATGATCTACCCAAGGAAGGGGGAAGTGTTTGCTGACATCCATAATTCACTTGCTTCCCTCTCAACCCTCCTCCCTGACCTCTCAATCTCCAATCCTAGGGAATGTATATATAAAGCCTTATACTAGTTCTAGCAAACAAACAAAAAAAGATTATTAAAAAGAAAAGAAAAGTAAAAGAGCAAGAACGACTAGCAACGAGAGAGCACCCTATCAGATCTTACACATAAGTCTAAATTCACCATGTCACATCAAGCAGCACACAAAAACAACTCATGTTTTAAAGACCTAACCAAATCTATCTGTATTCTCAGAGATGGCTAGTTCACCAGAGGCATGCGCTTCTATTTTTGATGAAAGGTACCCTTTTTCTTTTTCTCAAGTGTTTCACATCTGCTACCCTGTACTTTCTTGCGAATGGGATTTGGTAGAGAGACTTATGCGTGAGCAAAATTTTGAGGAGTTAGTGAAGGAGTACAAGCGGAAGTGCGACGCGAGAGAGAGTGCGAGAAGAAGAGCATGACGATATGGTGAACTTGCTCTACTGTAATGTGTAGAGCATAGTGAGTTCTTATTAGGTTTTTACAAAAGAATATGTGTACATACCTGGCGGCCCGCCCACTTACCTGGGCGACCACATTGGGCTTTATACCCCAACAACCTCCCACTTAAAGTCCAATGTGGTACTTTAAGTGTGAGAGAAGCTACTATACAAGCTAATATACAAGAGATGTAGAGAAGTGATGTACTACCCTACACCTAACTGCTTGCGAAAATGCGCAAAGCTCTCTGAGGGAAGTCCTTTTGTAAGTAGATCAGCAGGATTTTCTGTGGTGTGAACTTTGACAAGCTGAAGTTGCTTACCCTCGAGCATTTCCCTGATGAAATGATACTTCACATCCACATGCTTTGTCTTTGAGTGATAAACTGGATTGCGAGCCAATTGTATAGCACTTTGACTATCACAATATAACACAGGCATCTCTTCTTTGATTCCCAAATTTGTTACTAGTCGATTAAGCCAAATTGATTCTTTGCATGCCTCTGATGCTACAACATATTCAGCCTCTGTAGTAGACTGAGTAACACAATCTTGTAATCTAGAACGCCATGATACTGCTCCACCAGCCAATGTAAAGACATACCCTGACGTAGACCTTCGGTTGTCTAAGTCACCTGCATAATCTGAGTCTGTAAAACCCTTTACACTTAGCTCCCGACTCCCATAGCATATACGCATACTCTTTGTAGCTTTCAGGTATCTCAATATTCCTTTCTTTGCCTCCCAATGTTTCTTGCCTGGGTTTGACATGTATCGACTTACTACTCCCACTGCAAATGCAATGTCTGGGCGAGTAGCAATCATTGCATACATCAAACTACCCACTGCAGACGCATATGGAATCTTATCCATTTCAGCCTGTTCTTCCTCAGACACAGGACAATCTTGTTTGCTAAGTTTCACATATGGTGGCAATGGAACACTCAGTGCCTTTCCCTTCTCCATATTGAAACGTTGCAAAACCTTGTCAATATACTCTGTTTGAGATAACCAAATCAACTTCTTTGATCTGTCTCTCTCAATGCGCATACCAAGTATATGACTTGCCTCACCCATGTCTTTCATGTCAAACGATTTTGCCATCTTTTACTTCAAAGCTGAAATTTCTTCCAAGTGCTTGCCAGCAATCAACATGTCATCCACATACAAAATAAGGATCAGCCAACTGCCATCCTTAGCCTTCTTTGTATATAGACAGTGATCGAACTTACTACGTTTGTAGCCTTGAGAAAGCATAAACTTGTGGAATTTATGGTACCATGCCCTCGGTGATTGTTTTAAGCCATAAAGACTCTTTAACAACTGGCATACCCATTCTTCCTTGCCTTTCTCAACAAACCCTTCTGGCTGCTGCATGTAAATTTCCACATCTAAATCACCATGCAAGAACGCTGTCTTGACATCCATTTGGTGCAACACCAAATCTTATATGGCAACCAATGCAAGAAAGCATCTCAATGTAGTCATCTTGAACACCGGAGAGAAGACTTCATCAAAGTCAATGCCTTGTTCTTGCTTAAAGCCCTTGGCAACAAGCCTTGCTTTGTACTTTGGCTGACTATCATGAGCGGTGATTTTATACCTGTAAACCCATTTACAGGGTAGAGCCTTTTTGCCCCGTGGTAATTTAACTAGCTTCCATGTCTGGTTTTTATGCAGAGCTGTCATCTCTGACTGCATGGCCAATTGCCAATTCCCGGACACCTTCATTTGCACTGCTTCCTTGTAACATGAAGGCTCATTGCAATCAGTCAACATGACATAATTCATAGATGGAACAAACCTATCAGGAGGTCGTGTGACACGTCCAGATCTATGCACAATAGGTGGCTTAGGCTCAGCCACAACCTGTGGTTTCACTCTATCCTGTCCTTGCTCCTCTTGAGCCCTGACATTTTGTCTTGCACGTGTAGGTCCATCTTCTTGGAAGACAACTCTTCTAATCTCCTCAACCCTCTCTGGTTTAGAATGATATTTGGATTCATTAAAGTGAACATCATTGCTGCGGACAACCTTTCTGGATTCGGGATCCCAAAGTCTGTACCCCATCTCACCAGAATTACCATAGCCTAGAAAGATGCACTTTCTACTCTTTGGCTCAAGTTTGTTCCTAAATTCCTTTGGAACGTGAGTATATGCTTCACAGCCAAAGACTCTGAGATGCTTGTATGAGGGCATTTTGCCTGACCATACCATCTCTGGCACTGAATCCTTCTGCAAAACCTTGCTAGGAGATCTATTTACAAGATGAACAGCTGTTGATACAGCTTCAGCCCAAAACCCATTTAGCAGCTGTGCATTAGACAACATACTTCTGACCTTCTCTTGTATGGTTCTATTCATCCTCTCAGCAACACCATTTTGAGGAGGATTGTAAGGAGCAGTAAGTTCACGTTTTATACCTTTTGACTCACAAAAGTCCTGAAAGGCCTTTGAAACATACTCTCCACCATTGTCAGTGCGTAAGCATTTAAGCTTCTTGCCACTCTGATTCTCCACAAGTGTCACAAACGTTTTGAAAACACTAAACGCTTCATCCTTGTGCTTGAGAAAGTAAACCCATACTTTACTCGAGTAATCATCTATAGATGTCATAAAGTAAGAAGCTCCCCCTAGAGATAGGGTAGGCATAGGTCCACACAAATCACTATGAACAAGTGCCAACTGTGTATCTCTTCTACTGCTTCTATGCTTATGTGGCTGTTGTGTTTGCTTACCATACAGACAATGTTCACAGAATTCAAAATCATTAAATGAAAAGCCAGGCAAATAACCAGAACGAGACAAGATTTCCATTCCCTTCTTGGACATATGTCCTAACCGGCTATGCCACAAAGAAACATTCGGTTGCTCAGTTACATTGATTACATTTTTAGAGACATTTGATACATAAATCATGTAAAGTCCTCCAGACTTTACTCCATGTGCTACTGTCATAGAACCCTTGGATATCTTCCACATGTTCTGTCCAAAAGTGGTGACGTAGCCAGCATCATCAAGTAAACCTGTGCTGATCAAGCTCTTTGTAATTGCGGGAACATGTCTCACATTCTTCAGCGTGAAAGAAGAGCCATTCCGAAACTTCAATTGAACATCTCCTACACCTAAGATCTCACATGTATGCCCATTGCCTAGCCGAAGATGATCTTTAGTGGTCACATAAGAGGTAAACCACTCCTTGTTTGGAGACACATGAAGTGATGCCCTTGAGTCTATAATCCAGTCACTCAGTGCATTTCCATCAGATGCTGTAAGAAGAGCTGAGTCCATTGTATTCTTCAAGAAGTAGATGTCTCATGACACTAGACTGTCATCCTCTGCAACAGTGTTTGTCACATTTATTTCTTGAATCTTCACTGAGGACTTGTTCTTCTCACCATGGTCTTCAGCTTTCTCTTTGCCTTTTTCTGTTTTCCATTCTCTGCAGTCTCTTTTCATGTGACCCTTCTTGCCACAATGGTAGCATTCTATGTCACTCTTGCCTTTAGCACTGCGGGACTTGCTACGAGACTGATTCCTCTTTCCACCTTTGTAATTTTCTTTGGTCCTTCCCCTGACAACTAAGGCTGTTCCTTTGCCTTTGTCCATTGTCTTTCTATTGGTTTCTTCAGTAAGCAGACTTCCTTCTACACCTGCTATGTTCAAACCATCTGGAGGTGCAGAATTACTCAAAGCTGTGCGAAAAGTGTCCCAACTTTCCGGCAATGTGATCAACAGGAACATAGCTGTAACAGGTTCATCAAACTTGACACCTTGAGCTGACAACTGACTATAGATTGTGTTGAATTCATTCAAATGATTGGACATAGGTGTCCCTTCTTTCATCTTCAAGTCAACAAGCTTCTTAAGCCAGTATACCTGTGAAATTGCACTCTGCTTCTCATAAAGATCACTCAGCTTTAACCATGCTTGATAAGCCGACATCTCGTCTGCTACATTGAAGTAAACGCTTTCTGCCAAAGTCAGCATAATGGTAGAAAGTGCCAATTCATCCATTTCGCTCCATTCATCTTTGTCCATATCTTCTGGTTTTATCCCCTTGAGCTTTATAGGTTTTATCTGCTTCTTTTGTACCAACACGTGCCAAATCTGCTTCTTCCACAATGGGAAATTGGTTCCATCCAGCTTCTTGATATTGTAAAGAGCAGTGTCCTGTGATTCAGCCATAGCTACGCTTCACAATGGTTTACTTTCTTGGGAAAAATTCGGCAGAGTTTCCCCTGTAAACTGACCTCTGAACCAATATCAACCTGTCAAATGAACCAAGAAAGCTTCAGATTCTGCATAAATTTTGGCAGAGTCTCCTTTGTAAAATGGCTCTGGTGTACTCAAAAAATAGACCAAAAACAGCTCAAAAAAACACTGTCTCTCTGACACTGTAAGCTGCAGGTAAACCTGTCCTGCACCTGTACTGTCTCTCACTGTCCTGTCACTGTCCTGTAAGCATAGACTGCGACAATGCCTCAACGGCAGTATAGCAAAGATGCAATCCCAACTGTCTAACTCACAGTCAATACATCCTAGCTGCCTATCTAAGGGTGCTCGAGGGATCACTCCAAGACCTGTATCACCGAAAGGATCTCAACATTCGAGAATCCCCCAGCTCAATAAAACCTCACTCGACCCTCAACAAAGGCTGCAGTAAATCTGACAGTACATAGACTTCCCACAAAGTCATACATCCACAAATTTCCCACTGTATGCTGTAACCGCTGCGGCGGTTGTTTGCTGCGTGACTCACAGCCAGCAAACCCTCAACAGACATACATCATCTCTGACAATACATCCCATGTGGAAGTACCTGCAATGTCAGGATGAAATCTGGAATATCAAGCAGCAAACACAAGCTACCTGATGAACTAGTGGATGTCGCCTACAGTCTGTGTGTAGATGCGCCCGTGTCGTATGTGACACGCCTCCAAGAACTGTGAGCTGTCCTTCGATGTGTAGACAGCCACAAATCAACACTCTGGGAGTGTTGATATCCTCAGTACCTGCAGTCGTAGGCCGAAAACCCCAAATTTGCAGAGTCGGATCTGCACCCGTTGAGACCACGTAGTCGAAAATGGCCTCCAATCTGAGCTGGTGACTCTAGCCTCCTGCAGTGCTGCCCCGAGCCTCGATCTCAGCTCTGGTACCAGTTGAAGGAGTACGAGCGGAAGTGCAACGCGAGAGAGAGTGCGAGAAGAAGAGCACGATGATATGGTGAACTCGCTCTACTGTAATGTGTAGAGCATAGTGAGTTTTTATTAGGTTTTTACAAAAGAATATGTGTACATACCTGGCGGCCCGCCCACTTACCTGGGCGACCACATTGGGCTTTATACCCCAACAATTAGAATGGCTGATACGTCTATGGATAACTAGTGATCCCTACCCAGTAGCGAATGTTTCTCCTGTGGCACATGCTTATTCTTTTGCACAAGATGAGTATCCGCGCATCGGGAGGTTCTTGATTAACACGCTTGCGCAAGAGGATGATGAAGAAGAAATAATAGACACCGAGGAAGACTATGACCTCACGGAAAATGATTTCGTTTATCTAGATGATGAGGATAGAGGCCTAGCCTTAGGGTGGCCACCCGGTTTATATAATATCCTCTCTCCTTGATTCTAAAAGGGATGACAGATAGGTAGGTTAGGGGTCTGGATTGTGTTTTGAGTTTGTTTTCTAGGAGTTTTAATTTTTTCACACTGACATGCCTCCTAGAGGTATAGTGCTTGTTTTTTGGATGTGTTAGGTAGGACTTATATGGATTTCCATCCACATGGCTGAGGACATGTGCTTCGACGAAATGAGCAACTCCATACCTCCAGGTGTACTACTTTCCATGATTCATGTTGGTGGATATGTATAATTGCTAATAATGATTTTTCATGGTTTGTTTGAGTGCAATAGTTATGTTTGTTATCTGCCATTATAGATGTATAAATTTGTCTTTGCTTAAGTTGATGGAACTAGAGTTTAATCTTATGGATGAGCCTTGAGATTAGGAGACCGTGACTTTAGGTTAACTCATTTACTTGACCACTAGGCCTAGTTGATAAAATTATCTGAGTATTTGAGACCTTAGGAATGTTTAAGGCATAGAGAAGCTTGCTCACTTAAACAAAAAAAACACTAGTGAGAATACAAAGGAAATGGAAGCAAAAAACATAAGTGCCACAAATGAAAAATCTAATGCTGGAAGAGAAATCCTGGCTTGATTTGGTACTTCACTCACATGTATTGTCTATGGTACTAGAGCCCTAGAGGTTCCCAGTGTGGGCGCTTTTCTTTGAGAAGCAAAAAGCCCTGGACATACAAAATAAGCACACACGTCAAAGGATTGTGAACCAAAGTAAAAAAGAAAAAAAGAAAAAAATGAATGACATTAAAAAGACTTCCATCGAGCTTACAGTTAACATTTCAAGCTTTTGTTTGCAGTTGTGAGAGCTAGTTGGCTAATCAAAGCTTAAAAACACAATTAGGGAATCTTGCATTTAGATAATCTTCTTAGCTTAGCTAGTACTAGAGTAGTTGTTTTAACCTTAGTCATAGCTAACTAATTGATAGACTCACCCATAAGCCCAAAACTCTTGATTAATTAATTTACTCAAAGTGCGATTTATTTGTCCTTAATGGCAGTCTAACATTTCATAAATCGTGCATTTACTCATTTCCACATGTACTTTACATTCCCCTCATGATTTATGGCCATATAATTCCGCTTGCTGAAACAGTGACTTTGCCTTGCAGATTCAAGTCCAGATACTCTACAACATGGACATAACAAGCTTCAACTCAATAGCTTTCGAGGACGGAATCTACATCAGGAAGGGGGGCATGTTAACCCTCGTGGTTCACGGACACCCTATCGCCTACGACGGACGCCGTATTCTTTATTTAGTAGAGTCAGGCACCGGGCTTGTCGGTCCAATAGGAAAAGGGTAGAGTGATCGCCGATGAGAGGCGCACTCTAACTGGAACACACAAGGGTTAGTTGGCTAAGCATGGGCGCCCAAATGTGAATGGGACGAGATCATATAAAAGTCACCTAAACCTAAAATTGACCTATTCTCTCAGTGTGCAATAGAAGAAGTGCTCTTGCCCTATCTCCATCCCCATCTCCATTGTGTGCTCACAGGTGTGTGTGTGTGTGTGTGTGTGCTTGAGGGAGAGAGAGTGTGTGTGTGTGATCGAGCATTGTGACGGCACCTGCGGCGGCGAGGCGGTTGAGCGCAGTACGGCGGAGGCTCCCTCTTCTTCGCGGCGAGGAATCCTTCACGGCGACAAGCGTAGGGAGGTGGCTGACACACCCCTGCTCTCTGTGAGCTTGCTAGGCCTGCTAGTTGTGTGCTTGCAGCCTTTGTGGCTCGCACACGGTGCTCGGAACGTCCCTAGCTCCGACACGTGCGGCAGACGTGCACATATATGCTGTACCATCAGCAAACTGCACACAACCAAGTCTCGCACTAGAGAAAGAGCAAAAAAAATCACGACGTGGCGTCTCGTGAAAAACTACATGTTGGTCTAGTAGAAAACGCGTAGACAATGTGCTATCCCAAGACACAAAGTAGTTTGAAGGCAAGATAGACTCAAAAGTGACATGTCTATCACATGCATACTGTCTAGCATCTGTCCTCATAATAGCACCATGCATTTGCCTCTTTTGTTGACTCATACGTCTGAAGCAACGACGCCTAATATGCCCATCGTGGCCGTAGTGCCAACATGTCAGTCGCGATCATGAGCGAGAACTGCCTTTAGCCTGAGCGTCTCCATATCCATGCTAAAACTACAGCAAACAACGTGGGAGGTAACTTGCCCACTACACAATGCTCAAAAGCATGATCAATTGTTTAAAAATCGATGCTCACATATGCATAAAACAACTCCACAATCTGCAAACTCTGCAAGCATAAATTGGGACAAACTGCTCAACTAAGCATAAAACGCATAACCATACATGCAAGTAGAGAGCAAACTAGCTCAGAACGCGTCCCACAAGAGAAACTGCTTGTAGAAATGTGCAAAAACTTGTGAAACCTGTGACTAGCCTATATTGTAGCCACACAAGCATACATAAATCCTCACTCCTACGAGAGTGCATACAAGAACACCAAA